>NC_053163.1:103236646-103567896 GCF_016835505.1 Polypterus senegalus | reverse complement strand
ACCAAAAAAATCCATTTTATTCTTAGGGCAAGATTTAGCAGCAGGTGACACATATGCAATTGCTGTTGACTTACCAGAATTCCTCTTTGAGACAAATTTCAGATTTGTGCAGGCGACTGAACAGATAAGCAGAGACATAAGATATGAAGGCTTCATTGTTCAGTCTTCCTTGACAGCTGAAAACAGAAAAGACAGGACATTCAGACTCCTGAGTCTTATTTCACAGTTATGATTTCAAAGAGTCAGCAACCAAGGCCTTTAAAAAGTCATGTTTTTTAACTTTCATTATTACTGTTTTTTAATATCAATTCCTTTACAATTGTATCAAGTAGGGAATTGGAATGCTTTAATATTACTTTGGTCTCATATGTTACTCATATTTTCATTAAAAGTAAAGCCTCACTGAGAAGGTATTTCTTTCCGCTTCAGCACAAATTAGGAGAGAGTGAAATGGTGTTCGAGTAGACTAGATGAGCCCCTTAGCCCCACTTCTTCCACTTCCAGAAATGAAATGCTTGTGATCTTAACTGAATACTTACTTTATGTCAATTTGGAAGCATATTGTATTGATCCCACTTCTGAAGACTTCAAACAGCCACTGACAACAAACCAAAGATGGAAAAAAAACATGTATTTCGCCTTTGGGGATCGGGAAAAATTAGAGTACAGCACTACAAGAGAGTACTGGAAAACTATTGTAGTAAGATATGTGTGTAATCGGTGCATTCCAAGAAGCAGGATCACTTTGCAAAATATTGATTAAAGCTAGAGCAGCTGCAAAGGGTTAAAAATAATAATTTTGTATTAATTATTTTGCTGGTTGGCAATTATTGGTTGTTCAAATGTTACTTTGGCTTTTTCCATGCTCCTGCCTGGTCACCATATTTACCCCATATCTCTTTTATCGTGTTTCCCTCCCAAACCCCAAACACATGCAGTTTACATTGACTTGAGACGTTGAACTGGCTCAGGATATTTGAGAGTTGGAGGTGTGAGCGTAATGGTGTCTTTCATCAAACGTGACTGGATAAGCAGATTAAAAAATGAATGATTGGGCTTGAATAGAACTTTGACATGATTAGTTATCAATACTATACTTATCTGTAAAGCACACTATGTGTGATGATCTGATTTGGTGTGGTCAGATCAAAAGCAGCATCTTGAAAGTTAAGAATGAAGTAAAGAGTTGTTTCAATGTTAAGAATATATTACTGGTATTATGAGCAGTTGAGGTTCCACAATGTCTTGGAAGGGAGCTGGTCTGGGTTGCCTTTTATGTCTTTTGATGGACTAAGCAAAATTTAAAGTTTGTGAATGCACCTGAAATGTTATACCTTACATTTTCTGACTTGTTTATTTTAAATGCTACAAATAACACCCTAAAATCCCAGCACTTTTGGACAGCATCCTGTGCCAGTTTAATCTAATTTATAATGAGATTTTGAATAAGATTAAATAAAAGCATCTTTTGATCTGTGACTAGTACTGGAAAATGAGTTTTGTCTTCAGCGCTGATAACATCCCATTATATGTCACAAAGACTCTACTTCAGGTCAATGTGTGACATGGCATTATCCACACTGTTTACTTTCATACATTCTGCACACAAAGAAAGATTTAACTTCAGAAGTGGAATTCATTTACGCACATCCTGTCTATATGCTTGCTGGGACGTTTCTGTGAGGAAGCACTCTTTCCCTTTCTCTCCGTCTTTTTCACTGTCAAATCAACAGCTTTTTATTCTTCCAGGACAAGTTAATTTTGCCATCATGGGTGACATTAAGGAATGCTTACAGCAACAATCACAAATATACTATTTCCCCGAGCAATATGATCACTTCTCCAGTGATGTATTCTTAGTCACCTCTAACATCTAGCACTGCAAGTCATATGTTACTCAGTTGTGGTGAATACAGAATACATTTGTCATGCTAATGTGAAAGGGTGACTGAGCAGTGATTTACTGAGATTGCAATGGTCCTCAATGAAACTATTGCACTTGTTATATTCTCGTAAGACAAACCGTGAGCTATTTTGTATATCTTCTTATGAAAAATTATCCTATTTTGCCTGAAGAAGGGGCCTGAGTTGCCTCGAAAGCTTGCATATTGTAATCTTTATAGTTAGCCAATAAAAGGTGTCATTTTGCTTGACTTTTCTCTACATTCATAATGGCTAACACGGTACGACACCCTAGTACTCCAGAATCTTTGAATTTTATAAAAGTGGTGAAAACTTTTCATACTAGGCACTCTTAATCCTTTTTTCTTCATTTGGAAGCAATCTGAATACAAAACTTTATATCAACCCCTATACACAGTAAATCCCATTAGACAACACAGAGGTAGTCAACTATCATTTATTTTAAATATCTTATTTGATTTCTTTCTATATGTTTGGACTAGCACCATCTTAGCAAAATAGGGCTGATACTGGAAGTCACAAAAACTTCTGACAGTCCTGCCTCAATAATTAGGCCTCCTAACTATTAGATATGGCAGCTTTGCAACTGGTCAACGGAGGTTAATGCACATGGGAAATATACTTTTATTAAAATAAATTAGAAAAGTGTTGACAAAACAGCATTTCAATATTTATTAAGTTATTATCTTGACAATATTATGAAGTTGGGAACCAAAGGTCCTTAAGATGTGACTCTTAAAAACAGAATATCCTTGGGCAACTTCTTCCATATGTTCTTTGTGTAAAGACTTTTTAATATTTGTAAGAATTTATATTTAACCAGCTGCCATCTGTGCATCCAATTCCTTACTGAAGAAAAAAAATACTGCCATTAATATTCTTTATTTTAAACACATTTGTGAAGTCTCCATTTAGTCAATGATTGATTAGGCTGAGTAGCTTTAACTCTTTCCTTGTAGTTCATACCCTGGAGCCCCGTAATTAGTCCAGGAGCTCTGCTCTAGCATTCTCTAGTACTGTCATTCTACTGATGCAGACTAAAATTGAACACAATATTCCAGATGTGCTCTGCATGTTACATATTGTGTTGCGTCACTTAGCCTCTGATTACCTTTATTTATTCATCACCTTCTACTTTCATATGCCAAATTATACAAATACTGTATCTATTTTCTTTGCATGTGAAGTAGTTAAAATTTAAAAACTTTTTTCATGCAAAAATTTAAAAACTGCCAAAATCCATATGTAGAAATCTTGCTGATCCATTTGATTTTGGATAATTGTCAAATTTAACCAAAAAAATTAATCAAAATATAAATTATAAATAAGAAGCTGCAGCACTGAGTTTTATAGAAAACAATGCCTAAATGAATTACATTCTAGGAGTTGCTCACCAAGCCATGTAGCAGCAGTAGTATTTGTAGATTAGTTCTTCACATATTTCTAAGCTTATTTAAGAAATCTCTTATCCAAAGGATTGATTTGTTCTTGGAATGATTTACAAGGTTACCTGTACACTGGTACTGTGAATGCTGTGCAGAGTGGAGGCAGAAATTCTGTGTTTTTACCAGTTGATTCTAGGGTTTGTTTCTTGCTCCTGCTCTGTTCAAGGCTCACATGGGTTGGGTGTTGGGCAAGGTTTTGTGGTCCAGTGGCTGTGGGTAATCTGTTGGTGATGAAAGATTCACTGATCTTGACTATACCAATGATGCTGTGATATTCACGGAGCCAATGGAGGCTCTGATCGGGGCAGTTGAGAGACTGAACAAGGAGTCTGAGTGTGTCTGGGTTTGCAACAAGGTCCAGGCCTTTAATGACCTCTTAGGCACTGCCATCAGTAGTATGTCTGTCTGTGGAGACAGTGTCGACAGGTTTATTTACCTCAGTAGTGACATTCATGTCTCTGGTGACTCTTCCTATGAAGTCAATAAATGGATTAGGAGAGCATGGGGGACCATGAGGTCGCTGGAAAGAGGTGTGTGGTGCTCCCGATATCTATGCAAAAGGATGAAGATTCAAGTCTTTAGAGTCCTGGTGCTTCCTGTCTTGCTATATGGTTGCGAGACATAGACGCTATCCAGTGACTTGAGACAAAGACTGGACTGCTTTAGTATTGTGTCTCTTTGGAGAATCCTTGGGCACCACTGGTTTGACTTTGTGTCGAATGAGCAGTTGCTAATGGAGTCTCAAATGAGGCACAATACCTGCATTGTGTGGGAGCATCAGTTATGGCACTATTCCCCAAGGGTGATCTGGCTCCCAGGATCCTCATTGTTGTGGACCTGAGTGGTTGGACCAGGCCAAGGGGATATCCATGTAACACCTGGCTGCGGCAAATAGAGCATCATTTTCAGAGTGTGAGACTGGGCCACATGTCTGCCTGGGGGGTTGCCAACCAGGATCCCGAGCTGTTTCGTCGTATGGTGGGTAAGGCAACGCGCTTAACCAGTGCATGCTCCCCAACCTGACCTGACACACTAAAAATTTAGTGGCCACCTCAGATTGCTGATTCCTGGTTGGTCTCGGGAATATTATTAACGCTGTTTAGCTACTTTATCAGTTGGCCAGTATGTCCCTAATATTCTCCATATCTCTAACCCTCTAAGGCAGGAGTCTTAAACTCATGTTCTTTGAAAGCCGCAGAGGCTATACCCTATGAGATTACACAACTATTCAAGTGTTTCAAACTCAGCTGCAGGAGGACCACTATTTTCGCTATAAACAATTTCTTATTTATAAGCCAGCTCTTGCTGTTAATTAAATAAGCTAATTAGTTCCATGGCTGTTGATTTTCTTTTTCCTTAGCAGATTGATATTTCTTTAACTTTTACATTTTCCAAATATTTTGTTGAAACAGGTGCAAACGGAATCAAGTTAGTTGGTCAACTATTATCTCACTTTGCATCTCATTTTCGTTTGGCCACTGGTTAAAGAATAAGCAATTAAGAGTTCAACAGCTTAAAAAGCAAATCTTAAAATGAAGGCAAGAAGCGGCAGTGGCTGTAACAAAAACCTGCAGCCAATATGACCCTTCAGGATCTGAGTTTGACATCCCTTCTCTAAATGGGAGGAAGTGTTGGTCCATTAAAGATTACAGTATCCATTCTAACATCAGTACTTGTAGGCAAGGTAGCTACAAAAGTTGAGAAAACATTATATAATTTTTCTAGTGATTTTCAGTCGCAGACTTCATTAACATAATCTTTAGTAAGCCGGAGAAGTTCGAAGCATGTTTCAGTAATGGAAAGTCATATAGCTAGACATATTAAGTGACAGTCCAACCAGTCTGCCTCTCACCCCCAGCAAAGTCAAACAGGTCTAATTTTCTCTTAAATCGTCAGATGGCTCGTGTATGTGTGAATGCTGACAAACAATGAATGCTCACCTAGAAGTACAATGCATATAATCCAACCACGAGGAATAAAGAATACGGTTGTGTTGGACCTAATTAACAGATGAGACACTCCTCTGTCTGACGTCATAAGTATATGTACCATTGACAGAAAGGGAAAAAGGAGTTGGACTTGCCACAACTGTAAAGCCTTCACATGAGCACTGACTCCGTCAGGTAGCACATTATTGGATGTCAGAAAAAGAGATGAGCTTGTGACACTTTGGAAATGAAAAACTCAGCTGAAGAGTTATTACACAGTCATATAATTTGACATACCCTACAGTATCTGGCTGTACAATATGACATACTTAAAGACAAATACAGCAACTAGAGATGCAATCCCGTCCTTTAAGAACTATTGCAATATTACATCATCTTAAGATTTACTTATGCCTGGGCCCTTTATCATTCTCAAACTTCAAGCTATGTATCATATCTGTCACTCTCAGAAAGGACAAACTGCGGTCCAAGCAGTGAGAAGTGCCAACATTACCTTTGTATCTCAGTGGTGTTATATTAGAGCAAGACTTTTCATTATTGTCTTACCATATCATTTTCTAAACACTCTTAATCCTTAGCAGGGTAGAAAGGGACTGGAACCTATCCCAGTAATAACAGGGCACAAGGCAGGAGCAATTCCCTGAACAAGATGTCAGTCTATTGCAGGCAAAAGCTTATCAATAATATTACCTATTATTAAAAGATGAATTTGATTGTATTATTTACAACATTTATGTTTCTCAAATAAGCGTTGACTTGTAAGGATATTTTAATTATGTATAATGTCTCTTTCTTTATAATTACCCCAGAAAAGTTAAAATAATCATTGAATGTATTGCTTCTGTTGCATGTTTAGAATAATAACTTGCATTATGTAACAGCCTGATAATTTTAAAGGACATAACACTGAAGTAACAGTAAAATGTCATGTCAAATTAACATCTATTTGTTAAACACAAAAGCACTCCACATTCAGATGTACTCATTCTGAATTTTCAGTTAAATAATAATTAATATTATCCAATTCAATAACAATTTATCATAAACCATATACATTTTTTAAGTAATAATAGTATATTGTGGTAGAACAGACAAGGAAAAAGTCTATAAAGTACAGGACTAAGATTCTGTACTTGGTTTTATTTGTTAAAGCTGTATTAGAAAACACACCATTATAAACTTGACTTTGCTGTGCCTTAGTTTAATTTGGAACAATTCACATATTAATAATGGGCTCCAACAATTTTGATATGGTTAAAAATGTACTGTAATGTAAGCTCACGTTGTTCAACACACATTTCATTCAATTTATGTATATTATGTTTCTAATATGCACGTAGTTATTATAATTGGTTTAACACAGCCCCATTAAAAGTTAATGCTGTTTACAAATGTTCTATTGAGTAATGATCAGTGATTTCCATGCACCATGTCAACTTACACTACTGACAACTGCCAGACATGTCAAATTCACATGTGCTACCTGACTGAGCTGGCACTGTATGAAGAGTTGACAGGTATGGCGAGTTCAGCTGCAATCTATGCCCTTTCTTTTTTCCATTCTGTCATGGTACATAAAACATGAGACATCAGACAGACAAGCTTCTTTTCTGTTTGTGAGGTCCAAAACACTTCTGTTCCATGTTCATCATCACTTTATTATATGCCTTGTACTTATTGGTTGACGGCTCACATGCACACATAGCCCGCCCCTACGACTAAGAACAAAATTAAATTTGTTTGATCAAAACATGTATGTATACAAAAAATCAAACCTGTCTGATTTTGTCGGTACAAGTCATGGACTATTTGGAGTGAGTCACTGGGTATGTCAGACTACGTGACTGATCTTCATGGAAGCACACCTCCAACTATCACTGACTTAGTAACATTATTTAAATGCAGGCTACGGCTGAAAAATCACTTGAAAAGTCATGCAATGTGATATGGCCTTAATACACACTGAGAATCTCTTTCTAGACATTAGGCAATTAAATATGAACAGTAACGATTTTCTGTCTTTTAAATGCTAAAACTACATTGTTTTATATGGGGGCTTTGAAGAGATTGCATTGTGAAACCATGCATTCATTTTGTATACATTACCAGGGAACAGCAGGACAGTGATGTCACTGGTATAGACCTGAGCTTGATTCCCAAGAATCTATGTGGCAGTTAGGAGGCAAGCTGACCATGTGCAACGTGGCTCATGTTAATCATTGTACCATAATACTATCCGCTAATCAACACATGACTTGGTCACCACTATGTCAACAGGAAGAACAAAAAAAAAAAAGTTTTCCAGCGTTCTAGTTATTAACTGAAAAATAATAGAATTATCCCTGTTATAAATAGTTGTTTTTAGCAGTGTTATTAGGTGTTCTACAATCTGTTTGAAGCCAAAAGCAAGCTTTTCCTCTACAAATAGAAATAAACACCCACAGGAGAAGTGGTTTGGCAAATTAAACCATTTTTTAACTTTTCCGTTATGCAATCTTTCATGGCTTTGGACCCAACAAGGCATATGAATGCCCTTTAGGCAGAAGAATATCTGGTACTAACTCAATTGCACAATTATACAGATGACATGGGAGTAATGTTAATGCTTTTTGCTTAATACCTACACCTTGGAAATTACTTCAATAATATGGATACTGTATTTTTCTGAATTATAGGGAGTTCTTTAAACAGAATATTTTAAATAGATTACTGAAAGACTTTAGTAAATAAATTGAATGAGCTTCCCTACAAGATATATTCCTAAATATTTAGTAACTGGGTTATATTAGGCATTAATTTTTCATAAATGATGGCCTCCTTAATATTAGTAGGTATATTTTACTTTTCCAGCTCCTTGTTATTTTGAATGCAATTTCCATTTTATTTACTAAGTGGTTGCCTATTTTCAGCACTCACTGAACCAAGCCAGGTGTTCCTGTAGGGGGTGATAGCTCCCTAGTTGGAATAAGTTCTTTTGTAATTGTGGCGTTTTAAGTAACCGAAAACTATATAGATATGATATTAAAAGGCGATACCTCTCCCATAGTGAGGAATCACATAAGAGAAAATAACTTAGCTTTCTTTAATTACGATTTACGCAGCATTACAGACGAAGGAAGCCCGAATGGCATGACAATTACGGGATTTTGATGTTTACAGTCTGCCATTTTTCGTCACTGTGCCGATAGGGTTTTCAGGATGGATGATGCCATCACCCTTCTGTCCGTTGGCTTCAAAGTGTTTTGCTGCTGTCCAAGTCTTTTATACTGGTTTCTCCATGTGCAGGCCCTTACTTAGGTTTCAAATAAGGGAAGGAGATTTTGTGCTGACTTTTAACAGAGGACAAAATAGTATACATCTGCCTTTTGGCGGACTTTACATTCCTCCAGCTGTCTGTTTATCTTGTCCTGTGCTTGGCCCAGCAATTCTAAATGCTGAGCCCCTTTGTACTAAATCTGGCTCAGCTATGCATGTACAAAGAAAAGAAAAAACAGATGTAAAAGTCATTCTCCATGGCCTCTCCAAACTCCTCCCATGCCCGAGTTTTTGCCTCAGCAACCACCGAAGCCGCATTCCTATTAGCTGCCTTCAGAGACCCACAGGACAAAAAAGGTCCTATAGGACTTTTTCTTCAGCTTGACGGCATCCCTCACCGCCGGTGTCCACCAACGGGTTCGGGGATTGCCGCCTCGACAGGCACCGACCACCTTATGGCCCCAGCTCCGGTCAGCCGCCTCAACAATAGAGGCACAGAACATGGCCCATTCAGACTTAATGTCACCCACCTCCTTCAGGATGTGGTTGAAGTTCTGCCGAAGGTGGGAGTTGAAGCTACTTCTGACAGGGGACTCTGCCAGCCATTCCCAGCAGACCCTCACAACACGTTTGGGCCTACCAGGTCTGACCGGCTTCTTCCCCCACCATCGAAGCCAACTCACCACCAGGTAGTGATCAGTTGACAGCTCCGCCCCTCTCTTCACCCGAGTGTCCAAGACATGTGGCCACAAGTCCGATGACACATCCACAAAGTCGATCATCGAACTGAGGCCTAGGGTGTCCTGGTGCCAAGTGCACATATGAACACCCCTATGCTTGAACATGGTGTTCGTTATGGACAATCCATGATGAGCACAGAAGTCCAATAACAAAACACCGCTCAGGTTCAGATCAGGGGGGCCATTCCTCCCAATCACGCCCTTCCAGCTCTCACTGTCATTGCCCACGTGAGCATTGAAGTCTCCCAGCAGAACGAGGGAGTCCCCAGAAGGTATGCCGTCTAGCACCCCCTCCTGAGACTCCAAAAAGGTGGATACTCCAAACTGCTGTTCGGCGCATACGCACAAACAACAGTCAGGACCCTTCCCCCCACCCGAAGGTGGAGGGAGGCCACCCTCTCGTCCACCGGGGTAAACCCCAATGCACAGGCTCCGAGTTGGGGGGCAGTAAGTATGTCCACACCTACTCAGCACCTCTCACCGGGGGCAACTCCAGAGTGGTAGAGAGTCCAGCCCCTCTCAAGGAGATTGGTTCCAGAGTCCAAGCTGTGCGTCGAGGTGAGTTCGACTATATCTAGCCGGAATCTCTCAACCTCGCGCACTAGCTCAGGTTCCTTCCCCTTCAGAGAGGTGACATTCCACGTCCCAAGAGCCAGTTTCTGTAGCCGAGGATCAGACCACCAAGGTCCCCGCCTTCGGCAACCACCCAACTCACACTGCACCCAACCTCCTTGGTCCCTTCCATAGGTGGTGAGCCCATGGGAAGGAGGACCCACGTTACCTCTTCGGGCTGTGCCTGGCCGAGCCCCATGGGTGCAGGCCCGGCCACCAGGCGCTCGCCATCGAGCCCCACCTCCAGGCCTGGCTCCAGAGGGGGGCCCCGGTGACCCGCATGCGGGCAAGGGAAAACGTCGTCCAAAGGTTTTGCTCATCATTGGAGGTTTGTTGAACTGCTCTTTGTCTCATCCCTCACCTAGGACCAGTTTGCCTTGGGTGGCCCTACCTGGGGCATAAAACCCCGGCCAACATAGCTCCTAGGATCATTGGGACATGCAAACCCCTCCACCACGATAAGGTGACGGTTCAAGGAGGGATGACTTTCGGACGGCTTCGAGGAGATTCTGTTCCACCGCCCGGCATTTCAGGAGGGGGAAGCAGGGCAGTGTCAACACTGTATATGGTGGGGATGGTGCGCTGCTGACTTTGACTCGGGACGTTGTGGGTCGGTGGGGGGAGTACTTCGAAGACCTCCTTAATCCCACTAACATGCCTTCCAATGAGGAAGCAGAGCCTGGGGACTCTTGAGGTGGGCTCTCCCATCTCTGGGACTGAGGTCACCAAGGTACTCAAAAAAACTCCTTGGTGGCAGTACCCGGGGGTGGATGAGATATGCCCGGAGTTCCACAAGGCTCTGGATGTTGTAGGACTCTCTTGGCTGACACGTCTCTGCAACATCGCATGGACATCAGGGACAGTGCCTCTGGATTGGCAGACCGGGGTGGTGGTCCCCTTCTTTAAAAAGGGGGACCGGAGGGTGTGTTCCAACTACAGAGGGATCACACTCCTCAGCCTACCTGGAAAAGTCTATTCGGGGGTTCTGGAGAGGAGGGTCCATCGAATAATCAAACCTCGGATTCAGGAGGAACAGTGTGGTTTTCGTCCTGGTCGGGGAACAGTGGACCAGATCTACACCCTTAGCAGAGTCCTGGAGGGTGCATGGGAGTTTGCCCAACCAGTCTACATGTGTTTTGTGGACTTGGAAAAAGCGTTCGACCGTGTCCCTCGGGGAATCCTGTGGGGGCTGCTCCGGGAGTATGGGGTACCGGACCCCCTGATAAGAGCTGTTCGGTCCCTGTACAACCGGTGTCAGAGCTTGGTTCACAGTGGAGGAGTTCAAGTATCTTGGGGTCTTTTCACGAGTGAGGGAAGAATGGACCTTGAGGTCGACAGGCAAAGGCCACCTCTCTGAAGGGGAAGGAACCTGAGGCAAAGCTCTCAATTTACCAGTCGATCTACATTCCTACCCTCACCTATGGTCATGAGCTATGGGTAGTGACCGAAAGAACGAGATCGCGAATACAAGCGACTGAAATGAGCTTCCTCCGCAGGGTGTCTGGGCTTTCCCTTAAAGATAGGGTGAGAAGCTCAATCATCCGGGAGGGGCTCAGAGTAGAGCCGCTACTCCTCCACATCGAGAGGAGTCAGATGAGGTAGCTCGGGCATCTGATCAGGATGCCTCCTGGACGCCTCCCTGGTGAGGTGTTCCGGGCACGACCAACAGGGAGGAGGCCCCGGGGAAGACCCAGGACACGCTGGAGTGACTATGTCTCCCGGCTGGCCTGGGAACACCTTGGGATTCTCCCAGAAGAGCTGGAAGAAGTGGCCGGGGAGAGGGAAGTCTGGGCCTCTCTGCTCAAGCTGCTGCCCTCGCGACCCAACCCCATATAAGCGGAAGAGGATGGATGGAAGGATGGAGAATTTAAATTTTCTGTACAGAGACAGTGACATTAAACTTAAAATTATAGCAAACTTATTATAACACAGGCAGATGGATTCTGAAAATGTTTTACTTTGCTAAGAGGCAGAATTTCAGTTAAGCATTTTACTGCATGTTGGGCAGTAACAGGTATTATAGTACAGATTTTTATTGAGCTGAATCTTTTCCCATGATCTGAGCATATTTGTGAAGATGCTGTCCTTCTCAACTATATAAACATAACCCAATGGTTAGTATCTTTGATGTTCAGAGTCTCATAAAAGAATGTGTGCAACCTGTATTTTCTCATCCTGACAGAAAAATATTAATAATAACGTGTGTTGTATTTAAAAATTATACAACCCCCAATTCCAATGAAGTCGGGATGTTGTGTAAAACGTAAATAAAAAACAGAATTCAATGATTTGCAAATCCTTTTCAACCTATATTCAATTGAGTACACTACAAAGACAAGATATCGAATGTTCAAACTGATTAACTTTATTGTTCTCTTTCCCATTCTTGCTTGATGTACAACTTCAGTTGCTCAACAGTCCGGGGTCTCCGTTGTCATATTTTGCGCTTCATAATGCGCCACACACTTTCAATGGGAGACAGGTCTGGACTGCAGGCAGGCCAGTCTAGTACCCGCACTCTTTTACTAGGAAGTCACGCTGTCATAACACATGCAGAATGTGGCTTCGCATTGTCCTGCTGAATTAAGCAGGGACGTTCCTGAAAAAGACGTCGCTTGGGTGGCAGCATATGTTGCTCCAAAACCTGTATGTACCTTTCAGCATTAATGGTGCCTTCACTGATGTGCAAGTTATCCATGCCATGGGCACTAACACACCCCCATACCTTCACAGATGCTGGCTTTTGAACTTTGCACTGATAACAGTCCGGATGGTCCTTTTCCTCTTTGGCCCGGAGGACATGATGTCCATGATTTCCAAAAAGAATTTGAAATGTGGACTCATCAGACCACAGCACACTTTTCCACTTTGCGTCAGTCCATCTCAGATGAGCTCGGGCCCAGAGAAGCTGGCGGCATTTCTGGGTATTGTTGATATATGGCTTTCGCTTTGCATGGTAGAGTTTTAACTTGCACTTGTAGATGTAACGACGAACTGTGTTAACTGACAATGGTTTTCTGAAGTATTCCTGAGCCCACGTGGTAATATCCTTTACAGAATGATGTCGGTTTTTAATGCAGTGCCGCCTGAGGGATCGAAGGTCACGGGCATCCAGTGTTGGTATTCAGCCTTTCTGCTTACTTGCAGAGGTTTCTCCAGATTCTCTGAATCTTTTGATGATATTATGGACAGTAGATGATGAAATCCCTAGATTCCTTGCTATTGTACGTTGAGAAACGTTCTTAAACTGCTGGACTATTTGCCAACACAGCTGTTCACAAAGTGGTGAACCTCGCCCCATCCTTGCTTGTGAACGACTGAGCCTTTTGGGGATGCTCTTTTTATACCCAATCATGACAAATACATGTTTCCAATTAACCTTTTCACCTGTGGAATGTTCAAAACAGGTGTTTTCTGAACATTTCTCAACTTTCCCAGTCTTTTGCTGCCCCTGTCCCGGCTTTTTTGGAACGTGTTGCAGGCATCAAATTCAGAATGAGTGAAGATTTGCAAAACAACAATAAAGTTTATCAGTTTGAACATTAGATATCTTGTGTTCGTAGTGTATTTAATTGAATATAGGTTGAAAAGGATTTGCAAATCAATGTATTCTGTTTTTATTTACATTTTACACAACATCCCAACTTCATTGAAATTGGGGTTGTATGTCAATGTTAGCTAGTCTTTCCTCTTCTTCTGTAAGTTAATTCTGCATCACAGTTGTACAGCTGACTAGTCATAAGTAAGCTAACACAAAATTAAAAAAGCACATCTTTCTGTTTCTGCAGTTTTACTACTGAATACTGAGTTGCCTCAGTGAAGTCAGTGACATCTGTAATGCCTAGTGAAACAGGCAAAAGTCAAGGGCAAAAAAAGATGAAAGAAAATAGATCTTTCATTAGGGATTTTTCAGAGCATAGGACAGACTGGCATTACCTATTTTGCTTTGCTTTGGTACACATGTCGTTTGCTTAAAACATAGCTGCCTGACCCTTTCAACTTCAGCTCAAGTGTCAGTTCTCTCTGGAGTGTAGTTACTGAGTCTTATCTCATAAAACTTAAAAGACATTAAGTGACATTCAGAGATGCCTCCATGATGCACCATTTAAATATTTGGTCAGTGAACAAAGAGCCATAACTCAGTGATTGGCAAACCTGGGCAAGAAAAACCTTTCAGCAATAGACGCAAAAACTTGGATTTATGTTCATCCAAAATAAAAATGGCAACACATCTACCTTTACCTTTATAACTCATTGCAAATACTTCATCTGTGGCCTCTATATATTTTTCCCTGCTCTCGGCATAGCTGTAACTTCAGCTACATAGCACGACAATTGGGTACAGCCGTAACAAATGGCAAAGCAATCTTTTTTACTCCAAAATCAAACCTGGTACTGGACTACAAGAGTGAAAGACCATCTGTGTTGGAGTTTGAAGAGGGTGACATGAGTCTAAACCTTGCTAAATTAAAGGAAGGTGCACAATCAACAGAGACCATATATAAAGCCATGCATTAGTCTTGATAAAGACAGAAGTCGACTGAACACCTGCTACAAAGTAGACATACATTTTATGCTAGCAAACAAGAGCCACAGTGTGCAAAACCATGGAGAAAACTGCAGTAGTACCTATAACCACAAGGTGCGACCAAGGCAAAGACAGAAAAGATCACCTAAACAAAGAAAGAAAAAGAGCGTTGACATGTTTTCATTTGTACCAAAGAAAATCAACTCAGAAGAATTGGAACAAAGCGTCACCTACATCTGGAGTCAAGAAAGACCTAACCATAAGTATACCTACTTTGTGAGAATTGTTGACTGTAACTTAATAGTTAGGATAAGGGGATCTGATGTCCAGAGAAGAGCGACTAGGCTGATTCCAGGACTACAGGGGATGAATTATGAGGAAAGATAAAAGACCTGAGCCTTTTCAGTTTAAACAAAAAGAGGTTAAGAGGTGACATGATTGAAGTGTTTAAAATTATGAAGGGAATTAGTACAGCTGATCGAGACTGTTATCTTAAAACGAGTTCATCAAAAACATGGGGACACAGTTGGAAACTTGTTAAGGGTAAATTTCACACAAACATTAGGAAGTTTTTCTTCACACAGAGAACCATAGACACATGGAATAAGCTACAAAGTAGTGTAGTGGACAGTAGGATTTTAGTGACATGATGTTATTTTAGAAACATTAAATGGGTAGGACTAGTGAACTCTGTTGAGGTAAATGGCCTGCTCTCATCTAGATCCTTCTAATGTTCCAAATGAAAGATCAGAACTTCTAATTTATGTGCCTTTTTCTTTAGGGTAGAAAAAGTTGAAAGTAAGCTAACATAAATGTAGGTCTTGTGTTGTTTCTTGTTACCCATCATCTCTCTGTATATAAGCTTGCATATATCCATCTTCTATTATCATTATGTTATGAATAAATTCCATTATTTGGTGTATTGCAGCAAGTGTGTTTGGGTTATTTGTTGTAGTCTATAAACCCATCCAAACTACAAACAGAGAAAGCAAAGGTTATTTTTTAATAAACTTACGTCAATGCTTTTTGGTGAACTTTGTTCATCAATAGTATAGATCTCATCATTATTCTGACATTCTGGATGGAAGGTAAAACAGACATCCCTCACACACCCTTCAAAAGGATGTGGTCTAATAACAGGCACAGGTTGGTAACAGAAAATAAAAATCAAAAAACTTAATACCAAAGTTGTAAACTAGAGTCAAAAGTTAAAGCACGAGCCAACACCCAAACTTCCAAATTCTGGTCAAATATTCTCTAATTCATTGAAAACAACAAGAAGTTTTTTTTTATTGAAATCAAATGATTTGTTGCATCACCCTGCACTCTGCTATCTTAAGGAATGTCAACAGGTCAAACAAACGTGACCAACAGCAAACAAAACTGCCAACAGCAGCATAGCCACTTACATATTGATACACAAGAAAATGTTGTCATCCATTAAAAAAAAACGCATAATGTTATGAAAAAAACTATTAGCTATAAAAAAACACAAAATAAATAAGGATAAATACAAGCAGTAATCCATATGGAGTGACACATGTTCTTGAAAATATAAAGGCTAAAAAAAAAAACCCAACATGTTCCACAAACTCTTAAATGCCTATCATGAAAAAAAGAACTACAGGATGAAGCCTTGTTATGGAGAAATTGCTGTTGTGTTCACCTGACTCTGTGGTCATCTGTGTTAAACAGACTAGTTCATAAAGTGCAAAAAAAAAAAAAAAACCTACAATAGTACTTTTGAAATTAAATATAGAGCCCAAATTTCAGAGTTCTTAAGGTTCCAGAACACACACACACAATAAAAAAGAAGCAGTTTGCTACCAAACATTAAGAAAAACATTACCAGTGAGCCTCCTCCTGGTATCTCATGGCCACGTTGGATTACTGAAAACAGACATATCTGGCGAGGCAGATCAAACCATATGAATAATGAAGAGCAAAAAAATAAAATTTTAAATCTATAAAATGGTTCTAATACTCACCTATCTGTCTGATTAAAATATTACTAAAATATTTCTATTAAAATCTCTGGATCTGAGCACAATTTACAGCATGCTAATTATATTTACTTACTTCAAGCAAAAGAAAAATATCCAGAAACAAATACTTGTAATGCTTGTATACTGGCAAATATATTGAATATTCAAAATTTTGAAATGGAACTATTTCTGGATAATTTAATACAGTTCTACACAATTCTAAAAATATGTTGGTAGTAGCTTAGCAGACAGCTAAATAAAAATGGTGCAAGCCAGAATCTTTACTATTATCACACAATTAAATGACATTCTATAAGCATCATCAAACTACTCATTCCCAAAAGATTGGGATTGTGACTCAGAAACGTATGAATTAGTGTAAGCAGCCCTAATTCAGAGTATTCATAAGCAATGTAATGAGTTACTTCACGAGGTAGATGTACATAATAAACTGGGATAGTTTTATCAAATATTTCACATATTAAAGTGCGTGCCTTAACTCAAATCTTTAATGTCTACATATTCTCAATTGTTATAAAAATTTGTCATCTTGCACCCTCTGCTAAAGATACTTAGAGGGCTAGATCAGTAGTAAAGAATCAAAAAACAAAAACAACATTGTATTCATAATTTCTGAAATAGTCTAAAACTAAACCTCACATGCTCATGTTTGAAATTTGTCATTTTAACTCTTGGAGAGCTAGGACTATCAGTAAGGAATCATATCAGAAATATTACCATATCTGTGGTCATCTGCCTCAAAACAGCATAAAATGACTCTCCACAAGCCTACATTATCAATCCCCATTTTTTCTAATTTTTGTGAAAAGGACTAACTGATTCCTCATATCTCATTACAAGGTGAAACCTTATAGTCAATTGAAGTGGCATGCACGACTTTAAATCCTTCCGATTTTTATTAATTGTTCATTTTTGCTGAAGACATCAATCGGTTTACTCTTTATCATTAAGATGTAATTTTCTACACAAAATATGGTTCAACAATTTAAAAAATGAGTTTGAGTTTAAAAGGTCTAGGAATAAATATGAATCCCAAAATGTTTGACACCTTGCATAACTAGAGATCCGGACAAGTCAAATGGTGTATCATATGTGGGGGGTTTCTTATCAGGAGGCACCGGACAAAAAAAAAGGTGTTCATCATTCATACTGTAAGTAAATCTTTAAACACAGAAATTTTGTAGAAATCTCTATTAGCTCTAATGTGGAAATCCAGCTCTCACAACCTGTTTACAGTAGAAGCTTCCTGCCACTAGATATGCTTCTTCAAGAAAGAAAGGTGAATTTAACTTAAAAAGTCAAAGCATGACAGTAGGCTATCTATGGTACCATGATTTAAAGTTCACACTAAGGTCTGAATTGCCTTCAACATAAATAAATGACTATCCGTTTAATGAGAAATCAAAACAGACAGGAAGTTCTGTGGTCAGGGAACAACAAATCAAGCTGATCATCAAAGCCAAAAGACTAAACCAGAAACAAATCCCAATAAACATTGAAAAAGTCTCCTAAATAACTTGTCTACTGAGCCCTGTCTAATTTACAAAATTCAGTTTTGTCTTTGATGTCTTGCCGAGTCAAAAATAGGACAAGATAAGTTATGTTTGCAACATATATAGACAGAGTATGGTGGCACAAAATGTTCTTGGTGTCTCATCACTTGTAATGAACATAACTATAAACAACATGGCTGCAGCAGAACAAAATGAGGATGGCAATACGAAAACAAAACACGAAATGCTTTCACCAGAATAATAATAAAAAGGTGGTATTCAGGAAGTGAAACAAATCGATTTCATTCAATAACAAACTAAAAAAAAGCTTAGAATCATGAACCAGGCTGGGAAATATCCTGTTTTAAAAAAATATGAAAATAGAAAGCTCTGCACCATCTGAGCACTCAAAATTCACTTAGTGTTTGCCTCAAGATTCTTTTTTTATCCCTCATATGGCATAAACTTCCTTGGGCAAGTATGGCTAAGGTCCAAGATTGAAAAAGCTGGCCCAGAAATCATCAATGCAAATTACACAAAAATCAGTACTCTCATTACTACAGCAACACCAACGCAAGTATAGCACATTCTCCTAATCTTTAACATTTTTTTTTCAGTATCTGTAATCTTGATTACATCTTAAAGTATCATACCAATGTTTTAGAGAAATGTTACATTTCGTCCCTGCTTCTGTAATGGATGAACATACTTTAAATATAAAAGGTTGAAAATATAAATTATGTCTTCTTTCAGTGGGATAAACACACAGGAGGCAAACCTCATACAATCAAACACTTTGTTATGAATTTTACAACATTAATATCTAGAAAAAATAATAAAGATCTTCACATAATATGTAGAAAAAAAAAATGTTGAGATTAATGCAACCATCTGAATCTCACTTTTCAAATACTTGACTTTTCTCCACAATTCACATTCTGGCTTGAAACAATGCTCTTCTTACTGCAATCAATGACTCTTGAGTAGCTGAATCATCTGAAGTGACATTTTCATAACAATTTCTGATTTTTTTCTTTCAGTTTTGCATTATAAATTCCATGTTACTTAAAAACTTTTTATTGTGTAACATTTGGGATGTTTTAATAGGTTTTGTTGTCCTTTTATGACATAAAAACTGAAACCATGATTATCCTATAATAAACCTGCACTATTAAGTTGCATCCCTCTCACTATTATTGAATCTAGTTGATCCAGTGGTCTTCCCTGGACAAAACGTAATTCAGAAGATGGCAGTATAAATGCAAAATTAAAATATCCAACTAACACACTTTACAGTAGTGAGAGTGAGAGATAAAATATTGGAAAGTGAAAATCAAATTCTTCCTTTATTCAGATTATTTTATAAAATTTTTTACCTACTGCATGATTTTTTAAATTTGGCTGTAGTTTCAAAAACTTAAAAAATTTGAATTACGACCAAGAGTGATGCTAACCTACTGCAAGTATGACTGGGCATGCAGAGTTTTAAACTACATATTCTATTTTTTTTTCCTCTAAACCACTTACAGTTTTACCGCTGCCATTTTGCAGTTCTATTAGATTACCCTACAGTGCCACATAATTGTCAACCACAACTTATGCAGAACTTTAAACCTTTAACAAGGCATGTCATAACTGGCATAGCCTATGTGGCTGATGGCTGTGGGCGATGCCCAGCCGGGATGCCTGGAAGGACCCGGAGAGGGACTATACCTCCCCTGGACCACGAGAGGGCGGCCCCCCTGATTTGTATGGGGGCCACGGGAATGGAGCATAGAAGCTCAACCTTATTGGGGCTCATGGTCACCTCAGGGGGGGCCCTGCAGGATTGTGGAGCCCTGGACATCAGCACTTCCGCCACACTCGGAAGTGCTGAGGGAAGGAATTCCAGGAACACCTGGAGTGCTTCTGGGTGCTCATACGGCACTTCCACCACACCAGGAAGAGCCACCGGAATATCGTCAAGGAGCTCCTGGAACACATCCGGCTGCTTATAAAAGAGGCCACCTTTCTCCACTTGGGAGTCGGAGACGGGAGGAGGAAGATGAAGCTTGGGAGGAGAGGAGTAAAGGCGGAAAGAATGCAGAGAGTGAAGGAAAGAAGGGACTGAGTTTGGGCGGATTGGAGCACTGTGTTGTGTGCAGGACACTTTTGTAAATAAACAGTGTGTGTTTTTGGACATTCAGTGTCTGTCTGTCTGTGCCCAGGGGCTGTCTTATCACACCTGATATGTCTGACTTTTATTGCAGACAATTCTATGTATTGTCACGCTTGGGTCACAGAATTGCACAGGAGATTGTAGAAACAGGAACTCAAACACTTCAAACAAACATGTCTCTTTCAGAAGTAAAATGAGCTCAGTGTGCAGTTAGTTCTCGATGAAAAGAATAGGTAAACATCATAGGGGAGTACAACAGGAGTGCGACCTCCAACAGGAGCAGAGGATGTCTGGGGGAGGGGAGAGGAACAAAGCAATCAGCCAAAAAGGACAGGTGCTGTTCAGGCTTTTAAGTATGTGTACCGCCGCATAAGAAACATATCACGCGACAGAGCAGCCGTAAGTAAGCCCAGCAAGTAAGGCAGCAATGTGAAGGTAATCTATCAGAGTTTTTAAGAGGGTTTTTTTTAGGAGCGTCCGTGTCTTCTAGGGGTACGTTCAGCCCCACTGCTCACAGTATTTAAAGTATATCAGCAGGTACCAAAAGAGTGAGTTTGTGTATTTGCTATTTTCATTTATCTTTATTCATCGTATATCTTTATGCACTATTTCTTTATACTATTTTTTGGTTATATAATTTCTTTGCCATTTTGGTCTCATATTTTGTCACATGCACTGCTGTTTTGTATGTCTTAGTTTCATGGGCACCATCATGTTTTGTTTTGGGTCATTAGGACACTGATCACTGTAAGGCATATTAAGAGTGCCCTTTGTGGCATATCTTTGCAGTCATACTATAAAAGATGACCATCTGCAATAAACAGTGTCCGTACTTTGTAAAAATTAAAGAATTCACAAGATATTTGTGTTCAAACAACTAAAAATCAATTTAGGCCTAGAACCTAGTTATTCTTTGATTTTGAGGCTTGTGAAAACTTGTCAATTTTAGTGATCAAACCTGTCATCTTAGGTAGGAATCTCTGCAATAACATGACCATTCCATTTAAAAAAACCTCTGAGGGCTTTTATGAAATTTCTTGTGGATGAGGATAGTGATTCAGGATTAGAAAGGCTATTAATTTAAATGAAATATGCTAGCATGTGTTTATTCTTAAGAGTAGTCCTATACTCTTATTATTTATGGGCCATGTCACCAGAAGAACTACAGAAGCTGTAATGCCAAAAATAGAGGACTGCAAAGGAATAAAATGTGATGATTGATGAAAGAAAAATAAAAGTAATGACTATGACCACTATTGTGGCATGTGGGATCAATGGCAGATAGAGGAAGGTTGAAGCAGGTGGACTCTTGTTTGTTTATTTGGGGAGCAGATTAACAAACAATGCTGGATGTACAGATGAGGTGAAGTCAAGGCCGACCATGGGCATGACAGTAATGGTTAAATTGAAAAGGAATTGGTAAAACAAGTCAATCAGCACCACCACGAAGCTACACTTAATGCAAACCTTGGTCTGGTCAGTAGTGACATATGGATGGAAGACAGGAACACTAAAGAAGGAAGAGTGAACTATGAAGGCTTTTGAGAACATGCAGGCTTTTTTGAATGCATCAGAAAGTTGCTAAGAATATTATGGAGAAACTGGAGGCTGCTGAGCAAGTCTACTGCTAAATCACAGTATAAGCTGCAAGCTAAAGTACATCAGGAATGTGATAAGGCAACCATGCGAAGGAAGAGTGATGACTGGTCTTCTGGAAGGGGTCACAGGGCATAGAAGACAGATTTTGCTGCTTATGTTAAAATCATGGCATGCACTGGCATGTTGGGTATAGTCTGCTATGTGCTAGTTGAGACAGATGGTGTTAGGTAGAACTGACCCATCTGTGCAGCCAACAGTCATAAAGTGAAAACAACATGGTGACATAATACGACTGTTCTGATCAGGTTTGTATGAACATACACATGAGCATACAATACATTTAACACCAACATAAAAATCTAACTTACATCAGCCCTGTGGTCCGAAAACTGACCATTGTTGAAAAGTGGTGACGTGTCAAGCAACAGCCTCTCCATAAATAGTCAATGCACAGCTGAGTGCAGCCATCATCCCAAAAAAGGCATAACAGAATGCACAACTGTCTGTACCTTTTCAGTAATCAGGTACAGAAGCTTAAAGTCCAATTGAAATCCACTTCTGACAACCAAAATAAGAAGTGTATTTTCACTGAGCAAAAAATAGTAACATACGTATAGGTTTTACAGATTTTTGGACAACAGCTAGTTCTGAATTTTGAGTACAACTTTTGGGCTTCATTCAGTTTTTGACTTTACAGAAATTTCTTTTGTTATGGTAACAACTCACTTACCAGTCCTTCTTCCCTTTGCCCTCGTGGCTTGCCTCTTCTCATCTGTGGCACAACGTATACTCCTACAATTTCCTCTAGTGACCTCAGGTAAACCTGTAGACCTAAGCCCCAGGTGATAACCAAAGGGCCAGGTAAAAATTTCTCTGTGGGTAGCCATTATTTTTTATTACATAGCTGGGGGCCAACAATCCTGCCAATTATTTTAGGAAACTTCTGTGCTTCTGCAATAATTATAATTATTACTGCCATCTGTCGCCCATAACATATATGAGATTTTCCTACAATGGTTCTTAATAATTGTAACATTTATTGAAAATTAAGAAAATTGTTTACAAAATGCAAAAAAATCATGTCACTCTTAAAATGATAAGGGATCTTTTTTTACTGTTTTTGTGACAGAAGCATCAGTATTTTGTGTTAAACGAAGGTTTCTATTGTGACACGGTCCAGGCATACAGGTCAGTTGCTTCACTGTGCAGAAAAATGAGTTTCCCCCAATGACTGGCAAATTGCATTTCACTCCACACAACAGCTATACAAGCAAGCACATTTGCCCTGCAGAGTGTCTTACTTGTGCTCATGGGCTGATCATTTATTACCCAGACAGATTCCTTTAGCGCTGCTTCAAGACAAATTAATTTACTATATCATGTTACCCTGTTGGATGTTGTGTGGATAGATAGTAAGCAGATCACTTTAATGCAGTGTGTAGGTGGATTAATTTATTGTGCAAGCCTGCTTCTTGGTAAGAGCTTTATTTATCAACTGTTTGTAAGCAGATTAATTTTTTTCTAGTTAGTCTTTTATTGTGGAGGCCTGCCTCATACAAATATGGAAGGCTTGACAAAACCTTAAAAAAAGAATGAATAAGAATCAAGTTTATAAAGCTGAGGCTTGCACTTTATAGTGTAAACAGTGCTGTTTTATAAGAATATTACAGTTAGGCACACACAGATTAATTAACAATTATACATACTGTATGTTCTGTTTCAAAAAGAAAGAAATTGGAATGTTTGAAAGCTTATATAATTTGGGTGCCACTATGTTTGCAGCATCTGCATCGAGCACAGTAAAAACACCCTGGAGATGAACAGCTAGATATGACTGCACTCCTGTCACATGTGCTCCCAAAGGAGGCTGGCAAATTGTAACCCACGCATCTCTATAATGGCTCACTTTTTATCTTTTCATGAATGCACTGATGGTCAGAAAATTCTGCCATATGGTAAAATGCACAGCCCCATGGAGCCAGAATAAACCTGGCATGTGTAGCTCTACCCACAGAGACCCGTTTCCTTGCTTGCTTGACAAAGACGTACCAGCAGGAGCATCTATGCATAGCTGACAGTAAACAACTTCATTACTGGCTGGCTCTCTTGATACAAAGGGCCCATGCTAAAGACTGTCATTTGCTGCAGCTGAGCACCATCGAGTAAGTAGGAGGATAAATATGATTCTCGAAGTCAAATGTTTTCCTGCATATCGAAGCAATGGAGACACTTTCTATGACAGTCAGCTTATAGTCTTAAGTCCTTCCAGTTTGTGTAACAAGTAGGGACTGATTTCTTTAAAATAGGGGTAAAGTGGTGCTGCGGTAAGTGCTGATCCTCTGTATCTCATTCTCTTGGCTGGTCAACATACATTGCACTGTGTAAATATTTTAATTTGGAAGGGGTGGTCCATGTTAATATTAGAATTTATCAGATCTCCAATGTATTCCAAAAGAAGTAAAAACCTCCAACCTGTTCAGATGTGGCTGGAAAATCTTTGACACCAATTGGAAGGAAAAGGAGTTTCACGACTGTTGAGTGATTGTTATGTCAGTGAAAAGCTAAATAAATTATAAGTGGATCTCTTCTCATTATTACCTGATTTTTGTAGAAATATTCATTCATTCCGTCTTGACATTCCTGTTCCAGTTAATACATGTCTAGGACCTTCTAAACAAGCCCTGGTTTTGAATATGCATAGTTCACAAATAATGTGTCTGAGTGTACATGAAGGCTTTTGATGTCAATAAGGATGTCACTATGGTAAATAATTTAAAGGAACATGTAAGCTTTCTGAATGCTCTACATAGTCTCAAAATTCACTTTTAGGAAATGGAAGACGTCTCGATTTTCTCCTCTTGAGGTGTCAGACTTTATTTAAACAACTCTTGATTAGGATCAGTTATTTTAATAGCAAATTTCAATGAAGAATTCTTCAATGAAGTAAAGACCAAGCCTTGAGTGTGGAGAGAGAAGACGTATTGTCATACTCACCTGGCTGTACAGTTCATGTATAAAAATTGGCTTTTATTGGTGACATGTGGGAAGAACAACCAACCAGCACAACTTAGAATTGTGAAAGATCGCAAATTACTGTATTATTTTATCATCCATTATCAAATAAAAGATTAGTGTTTCATAGGATAAATTCAAGGGAAATCCAAAATGCACCAAAAACTCTAAGTATTTATCAAAAGATCGCTGTAAGGACCTCAGCTAGAGACATCCATTTCACATTTACTCTTTCTTTAAATCAAAATCCTTCTACACCATAGCTGCCACGTTTTAAGTGATGTCAGAAGAAGCAAAGATGGGTGAATAAACTGATGGAGCACTTAGATAATCATGAATAGTATGGCTCATTTACCTTCACCATTGACATCTTCATCAGTCAATTCTGCAAACTGCACAAAAGATGAGTAGGTGATGGAAATAGTTTAGGTGTAAGCAGATTTTTTTCAGAGAGTTTTGCTCCATAGTATCAGTATTGGATACAGCAATTCTGTTAGTAAAGTGCTGGCTATCATACCATAGTTCATAAAACTGTGTAACAGCAAACAGTATGGTGTGCAAAGATTTTTGAATATCAAGTGCAAAGCAGAGGTCTGAATAACCTTGTTGGTGTTGAGATTCAACAATTAACTGGACAACATCTGCAGTTACAAAATATGTGAGAAAGGTCACAAATGACTCTGTTCATTATTTGTACTGTATTTTGAACATTAAATGGTAGTTTTATGTTGAAAAGTTGCCAAAAAGGAAGGTGCCGTTGTCTGTGTGATTTTAATTGTCTTACTGGTTGTGGACAAAAAGGGTCATCTCACATCCCAACTCAAAGCACAAGAATAACCACCAAGTCTCTAGCCCAAAAAGTCTTGTTTATTTTTACAGACTACCTTCTCTACACACTTTCTGAACTCTGCCATTATTCTTTCTTTCCTTATTTCCCTTTCAACCCTCTCTGCAAGAGTATATACTCTCCTCACATCTTTAACTTGGCTGACTGAGGAGAACGTGCATCTTTTAAAGCAAAACTTGGAAATACTTCTGATGCATCATAAGCTCACCCCATAAGCGCTTCCTGGTCTGAAGGATGAGGGCAAGAAGACCACTCACCAAGAGATCCCTCTCCAGTGGCCCTGGAAGGCCGCCACAAGGCTGTCTGATCTAACAATATTTGCAATGCAGCCCTGCAAGAGACCAATCTAGAACAACACCAGAGGTAGCATACCATGGAAACGCTTTCCTCGGGCAAGCAGCCATCCATTTGCCATTTCCAGATGGGTTTCGAGTTCACCCATACTTTCCATTACATATCACTTCAATTTTCGATATTCCATATGGGATTTCTGAAAGCTGGAGCATCAGCAACATGAAACACATGGCATGAACCAACCTCTGATTGATGCCGGCCCATCATAAAACCCACTTAAACACTAATCGATTACTATACATTTTGGGACCCTTAAGAATTGCCATTAAGCGTAACTTGCAAATAAATGGGATGCAAGTGGAAAACTGTAATAAGTTGAAGAAACCCCAAGCAGACATGAGGAGAACAACAAACCGTTAGTTAAATGAAAATCTAAGGCTCAGACCATTTCAATTTAGGGTTGGGGAGCCAAAGTCTTTCCTAGTAGCTGGTATTACTCATGATCCAAGCCTGAATGGATAGATGCCAGCCTATTTCAGCGCTACACACACTCCCCCTTGCTAGGACAATTTAAAGCCTCCATTTAACCTAAATCTTAATCCACTGATATATGATTACCCACTGAAAACAAGTGAAAAATTAGACAGTGACAAAGCAACCCAAGCTAGGACCTGTCAATGTTTGTCATACACTTTAAGGGTCTGACAAATTTTGTCCAGTGCTGGTGAAAGATGGAAAGCTCTAGTGAAGCTTGCATTACATTAAATGCACATTGTTTTTTGTTATCTTGATCTTGATAATGTCACTGTAGACTTCTTTGCGGAAAAATATATGACCTGTTGTTGTGTATGTTCTCTGTTTTATTGTGCAATATCACCAAATCACTGTTCACTGTGCCACAGATTCCTCATTCATTACAAAGACAAGCTATTAAGATGGATGGGCTTGCTTGATTCCCATTGCAGAAATGACAATAATTCTAGCTTCAGCTGAATTCAATCCTGAGCACCACTCTTGATTAGTGGAACACAACAGAACAAAAGAAAAAGACTGAATTCTACATGAGACAGAATCTACTAACCTTTTTAAGGGGAGTAGTGTCCAGGAAACCCTCCCTTCATTTGTTTTACACTGACTTAATTATTCTTTCTTTTTAGTAGCTGGTTTCTGTCACATGATATAATAAGATTTTGGCTCGCTATCCCACCTTTACCACATAAAATATACTCAATTGAACTGTACATTAACTACTGCTAGATCCTGATTCCTTGACTCAGTTTCTAGTCTTTTATCTCCTGCTCAGCACAGTAAACCATACCCCCTCCCCCCAACCCATTTTAGGGTATTCAGTATCTTTTGCTAAGCTCTATTAACAGTCCCATTTGGGCAACTCTACCATTGTCTCTGTGAAGGCAGTCCTCTCTTCTAGACGTAGGCCAGGTTATAATTACTCCCTTGGAGCTTAAACATAGATTTCATCCAGCTAAGTGTCTGCTCTTTATCCTTACTTATACTTGTCCTGCTATCTAACAGCTAACAACATTCAAACTTAGGCTGAAAGAAGCAGTACAGGTTTTGTTTTCTTAAAGTATGCTTATTGCTATGAAAATCATGGAGCTAATTTCTGAATACAGACTCAAAAAAATCTCAGCAATTTACCACCAGTTTTGGAGTCCACTATCAATCTATACACAATGTAATACTAGGTCATAATAGAGTTAGGAAAGGGCCTTCACAAAGACTAAATGTTTTAGATGGCACCTTCACATACTCATGTTACACTGTCCAGACTCCCGCTGTGTGTTGTTACATAGCTCAGTTAGGAATGGGTCCTGGAGTTTTATATTTTACTTGTACTTCAGCCCTGCAAGCACTCATTTTCTCCAGCATTACACTAAGGATTTTGTTTCCTTTCCTCCTTCCAGGCAGCATCATTCATGTTGTCTGTAGTTATATATATAATAAAAACATGACTAAACTGTATTTCTGTAGTAAAATCCAAAGAGTCCCAAAAGAGCCACAAATATATATATTGTCACACACGTGCGATTGGGCCTGAATGATAGTAATTCCATGGCAGACCAAGGGGAGGCAAGGTACAACGATTTTCTTTTGGAATCCCTTGCAAATCATTCACGGGAAATCCTGCATGGTTCCGGCGCCACCGAACACGTCACTTCCGGTCCTGGCACCACTGAGGATGTCACTTCCGGTCCCTGCTGGGGGGCACCAATGATGTCACTTCCGGTCATGATGGCACCAACCACGTCACCTCCGGTTTCAGCATATAAAGCTGTCATCTTTAGCAACCAAAGTGATTTCTGTTTTGGACTCTGACTTGTGATCATCTCACAATTACTTAACCCTTTTGAAGCCAAGGTACATTATACGGGTGGCTGCCCCAAACCTTTTTGATGACTTTGTGTCCTTTTTGTGACAATATATATTACATTTTGAAAACAGAAGTAAATATTTGGGGAATATTTAAGCTAAAGAAAATACTGAGAAACTGGTGTGCCACATTGTATGATGCTGTAAATCATTCAGTGTCCATTACTGACCTTGCAAGAAAACATTGTGACAAATTTCAAAGAGTTCATTAATGGTAAGAGCAAAAGAAAGCAGACTGAGAGTGCTTCACAATCTGGAAAAGGCAAGATGAGTGTCTGGGAGCAGGCTGGGTGGCAAATCAGGAGGGTTAGAGGTAGAAGGCAGAGATTTTCTTAGGAAATTAATAAATTGAAGCCCCAGGAAGCAATTGTAGTGTTGCTCTATTTATCTATACTAATAAAAGGCAAAGCCCTCACCGACTGACTGACTGACTCACTCACTGACTCATCACTGATTCTCCAACTTCCCGTGTAGGTAGAAGGCTGAAATTTGGCAGGCTCATTCCTTACAGCTTCCTTACAAAAGTTGGGCAGGTTTCATTTCGAAATTCTACGCGTAATGTTCATAACTGGAAGGTATATTTCTCCATATACTGTAATGGAGTTGAGCTGAAAAGCCGTGGGGGGTGGAGTTTCGTGTGACATCATCACGCCTCCCACGTAATCACGTGAACTGACTGTCAACGCAGTACCTAGAAAACCAGGAAGCGCTCCAAAAAGCACTGAAG
Source organism: Polypterus senegalus (assembly GCF_016835505.1). Classification (NCBI taxonomy): domain Eukaryota; kingdom Metazoa; phylum Chordata; class Cladistia; order Polypteriformes; family Polypteridae; genus Polypterus; species Polypterus senegalus. The sequence goes on along the minus strand of NC_053163.1, from coordinate 103,538,917 downwards.
AAAACATGCATTATATAATTGAGAAGGCAGAGAAACAATAATAAGCGAGCGAGTTACATACAGTATTCAACCATATTCATGAGTGCTGCTACTTCGGAAACAAAGCACGGTGTAAACCTAAAGTTTATATTAAATTCATAGACACACTGCCGCTGGTGTTTGTCATGCCCACGGGCAATGTGGGATACAAGTTTAATGAGAGGACGCAGGATATAAACGAGAGTTTTGATCACTTTGTAACTAAGTTAAAATTGCAGGTAAAGGGCTGTGCTTATGCAAATTCCGAGACTGTGTTTGTGGGGGATTGACAGTTAAGGTGGGTGGGGGAGTCACGTCATCATCTCCCCTCCCATTCACCTCATTTCGCTCTGAGCTGAGCTCCGAAGCTAATGCAGTCTTACAGAAGTGACTTTGTAACGCTGCTACCAAATACTCACAGAAAAATCCACAAGTTAATACACAAGCTGTCTGTAGAGTTTCTCCAAACTGAATCCTCCAAGCACTACTTACAAAAGGTTACATTGACAATCGTGTTATGTTATTTTTAAAATGTTTCCTTTTCTTAGCACAAGCACAGCTGAGAAGCTTTGATGCATGTGCTCCATACCGCGTTAAAAAATAATGCATTTAATCACACTTTTAATTCCAAGCAAAGGGGAACTTCTGTCAATGCATGATTTCCTGGTACACCGATTACATTGATCAGTGTTTCCCGATTCATTTTACCCTCGCACCCAATTGGTTTGAAAAGAAGTATGAAAAAATATGAGGTTAACAAAGAAAAACAGATCACCAATTCAATCTTTATGAATAATCGATTCGCCATCAATAATTGTTTTGGTAAAGCCATACTCAGTGTAATCCTCCTTCCATTTTATAATTTTTCCGCCACTAGCCATGATTATGAACGTAAAAAAGTAAGAGCGAAGCGAGGGTGACTTATTCAGGCAGGCAGGCGACGGCTCAATAGCTCGAATTTGGATATAAGTAGATTCTATTTAGTCCCCAGAAATATCTTTGGTAGGAATGGAAGTTGAATTTAGTCTTTAAATTTCTATGGTAAAGAAATAGTTATGCAATGATGACTAAATCTAACTAGACTTTATATATTCAGGTTTTCACTTTATATATTCCAGCGCTGACTTTATATATTCTGACGCTGACTTTATATATTCAAGTTTTGACTTTATATATTCCAGCGCTGACTTTATATATTCAAGTTTTGACTTTATATATCCAGAAAAAAGTTTTGACTTTATATATACCGACGCTGACTTTATGTATTCAAGTTTTGACTTTATATATTCCGATAGTTACATTATATATTCAAGTTTTGACTTTATATATTCTGACGGCGACTCTATATATTCAGAAAATCAATCAATGTATTTGCCTGTTTGGCACCCCATAGTATATGTGTCTGTGTATATATGTACACATGTATGTATATATACATACATACACGCCTCCTGTATATATATATATATATATATATATATATATATATACAGTAGATATATATATATAGATATGACAACAACACTCATATCAATGACAAAACAATTACATTAACAATTATGTTACGTTATTTTTCAAATTTTTCCTTTTCTTTTTCATAACTTCTTTAACACACTACTTCTCCGCTGCAAAGCGCAGGTATTCTGCTAGTTTGTTCAATAAACAAGCCTGTTACTGGAATGATCTTAAGACAGTGCTAACGAGAGGACTTCAGTTTCCAGTATTCAGTAGGAGTGCCCAGGGGCTGACAGGAGATGGCATGTGCTTTAACAGTAGAATTACCAGAGCCTATGAAAAAACTCTTAGCTCTGTCCCACCTTAAATTGCTTCTCACCTCTCCATCAGCGTCTTTTCTCCTGTAAATGTGTGGATAAGCAGCAAACAGCAAGCAACCTGCTATCACATCCCCCCACCCCGCACAGTTTTCTCAGCTCAAGTCTGTTTACCTGCATGTCAGTTACTTAGAGTTGTATAAAGTGAGAAGTCAAGCAAAATGACACCTTTTATAAATACTATATCGTTATTTGCAACATTTGAATTTCATGTGTGTTCCGTGTCTACAACGATCTATGTAAGCACATCGTTAAAACAGAAACGTTTTTCATGTTTTAGTAATAATTGACAAAATGTAGACATGAAGTGTATAATGTGTGAAGCCTGAATTCCAAATATCAAAGAAACACTTTCACAAAATGTACAAATATAACAGAACAAATGTGCTTCTATTTAAAAATATAACCGCAGATAAAGAACCCGCGTTAGGCTGCGGCATTGACACACATTTGCTAAGATTGCTTCAGTGGCACAATGGTATCAACTGTTGACTGGTAATCAAAACTTCATGAGTTCGATCCTGGACAAGTCTGTTTTGAGAAGTAAGCTGTACGTATTCTTACTATTTTAGAATAAAAGCATAAATTTGATTTCAGCCTGTAACAGTAGGTGTAATTTATGATACTTGTAAAGGTTAGCTTTGTTTTTTTCTGTATTCAGTTTTATTCTCTCAGCCGCCTTCACGATCCCAACACCCCCCGCATTTGACACTGCTGTTTTCACATAGACACGCTATAACAGAGGTCAACTCTGATCATGACGATGGTTCTACATCGGAGCAAGAATGCACTTTTGCCATCGTTGTACTTTGTATATGTACATGGGAAGCTCTGCACTCTACTTGTGACTTTACACTGTAGGAAGTAAGTAAATAAATAAAGGTAAATAACATTCGAACTGCCTCTTACATACAAAGCACAGTGACGGCAGCTTCCACCTGCAGCTATAGACTCTTCAGTACGTAAGCGACTCTCCACGCTAGTGTTTAGATTTGGACGGTGTATGTGCCCCCAAAAAAAGTCTAACTGCATTCTCGTACCATTGCTCGCGTAATAAAGTGTCAGCAGGCACTTTTCGTGGCATTACACATATTTTTTGAGCATGCCCTCTGCACTCTACTTGTGACTTTACACTGTAGGAAGTAAGTAAATAACTCAAGGTAAATAACATTCGATCTGGCTTTTATGTAAGTCAGTGGCTCTCAACCTGTGGGGCGGGCCCCCCTACGGGGGGTGCGAAGATGTGAAAAAAAGAAAAAGAATCCAAAATATGAAAAAAACATCTGTTGAATCCAAAACAAATTAACTTAAACTACATTCTGATACTAGAACAATAAATATAGAGTTTGATAAATGTTGATAAAAGTTAAGTAGGTATAATAAAATATGCATCTACATTTCAAAAAATGTTAGGGGGGGTGCGATTAAAACCGTTATTAAACTCACGTTGCACATGCTTAAAGGTTGAGAAACGCTTCATTATATGCAGATGATATGGTATTGTATATATCGGACCCAGAAAATTCTGTGCCTGCAGTCTTAACAGCACTCACAGAATTTCAAAAGATCTCTGGTCTCAGAATTAATCTGAATAAAAGTGTACTCTTTCCCGTGAATTCTCAAGCATATAATATTAGATTAGATACCCTACCTTTTATCATTGCAGAACAGTTTAAATACCTAGGGGTAAACATTACAAGTAAACATAAAGCTCTTTATCAACAAAATTTCGCCGTCTGCATGGAAAAAATTAAACAAGACTTGCATAGATGGTCAACCCTTCATCTCACACTAGCTGGAAGAATTAACACTGTTAAGATGAATATTCTTCCTAAGCTCCTTTTTTATTTCAAAACATTTCAATATACATTAATAAATCATTCTTTAGGCAATTAGATTCAACAATAACTTCATTTATTTGGAATTCAAAACATCCACGCATCAAAAGAGCGACCCTACAAAGACAAAAGGCAGAAGGCAGCATGGCTTTACCTAACTTCCAGTTTTATTACTGGGCAGCAAATATACAGGCGATAAGAACCTGGACACAAATAGAAGAACATACACAGGCTTGGACCGCAATAGAAGTAAAATCCTGCAGTACTTCTTTGTATTCCTTGCTCTGTGCTCCAATAAACACACGTTATTGGCAATATACTAATAACCTAATTGCGCTCCACTCACTTAGACTCTGGAACCAATGTAGAAAGCATTTTAAGATGGAGAAGCTTCTATCTGTGGTACCTCTGCAAGAGAACCATCTCTTTCAACCTTCACAAACATATGCAGTTTTTAATATCTGGAAAAAATTTGGAATTAACTTGCTTAGAGATCTTTATATAGACAATGTCTTTGCATCCTATGAACAATTACATTCCAAATTTAACATTCCAGCTGCACATTTCTTTTACTATCTTCAAATCAGGAACTTTGTTAAACAGAACCTTCCAGATTTTCCTCATCTTGCACCCTCATCCATGCTGAAAAAATATTGCTCAATCTTAAGGACTTAGACTCCATATCTACAATATATAAAATAATTTTACAATCCCTCCCTTTCAAAGATCCAAGAGGACACTAGGAAAAAGATCTCTCAATTAATATCAGAAAAGGAGTGGAAAGTAGCAATGCAGAGAATTCACTCGAGCTCTATATGCACAAAGCATACAATTATACAACTCAAAATTATATATCAAGCACATCTGTCTCGACTAAAACTTTCCAAAATGTTTCCAGGGCAGGATCCAACCTGCGAATGTTGCAATCAAGTTCCAGCCTCACTAGGTCACATATTCTGGGCCTGCACCAAATTACCATTATTCTGGACAAAAATTTTTAATTACCTCTCAGACAGCCTTGGACTTACAATCCCTCCTAACCCATTAACAGCTGTGTTTGGGGTTCTTCCAGAGGGGCTTAAAGTGGAGAAGGACAAACAAATTGTGATTGCACTCACTACACTTTTGGCACGCAGACTTATTCTGATAAACTGGAAGAACCCAAACTCTCCTCTTTTAAGTCAGTGGGAAACTGATGTGTTATACTATTTGAAATTGGAAAAAATCAAATACTCAGTTAGAGGATCTGTACAGACTTTTTTCAAAACAAGGCAGAATCTAATCAGTAATATTTTAAAATAAGTTCATGAAGCACAGAGAATTTATTAATTTAGGTATTGTGGAGGACTGACGGCTTCCCATGCCGTTCCGCACCCCCAGGCCACCAGGAGGAGCTCTCCCGACAGCAGGACCATGCCCCGAGGTTCAGCAGGGCCTTATGGACTTTGTAGTGTTTTAACACAACCCTGCTGGATACCTTGGGGGCCACCAGGAGTCGCTGTAGTGGGGCTTATGGGTTCTTTTATGCCCTATGACCCGGGAGTACGTCAGGGTCACGTGACACGAAGGAACGACGTGCTCCCGGGTTAAAGAAAAGGACTGATTGCCCTGACCCGGAAGGAGTAAGGAACTATGGACTGTCGGGACAGGAATACCTCCGGGTCAGGGGCTATAAAAGGACGGTGCCTCAGTCCAGACGGTGAGCTGAGCTGGGAGGAAGGGTGGCTAAGTGTCTGGGCGAGGAGGAGAGTTTATTGATAGAGTGTTGTTGGTTTATTGTATGAGTAGTGTGGAGGGTGCTTGGTGCACGGAAGAACAAAATAAAAAGGTTGTGGACTTTTACCTGGTGTCTGGAGTTGTACCTGAGGGTTCAAGGGTGCACTCCTGCCCCCTACTGTCACAGTATGTTTACAAGCCTTAAATTTTACGCCGTTTAACTTGCTCTCTCTCTCAGGGGTGGGGATCAATCTGCTCTTAACTTAATTTTTCTTTTTGTAAAAACTTGATTGCTTTGTATGGATTCCAATAAAATTAATAAAATAAATAAAAAAATTTAAAAAAAAAGGTTGAGAAACGCTGATGTAAATAATATATAAATGTTAATGTTTTGGGCACATGCACCGCCCTTACATACACCGTCCTTTGTATGTAAGACCCAGATCGAATGTTATTTACCTATTTACCTTTATTTATTTACTTACTTCCTACAGCATAAAGTCACAAGTAGAGTGCAGAGCTTCCCATGTACATATACAAAGTACAGCAATTGCAAAAGAGCATTCTTGCTCCGATGTAGAATCGTCGTCATGATCTGAGTTGATCTCTGTTATAGCTCATCTATGTAAAAACAGCAGTGTCAAATGTTGGGGGGATTGAGGGTGTTGGGATCGTGAACACGGCTGAGAGAATAAAACTGAATACAAAAAAAAATACAAAGCTAACCTTTACAAGTATCATAAATTACACCTGCTGTTACAGACTGGAATAAAATGTATGTTTTTATTCTAAAATAGTAACAATACGTGCATCTCACTTCTCAAAACGGACATGTCCGGGATCAAACCCGTGAAGTTTTGGTTACCAGTCAACAGTTGATATCATTGCACCACTGAAGCGATTGTAGCAAATGGGTGTCAATGTCACACCCTAATGCGGGTTCTTTTTCTTCAGTTATATTCTTGAATAGAAGTGCACTTGTTCTGTTATATTTGTACATTTTGGGAAAGTGTTTTTTTGATATTTGGAATGCAGTCTTCACACATTATACTGTACACTTCATGTCTACATTTTGTCAATTATTACTAAAACATGAAAAACGTTTCTGTTTTAACAATGTGTTTACATAGATCGTTGTAGACACGGAACACACATGAAATGCAAGTGTTCCAAATAACGATATAGTATTTATAAAAGGTGTCATTTTGCCTGAATTCTCATTTTATACAACTCTAAGCAACTGACACGCAGGTAAACAGACTTGAGCTGAGAACACTGTGCGGGGTGGGAGGATGTGATAGCAGGCTGCTTGCTGTTTATCCACACATTTACAGGACAAAAGATGCTGACGGAGAGGTGAGAAGCGATTTAAGGTGGGCTGGATCTACAAGTTTTTTCATAGGCTCTGGTAATTCTAGTGTTAAAAGATGTTAGTGTTCAACTTCAGACTTTCCTGGACCATTTATTTTACCTTAAAGCTGCAGCCATCTTTGACACAGTGTTTCAGCTATACATTGCTAGGGGTCACCGTCAGGCACATGAACCTGGCACCTAACTGTCCACTTCAACTCCTAAAATTTGTAATAGAAGATGAACCGGTGGTTAGTGAGAGGCACAATAATCCTTAAACTGTCCAAAAATCAAAAAGTGTTAATGATGCAATTGTATAGTACTAAGGTGTTGTACTATATTAGCCATTATTAATATAGTGAGAAGTCAAAATGACCCCTTCAACTCCAGCCTCTGAAGAAGTATACACATACACTTGACCCATAAACGGTGACAACATCACTTGAATCATCAGCAAATAATAACTCATTCTCCCCACTTATTCCATCCTAGTGTTGCACCTTCTATGACCACTCTGACCACAGTTCCTCACCCCATGACTTAACCCATCTCCCTGCTCTGTGCCAACAGCCCTGACACCTTCAGCTCATGTTTCCACCTGCACTGCCTCTGTGCTCAGGGTAGCACCATATTTCAAACCACCTTTGCCATTTTTTAAACCAGCTCTGTGGCACAGAGTGTCACATACATCACAAAAAGGGGCCTGTTTCATGTAATATGGTCTGAACAAGCAGTTCTACACCAGTAGTTTCATGGTGGAAATGAAGTAATTGCACGTCTGTACCACACCCTAACTCATACCTTTAAGTTATCGCTAATCTTAACCATTTATACTACCCCAGTTGTGCTACCTGCCTAAGACAGCTTGAAATCTAACTAATAAGTGTAGCCATAAGTGTTAACATTTTCAGTTCACCGTGCAAAGCCTACATTAAGCCCCTGTTATATGTCATTTGGTATGGGACTCAAAAAGGAATGTTAATGCTTGTGATGCACCATCTATTGGAATAATAAATGCAATGTATTTTATTAATAAAAATGTTTGAGATACTCCATCTTTTGGAATGATAATGACTGAGCGATCATGTAGGAGTAACGAATTGCAGGATTTGAAGAGAACGAAATAAGTACATAAAAACACTAGATTCTCAAAACCTTTCTTTATAATTATGTTAATCACCACAACAGTTTTCTCACTATTTGCAACAGATTGGGCAGGCATAGCAAGTCCCTTAAAAACTTCTTATTTGAATTGTTTCTGACTTCAGAAGGAGAGGCAGACAGGTTTAAAACAAATGGTTTATTAGGTCCTAACCTCAGCAATTGCAAGGGAGGCCCACAAATTTTGCTTACACCAGTGCAATGCACACAGTATAAATCAATTGAAACACAAAGTTATCAAGCAATGTCTGATGAGTCTTTGTCTAACCTAATACATCTCCTGTGAAAGTTCTTCAGGTGCATTTCATTCAGATGAGCTTGACTTGTCACTCTAACTTGACTCCGTACGTGTAGACATGGGTGTTAATAAGTGAATTTGACCCATTGGCTCATTTGACACACTGGCTCAGATTCACAGTGCAAAAAAGCAGATGTGAGGCATTAGATAAAGTTCTTAAAGTAAAGAAGAGTACTATCTAGCACTTGCAATGGACAAAGGTCATTTACATTGAAACTCTTACATATATCCTTCCTGCTACCCATTTTCATAACTATTTCTTCAGTTCAGATAAATGCCAAGTCTTTTGCCAAGGCATAAAACAAAGAAACAAAAAAAAAACATTAATGTGGATTCTAGCCCTCTCCCCATAAGTTTCTGGTCCTGTTATACTTATGCCAGGTACAAGGTCATGTACACTATGCTCTAGTTGTGTATTTTATTAGGTTTGCACGTTTATGTTGCATCATCTGGGAACATCAATGCCTTTTTTCCCCATAAGTCTTGATGTGAAAGTGGTCTAAGTGAGAAAAAATACAGCATAACAACAGCAATTGTAGAGTACCTGCCTGCAAAGCCTGGGCATTAGTTTTGTGGGCTTTATGTTTTGTTTACCTGTTGCCTAATTGTTAGATGGCCAATAATAATTTAATTCCCTTATTTATTTTTATTTATTTATTATTTTATTTGTCAATATGGCCTAGGAGAGATGAAAAATAGCTTTGGGTAGAGCACTTAATTGAGAAGAAGTCAAACACTTAGTCGATCTACCTTGATTTTAAATCACGTCTATCATGTTGAACAGCATAAACATAAACACTTTCCATGAATAGGCTTTACTGATGAAATTAGTATTCTGGCAATGGCAGCACACGTGGACAGGTTAAACAAGCAGCTCAGAGTCAGTGATCCAGAGGTGGCTTAGAAACTCTGACCTTAAGGTGTCAAATTCATCTTCTCAGCCTGTCAACCATTCAACTTCTACCTTAGAATTAAGTCATGAAAAAGATGTGGCTTGACATCAATGCCTGAGAGTACAACTAAGTGGCATGGTGTCTGTAGACGAAGGTCTTTATGACTGATTAATTATACTGGAAATACAGACGTTGCACAAAGTAACAATGTGTCTACCATGCCTTAAAAAGCCAACTTGCACTGCATGCAAATTTAAGATTTGCTGGCATTAATCTACAGTAAATAGTTCATATTTATTTTTTAAAACACATTCAACAGCATTTCAAAAGCAAACCTTCTAATTTACAAATCATACACTAATTATGAGATGGGCTCTGGGTTCCTGCTAATTTGTATTAGATTGGTATGTAATGGATAATTTCATAATTTGGTGGTAGAATTACAGGCTGGTAACACAAGAGCCCTTTGCCGATTGGTTATTAGGTTTATTCCTAATATTATTCCCTATTAATTGCATTACTTTAAGTTATCTTTGTTCTTTTCAGTTTGTCAAAGAACATAACAAATTTCTCCTGAGAACAGACCATGCAAGCAAATAAAGCTTGTCATTTTCTATTCACCAAGTGTTTCCCAAAGTCAAGCTTTGAAGCTCTGCAGGGTGCTGTTTTCTACTACACTACTTGGTTGCCTGTTTCACATATGCACAGTTCTCTGTGGGAAAAAATGGTTGGTTAAATCTATGTGATCTTTACCCTTTAATCATCTTTCAAATGTGTCCCATGTTCTAGTTTAAGTATTTTTAAAGCAGCATCTGGTAAATACCTTTCTAATCATCTTCATAATATTAAACACTTCAGTCAGGCAACCTCTTATACTTTATTGATTTCATCAAAAAGATTAAAATCCTTCAGTCTTTCTTCAAAGCTTATGCTGCAGAGTGCTTGAATGAGTTAAGCAGCACTTCTCTGGACTTCTTTCTTATGTCTTTCTTCTGATACAGAGTCAAACGCTGCACAAAACATACCAGAGGTGGCTTACAAGTATACTATGCATGTGAAGCAGTGACCATCTTGAAATGTACTGTACTTCTCACTGAAACACCACTATTATCCTTTTTGATTGACTTCATTCTTCATCTGATTGAGGACACAGATATACACTGAAACATACAGTATGTGGATGTGTTTCATTAGGTATACTTTCCTTCCATAGCGTGTAACTTTATTAAACAGTTTTACTTCCTTTTTGACAGTTGTTAAACTTGAATTTAAGCTTTAAAATTCTGTTTTTTTTCCAAGTCTACATATGGTTATTTTGACAACTTTAGAATGTATGCCAGTGTGCCTAAATTAGTGCCTTCCATTTATCAAATTAATTACTTACATATTTCATCTAAATTATTTATGTAAATTAAAAAGGGGTTAACTGTTAAAATCAAGAATTGTGACCAACCATCTGTTTGTGTCAGTTGAAGTCTTTCAATTTGTGTTATTTTAGCTATTTTTTTAAATACATTACTAACTGTTCTAAGTATCAGTTGATTAAAACAAGTCCAAATGCTGTTCCCAGAGTTTTGACAAAAACCATGAATGAATAACTCTTTGCTCCTTCAATGGGCTGAGCTTCACGAATTTTCTGTACAATAACATATTATACTCAAAACTCTGCTACTGACTTAAACAAATCTTGATTAATCTCCTTAGCCCTCGACCCAAGCATTACTTGGGCTGTGAAAACAGTGCTAAAACTGTTAGTCCCGAGTGTCGCTCGAGTAACTGTATAGATGTGTCTCACGTAAGCATTAGACCCAATGATTACTCAGCCTGTAAAAGTGCAAATGTTATAGGAGTATCTTACATAAGTGTCAGGCCCAAGTATTAAACAGGCAATGGTGTAGACACGTCTTCTCCTAGACTCATAATGGCATCTCGTACTAAATGTTTTTTTAGCAACCGCAGGTGTTGCATGCTCTTGACAGTGATAGAAGCCGTGATATTGTTTAATTTTGTGGGGCAGCCAGGAATAAAAGTGAAGATGGACAGCTAAGATCCACTTACTTGCTTGAATTTACTTCTTGATGATGACTTGATTAAAAGAATTGTTATTGAATATTGTTGGGTAAATGACTGTAAACCTAAGCAGTTTTCCCATTCAAAGTTGTACAACACAAAGACCTATTTTGATGGTTGTGACAGATTAAGGTTTTCTCGCACCCTTGTACCCTCAGACACCACGTCAGACACCAGGTAAAAGTCCAAATAATTATAATTTATTATAATAATAAGTGCACAAAGCACCCTCCACTCCCAAATACTCCAAGAATCAAATACACAATAAACAAATCCTCCAATCTCCCAGACGCTAAGCCACCCTGTCTCCCAACTCAACTCGCCGTCTGGGAGCTCCCACAGTCTTTTTATACACCCTGACCCGGAAGCGTTCTAATCTCCAGTCCATGTGACTGTCAATCACTTCCGGGTCAGGTAAAAAGTCCTTTTCTTCACCCCGGAAGCACATCATTTCCGTTGTCCATGTGTGCTTCCGGGGCATAGGGAAAATATCCGTTGTTCCTCCCTGCAGTGTCCCCTAGTGGTATGTGTATAAAAACTGCAATGTCCATGATGCCCTGCTGGTCTTCTGGGGACCTCCATACTGCAAGGAGGGCTCCACCTGGTGGCTTGGGGGTATTGGCCGGGATAAACGGCCGGCCATCCATCACACAGTATATATACGGTACTAGCATCATTTTGTATTATTATTATTATACTTATTACACTTCTAACTCTGTACTTTTAGTGCTTTTCACTTTTGCAGTAGAAAGAAGAGAGTTAATAAAAATGTAATTTTTCAGCCCAAAAATTGCAATGCTTTTTACATGTTTTTTTGAGACAAAAATATAACGCTGAGGAGGTTAATTTAACCATCAAAGATTTCCTCTCATTATCATTTGACTCATAAAAACTTGCCAGACAAATAAGATCCTTCTTTGTTAGCAACCTCAACAGAGTCTAGCTGAAGGCCTCCAGTGGCATGGGAGGTCTGCAGCTAGACCCTTTTTAGCAACTTTCTAACCATTCCAAAGACTCATCTCAGTCAGAGATCATTTAGTGTTGTGGCTCCAACTATCTAGTAGTCTCTCTCTACAGTAAGTTTGATCTCACTGTCCCATCAGCAGTAAATTTTAAATCAGACAGAAAAGCGCATCTCTTCTGTCTTCCATTGTAAATGGCTATATATGTATGTATGTACTGCAACCTAAATAATTGAACTAGATGTTCTGTATTGTCTTGAAATGCAAATCTACCTCATTGTACTACATTTTCTTTGTATTACTTGAGTAGACATTAAAGTTTACCTCAATAGTCAATGATCTTGCAATATATTTTCTTACTTTGAATTATATTCTTGCTTGTCGTTGTAAAGTGCCTTGTTTTGGTGATATCTGATAATGGCACTCTATACAATAAAGACTGATTTATTCATTGATTAAGTGAAGACTGTTGAAACTAAGAAAGACATGAATTGTTGTATGTGAAAGCTCTGATTCAGATGTTTCACTGTACACTGAGGGAATGTGTATATATATATATATATATATATATATACACACACACACACACATATTAATACACATATACTGTATATACTGTCACGCATGTGTGTCTTTGGATCTCCTTGCTGGCTCATTCAAGGTAGGTGATAACCCGCAGGGATGAGAGCGGGTATTTTTTCTAACTGTGTCCTCTCCTTTTCTCCCTGCAACTCTGAGAAACCACCCAGTGAGGTAAATTAGCTCCACCCCTTTCTGTCCTCCTGATATAAAAAGCCTGACCGCCTGCACTGAGCTCTTTTTTGGCACTCTTTGTTTTCTGATGGCTGAACCCGAGCTCTTATTTTCTTTTGTGTTCTGCCCCACAGGGTTATGTTCATTGTTGTCAGTAGGCATTTGCTTCAGTTTGAAAGTGTAGAGCAGGGAAATAAATGGGATGACCCAGCTGGTATCCTAAACATTTTTTGGCAGTCCTGGTTCTGTTTTGACCTTTCCTTGGCCAGTTCACAATACATACACACACACACACACGCATATATACATATATACATATAAATGTACATACACTGTATACACACACACGTATATATACACATATGTGTACACGTACAGTATATATACACATACACATATATATAGTATAAATACACACACACACAAATAACTAATGCTAAAAATCATTTTAAAACCATCAATACACAAAACAGATAAATATATTCAACAAATAGAAATGACAATTTAACTGCATTGAGGTAAGCTGAAGACAACCAAATGATAACCTACATTTACTTAAAACCTATATAGCCTATTATACCTACCTATTAAGGATAAAAATCATTTAAATAATACCATTGAAATCAATACAGTAGTACACATATCTATCCACAATATCTTTATCAGCACTCCCAGAATTCCCTTGCTTTACAACATTGTGAATGCCACTTCTCTCACCAAATTTTTCAAACCACCCCCTTAATGCCTTAAACTCACTGTCACTACCTGTATCGGCACTAGTTCCAGGGTTTTCTTTTTCACAGATCTTTATGTATCAACCTTTTTCACAAATGATTACCCTGGAAATACTGTCTCCCGCTAATTGTGTCTGGTGAATCCACACTAACCGTAACTTTTCTACTTGTTCAAGAATTGTCCCTCTCTGTTTCAATCATGTTTTGACACCTATTGCAAAATTAGCACCTTTAATTACATCTTTATTTTTCAAAAATGTGTTTATCATCAACTTGGCCATCCCATACTCTTCCCTAAGATTTGACAAACATGAACCACTTACATGTTTCATTATTAATTTATTTTTTAGCTAAATTGTAACATGTACAAACTTCCTTTTTGCCTGACTACTCTCACTGCAAACTTTTTAGGAGCCATGGTAATTACTTTCAACAGAGAAAAATAAATAAATAACACGTTCACAGAGCACACAGTTGCAGCACATCTTTACAACAGGAAATCTGTGGCAATACTGAGTCTGAGATATAGGCATTGTCACATACATGCGTCTAGGAGTGAGCTGAGTGGACCAAGTGGAGGTAATTACCAGCCAGTCCAGGGGATGGCAGAGTGCACTAAACCTACCTCTGTTATCTCTACAGGCCAAAAATGGGAAAACCTGCCTGATTCAATGACATTTCTGGTTCCGGCAACCAAGACTGCAGTCACTTCCGGTTTCCGGCCCCCAAACAGGTGTCACTTCCGGTTCCAGTCAGATGTCCATCACTTCCGGTTTCCGGCCCCCAAACAGGTGTCACTTCCGGTTCCAGTCAGATGTCCATCACTTCCACTTTTCGGCTTATAAAGCCGCCATCTTTTCTTCCACCAGTCAGTTCAGTGTAGAACTCAAAACAATGCACATGAGTGGTGTACAAAAACCCTTTTGCAGCCAGGGACAATATATGGGTGGCTGCCCCAAACCTTTGTGGGTGTGTCAAGGCTACTCATTTCACAGCATGTGCAGCATACATAGGTCTATTGGCTCTGGTCTCATGTCTTGATCCATAAAAGTTTTAGTAGGATGTTTATGTTCTGAGTTTTTGTTTGAGGTAGTTCTGAATTTTTCGAGTCTGGAGATTTTTGTGTTCTAAGATTCTATTATATACAGTATATACTGTACTCTCAGTCTGAATAACATGTTCTGTTCTTTACTGGCACAAATGAAAAAAGTACCGGGCAGTGATTGTGAATTTTCTTGGCCTTCTCTTTTTCACCCTGTTTCAATTTTTCCAAGAGGTGAATTTCAGTTTCTCATGAAGTAGTTTGCTAAAATTACTCATGTTCTCAGCCCTGTCTCTAATTGTTTTAAACTTTGCCTTTCTGTTAATACTATTCAACCATTAGGTTTTCCCAAGAAATCATGAGTGCCCTATGGAACAATTGCATTACAGTGCCACACACTTTGTTCATTTTTCACTATTCTAAGGACAAAAACTGGCAAAAATAGTTGTACATTACATAAAGTAAAGCTATCATTAGACATATATTAGCAATGTTTAACATAAAAAATAAAACATAAATTAGTGATGTATGTAAATTCTTAATCTGTTGTTAGGGATGTGATTATTCTGTTGAATTTACAAAAGCAGATTTAAGGGTAATGTGCATGTGTGATGTATTTGTCTGTTCCCTCTTTCCAGTCACAAATTCCCTGATCCAGAAGAACAGTAACCACATCTGATTAAACTCAGTGGTGTAAAAGATAAAAGAGAAGACAGCACTATATTCAAACATCTCAGAGTCTCATGTTAGTTTGTGCTCTTCTGCACAACTCTACATCCAGCAGAAGAGTAAATAAGGACTTCAGCTCTGGGGCCTCAGGACTTCATACTTTTTATTCTATTCCGGTTAGTATTAGTCATAGTGTAGAAAGCATCTTGGATTAAATAAACAAACATTTTGAGCATCCAGTTTAGCGAACCTGCACATCACTGTGACTGACATAGAAACCTAGAGCACTGGGATAAAGTCTACATGGACATGGGAAGATTCTGCATATTCTACACAGACATTTAACACCCCTGGATGCTTGAACTGTGTAACAGTAGCTCTAACCCAGATCAATCCACCTAAAGCTAAGCATGTTCAGGCCAAGCCAGTACTTGGATGGGAGACCAATTATAAAAAGCTCGGGTTGCTGCAGGAACAGGTGTTGGGGAGCCCAGCTGGAGGCACTTATCCTGATGTCTGAATGTGGATCCCAATGCCCAAGTGTGGTGTCGGGAACACAGTGCTGTAAAAATGTTTTTGTTGTCATTGAAGATTCCTGGCCATCCTTCATAAACAGTATGGTGTATCTTGACATCCTGTCTAAATTGCCCACATCAGCAAAAATCATTCCCTGTCTCTAACTGGTGTGGCGGACAGCCGGGGCCCTTGCCCGGCCGGGACACCGGGTGAGTCAGACTATTCAGAGCGCTACCACCCCCGTAGCGCTAGATGGCGGCCCCCCTAGGTTGCAGCAGTAACTAGGACTCCCGCAGGACTTCATAGGAGTTGGAATTTCGTGCAGCCCTGTTGGGATCCATGGGTGCCGCCAGGGGGAGCTATAGCTGCTGCTGAGCCCTACAGAGCAGCTCTTTCACCACACCCAGAAGTGCTGCCGGAAATAGGTCATCAAGTATCTGAAGCACTTCTGGGTGCGTTATAAACGGAGACAGCAGCCACTACTCCACTAGACTTGTGGGGAATGAGAAAGGTGCTTCCCACATGGGAAAAGAAAAATAAATCATGTGTGCTGTTATAACTGTGTCCTACGCCAGTCTGAGTCAGGGCTGCCCTTTACACTGGCTAATTATCACTCATCTCTTCACCTCCTAACGGCTAATGTGTCATGGGCATACTGCACAAAATGGCTGCCATTGCATCATCCGAGTGGATGCTGCACATTAGTGGTTGCTGAAGTGGCTACCCACTCACTATGTATAGAACGCTGAATAGCGAGAAAAGCACTATTTAAATGTACAGAATTATTATTATTATTACTTTGATGCCCTGTTTAAATCCCTAGCTACACATTTTTATCACCTTTATGTTTAACTCTGAACAAGCAACACAACCAAAAAAATTCTCATTTTCCTCTAGTCAGTCCCATACATCTCCTGATAAAGACATCACCAAAATATAAAACACTAATTTTATTTTAAAATGCATGGATATGCCTCAGTCATTATGGGATAAATGGTTATATCAAGCAGGAAAAAAGTCAGTGCAAAGCATTGCTGGTAAAAAGACAAGAAATGACAAAATTAGTGGCTTTATCCATCTCTGGTCAGGTCTGAACATAATGACCCTCTTTGGTCATAGTTTGTGATACGGAAAAAACTGTAGTAGAATTTGACTGATTTGTATGGACTGCTGCTATATGCTGTGCAGTTCTAAACACATATATTAGTTTTAAGACTGGTGGACAGTGATCATAAACTAAACAAGACAGGACATAAAGGGAGATAGGCACCCCTGCGTGTAGTCATACAAGTCAGAAATCAAAGATGGTAAAACATTACACTTTCTCTGTCTGCGCTTCTCATTCTAGGAGTTTTGTTTGTTTTACTTATGTTTTTCTTTGAAAACAGAACAGCTAAAAATATTTCATATTAATCACTTTAAATTGCAATTATTTTTACAAATTTATTCTGAAGACATTTATTTATCTAAACAGGTGTCAGAGAGATTATGCATAACATTTCTTTTTATAGTTTTATATTTAGTCGTTAAAGATTCTGTCATCATCGTTTTCTTCTGATAAATAAGATGAAAATTATGAAATAAATAGTACAAGTGATCCTCATTTAGCATTTCTCTCTTTTCTAGCTTTTAATTGCCCCTCATTTATAAATTTCTGGCTCTCTTGGGGACCTGCGGACCCTTCATTTTAACATCTGTTCTTCAATTCAAAGTCAGCTGGGAGGATGTAATTTAACAAACCCCTAATCACTTCAGTTTTCCTTTCTGGGCACAAACACACACATTTACACAGTTGAATTTGCACAAACAGCTTATGAATTTTCATTGCCTTCTAAGAATGGATTTCTTCCTAGAAAATTACTTAGAAAATATTGTATATTCTGTATTTAATACTGTTGAGTATACAGTTTTACTTAGCCAGTAAGCATTATACTATATAGTGCATTTTCATGATCATCCAAAAACAATTAAAATTCTCATGTGACTGGCATATCTAATACACTCAAAACATGGATACTATCAAGAATCATTATACATTAAACCTTTAAATGCAAATCCTCATTGGCACATGATTGATATACAAAGCCTTTCAGAATTTCATTCCAACAGCATGACTACCATTTTAAATGCTGTATTTTCAGCTATAATCACAGAAATTAAAAGTGTGTCATTTTAAGTAGTAAATTTCACAATGTATGCCTGAAAATATCTAAATCGAAAACACAGATTAAGGTTTAAATGCACATCTAGAAATGCATTGAAGACAACAGTTTTCCAAAGCAACACAATTTTGATTGTTATCTTAATCATTTCTTTAATCAAATTAGATATGTAATAATTCCTTTTCTTACCCCTCATTTAGAGCTTTTTCTGATCTCTATATAAGTATTACAAGATTTTGATTATGAAGATTTAAAATATCTGGTTTATTTTTAAACAAAAACTTCACTTTGATAAAAATACACTGTCTCTAACAGCATTTTGATTTTGTTATGGGTACTGCCATTTCATGATACCCATTGCCAAGACGTGACTCTCAGTCACCAGGGGCTTGATCGTGGAGGTCACAACATCTGATGTTGTTAATTAACAGTCAGAAATGGTGGTTATGTTTACATCTAAGTTTGCAGTTATTTCCCTTAGTGCTTTTCCTTCTTTTGCATACTCTCAGGGTTACTACTTTTTGACAATGTTTTGTGACTCAGATTTTTAGGTTTTGTTTTTGTCTTGGTGAATGTGTGGTTTGTTTTTCGGTTTTCCCTGCATGAATTTTTACTATGTCTCATTTTCTGGACCATCATTCAAAATATAGCCTTCCCAATTGACACTGATGTAAGGGGTGGTTGTTCTTCAGAGTACAGACCTAACTAATGTCAGTACACTGAAGCAGTGACAATTTCCTTAAATAGTTCTGAGGTGCTAAAGAAAAGAAAGTGATTGAAAATGAGGCAGTTAAAAAAAAATAAAGCTAAAACAGAACACTACGGGAAAAAGGACAGTATAAAATACCAGTAACATGCGCTGCACAATAACGTGCGCTGAATACACTTGACTTGAGCATTCATAGTTTTCATCCTCCTTCTCTGTACATTTAGCATTCGTTTGCTCAGAATGTTGATGCGCTTGCTGCTTCGTGAGCAGTTCTTCTTTTCTCCACCCTGGCGGCCTGCTCCTTCTCTTCTTTCATTGGCATTTTTTCATGTTACAACTGATTAAGTCAGTGTTTGTGTTGCAATTACTTTTACTAATGTTTTTCTTAATTTTTCACTTAAGCTTTCACTTAAGTATTCAATCTGCCTCAATAATGATTTAAGATATGAAGAGGTAGGGGAAGTAGCTGCGAAAGTGGTAGGGATGCGCATGCGCCGTACAGCCGCCCTGCTGGCCACTGCCGAGAGTTGATTCTATGATAAAATCAAATAAAAATAAAAATAGGAATAACCTTGGAGGCGAATCATCACCCCAAAAGCAGATAGTAGACACCATGTAGTATTTGTGTACCAAATGTGAGGTCAATAGGTCAAATGGTTTGTGAGCTACAGGTGATTCAAAATCCTGGACAGACAAACAGACAGCCACGTTAGCATATTATATAAGAAGAAAGTCTGAATTAAGTCATCCTAATATGGGGTGTTCAAAAGAAATGTACTGATTTACTTCATGAGGTAAAAGTACATAATAATCCAAAATAGTTGCATCAGTATTAAAAATCTGTCATCTCTTGCCATCTGATAAAAGTCCAAAGAGGTCTAGATCCTGACTAAAGGGTCAAAAATCAAAAGTAAAATAATGTTCAAAGCCAATAACCTTGAAATAGTCTAAAACGATACCTTACATGCTTATGTTTGAAATTTGTCTTAACCTCTTGTGAGTGTCCCTTGGTGGACTAGGACCACTGGTAAAGAATCAAATATATAAAAGTAAAATCATATTGGTGATAAGTAACCTTGAAATAGCATTAAACGACTGTCCATGTGCCTGTATTGCTGATCCCAAGTTTTTCAAAGTTTTCTGAAAAGGAGTAACTTTGAAACCTCGTATCACATTAGCAGGTGATCCCCTGGGGTCATGTGATGCGGCACGCACCACTTCAAGTCCTTCTAATCATTTCGGCTGATGACATCTACTTTCCTGCATAAAATACGGTCTAAAATTAGCCTAAAAATGTTTTTTTTTTCTTTAGGTATACAGGGTCAAAAACAGGAGAGACCCTAAACCCCTAAAAAGTTCAAGGTCTTATAAGAGCTAGATGTACTATAATACTAATGAAGCTAAGCTTCAGACCCTCTAATCCTGGAGGTGGCCAGAGAGCAACTTTATTCCACATTGCTTAAAGATGTTAGGTATTTACTGTATGAGAAAGGTCTTCTAAAACTGCTACTCGTAGTGATTATACTTTTAGAAAAACTTGTGGTGATCTGTCAAGTGATCTAACTAAAAGCTTTAATTAGAAGCTCTCAGGAACACAATGAGACAAAAGAAAACTCCAAAGTGGGACCCACAAGAGAACATGACAACAGTTCAGTGTTTGCTCAACCAAGACACATGTTCATCTCCTTTTTAACTGAACTTTGGTCAAAGGGCTGTTTGCCAACATAGGGTTATGTGAGTGATTAGTGACTAAAGTAAATGATGATATTGACAATACTGTTGAATGATGGGCTTATATACAGTACTTTATGGGAATCTAAGAGGCACAGATAAAGGAGATTTTGTCAGAAACAAACAGAAGTTAATCACAGTTAATCAAGCTCTGAACAGCAGGGTAGTACATCATTGCACAACAGTAAAAAAAAAAAAAACAAATGATGATATAATTGCTGATCAAAGACATAATTCAAAATTAAATATTTAATGTCAAAAAATATAAGGATTTCAAATGTTAGGCTCCAATAACTTAAGAAATTTGATGAATGAACAAACTGATGTCAGGCACCTGTTTAAATGTACTAGCAATTAGGGCAGCAGGGCCTCAGGTGTCTGGTGGGTAAATGCAGCTGGCAATGGGTGACGTCGTGCATGTGGTTAGGATGTCCAAAGGTGAAATTTGACAAATACTGCTAAAATTGTTGAAGGTTTCTGCTAAAAAAACAGCTTTTACAGGTTAAGATGATTTGTTTTTTTTATTGGATTTGGGAAAAACCAAAGACAAACCACTCAGAAAAAAACGTAAAGTGCCTATAAGGACAGCTGTGTATGCACATTTATGTGGGTGTGCATACATAGAAGGTTAGTATTTTATTGAAAAAACTCCTTCGACCATCTTTCTTGACAATTCTTTTGTATCTGGTTCCTAGTATTTATTCCCCCGTTGCTCTCCCTGCCGTTAATCAGGTCTACTTTAAAACAAATATCTGTTTTAATAAATTGCTGAATAGTTCCAAGCTGCCCCCCAGTCCCCAAAAAATAAAAAGAAACTGGATGGGCTTTAATCGATTGTTTCTCAGAACTACCTGAGGGAGTAAGAGCTGGATTCAATCAAAGGTACTCTCTGACCTGGCATATTTCCCTGTTCTTTGGTGACTTTCAATAACAGGGAGGGTATAGATCTGTTTTTAATTAAGTGTTTCTCAGAAGAGTTTCACATATTCGCTGACACGGGAGATGCAGGGAGTCCTCCTCCTACACAATTCACTTGAATAATGCCCCGCGCTTCAGCTGATTATACAGTTATCTTGTGATCGCTGGAGGCTCGGCTTTATTTTGCTTTAATTATTCTGTTCCTGCTCACCTTTAGTGACCAAGTGAAGAGCACAGTTTGGGTCACTGCCACGCAGCAGAGTTTGCATGAAGGTTTCTGTTGACAATTTAATATTTGTACACGGCAGTCATAAATGTTACCAAACATTCAGAATTAATTGAACCGAAAATGTCAAAACCTGAGGGGCTCTATAAATACTGCCAAAGTTCTACCAAACAAAAACATTTTTTGTTGGTGTTGATTCTTATGTAAGAATGAAGATTCTGCATTTCAAGTAAGTCAGCCATAAAAATATTCAAGAAACTAATTTCAGCTGGCTGTATTTGAACATTGGGTATTCTAGGAAACAGAGTAAAGGAAACATCCAAAAAAGATAGGAAATATAAAGAATAAAAGGCTGTAAATAAGACAAAGATTACAAATACAAAAAACAGGAGACACATGTATAGAAAACAGGATGCTGACACCAAGAGAATGAGACAAGCAATGCCAAGGCAGTATTTGTAAATGCAAAACCAGAGGAAGCAGATATTAAGATGCAATTCTGCAAAGACAAAAAAAGTGGGACCCCAAACACACCCACAAAAGTCTGCTAATATAAATGCAGTGACTACAAACAATACTTGATGAGGCTGTAAATAGAGGGAGAGCTAAAGATAAAGAGGTGGTATGAAAAAGGGCACAAATATACACAAAAATAGTGGAGGGAGAATGGGTATGGAAAGCTAGAAAGCTAAAAATGCTAACCAAGGATTGGCAAATAGAAAAGCAAAGGATGGGTGGACAATAAGCACATGGTAAACAGGGCACAAAATCCAAAACGACTGAAAACTGCTATATGACAGGGCAAGGGCACCCCCAGGATTGCACAGGTTAGTAAAAAGTTCCAGATAAATCATCCAGATAAGATCAGGAGCCATACTGTCATCCAGCTGTGTGGAAGCATGTGGCCTGCTAAAGGGTAACACTAACTGTATGCATGTTGAGTGGTTCAGGAGAGTTAATAGTAAGAGAGAGAAGCATCCTAGACAATACCATGTCATGTTCTCCATGAATGGTACAGACCAATTGGCATGGAGGTTTGACCATTTGTTAAGAAAAAGAGTGTAAGGTCACAAAGGAATGGCGAGATGTTGGATTACATCCCTGCCAATTGGTGGCAGCTGATGGTACCAAGCACTAAGAAGATGCTGCATGTTGATGTTTTTTTTTTAACAAGGGAAGTAGCAGTTGGCTGTTGTAAAGTTCTCTGTGTTTTAATTCCTTCTTTACATTAAACATTTTTTAATTTTGTGTAAAGAGGGCAACCACATATACCCATCCTTATCACAGAGTAGTAAAAAACAGAGAGAAAGAATCTCAAATATACAGAATACCTGCAAATGCAAATAAAAAGACGTTAGGCTTAAGGCTGAAAATTCAAACCCAGGAAGGATAAATATTTAAAAACACAGGGCTGCAAATCTAAGACCTGGGGGTCACACATATAATATTAACGCAAGTGAATGAACACACTAGGTATATGCTGCACATATTGTACAAAGACATATCAACAAATAAACTGATAAAAAGTAATAAAAAAACAAACTCGGGGAGAAAAAAGCAAAGCTAATGCAGTAAAAATTAAATATAGTGGTCTGTAAAAATCAATGAATGAAGCCACAAATACAAATAAAGCAGATGGCAAATGATTACTAAACCCACCGGCTATAAATACATAATCAGGATTTACAAATACAAAGCCATGGGGTTCTAATACAAGTGGTACTACAGACAGAGTACGTTCAAAAACAGACGAGGGTCAGCGATTACTGTACACATCCAGGAGATGACTGTCAAGCTTTGGAAAACCCCAAGGTGTGATTGTGCTGCATTTACAGCAATGATGTGCACCTTCAGTCTAGAAGACATTTATAGCAGCCAGCATGCAATGATGAGTGAAGACATGTTCAGATAAACAGAGATGAATAGCTGGAAGTGTACTAAGAGCAAATAACCTTTAAGACTATTATTAAGAAATCTGCAGTGGGCTGGCACCCTGCCTGGGGTTTGTTCTTGCCTTGCGCCCTGTGTTTGCTGGGATTGGCTCCAGCAGAGGACCCGTGACCCTGTGTTAGGATATAGCGGGTTGGATAATGGCTGATTGACTATTAAGAAATATCAGCAAAAGATCTTGAGTAAAGGTCTAAATCAAGTGACACCAGATTCGGCAATGTCCAGGCTTAAAGACAAAGAAAAGTGACTCCCCTCAATGCTGTTTCAAATTTCAAAAACTGACATTTGTATTTCAGTATGATTTTGGCAAGAAATGTAAAACATTTAATAGTAGGATAGGCTTCAGGAGAATTAGTCCCCAAAGCGACTCTGTCCAGAACTTAGCAGGTTAGCAAATGACTGACTGACTTTTGTCTATTAAAGGACAGAAACATCTGGGAGCAAGAGAACAATAGCTGACAGCATGTACCTCAAATCTATTAGCATTTTGCAATATTTTGAAGCCCAATGTTCCAAATCAGAGTCTTAGTATCATTGGGTGCAAGACTGCAACCAACCCAGGAAGCTGACTCATTGGAGGGCATTTAATGTAGTGCAATTTAAAATTAACAAGTAACAACAACCACCATGTATTTCTTGTATAGCTCAAAAATCACACAAGGAATGCCGCAATGGGCTGTAACAGGCCCTGTTTTTTGGGAGCCTCCCAGACTTGTCTCCCTAAGAACACAAGAAAAAAAAAACTCCAAAAGATCTCCAAGAAATCTTGTAAAAGGCAATTCAGAGTAGGGACCTGCTTTCCTGTTAGGATGGGCATGCATCTAAATGTCAAAACATGGGGTAAATACAATACACAAAACCAAACACAAGTAATCCTCTTATCCGAGCTAGATGGCCAATCTATCACTGCCACCACAGAAATACAACACGATAGTAGAAACAACTTTGTTCTTGCCCAGCACTTCTCACCAACTGCAGGTGCACAGTGCCATGGCCACTCTCAAGGTTAAATGCAAGAATAGATTATACCACTCACTAAATACAATATCACACCTGTTTTTGTGGTGTTGGGGAAAACTAGAGAGACACAGACAAATGTAAACTTTGAAAATATAGCCAAAATCTTAGACCTATGAGACAGAATCACTAACCACTGCATCAAGGTGCCATCCTTCAAACAAATAGTCCATATCACTGGAGTATTATTTAAAAAAAGGAAAAAACAAAGTGTTTCAGATAATACGATGCACTAAAAACATAATCTTAACAAAGACATTTTGATGGGCTTGTAAGAGGGACACATTGATTAGCTCAACTGTCTGATACCCCTGAAGACATGGAATTAATTCCTGGCCTGACCACTGTTTGTTTCACGTTTAGCCTAGTCCAGTTGATTTACTTGCCATATTTCACTAGAATGCTGTAATTCTTACTTGCCATTGTCCTCAATAGTAAATGTGTGGGTTTTCTCTGGGTACTTTGGTTTGTACCCACATCAAGAAAATATCCATACTAGATCAATAAAAAATATTACATTGGACCAGTGCCAGCCAATGTGCCTTACAATGGACAGACTTGCTTTCTGCCCCGAGTCTAAAACTCCTAAAACACATTCAGGGAACTGGTGGTAGGATATTTTTACTTTGAAGGTGTAGCTGGTGTGCTGGCCATGTCTTAACTAACAGGGCTGAAATGTAACAATTAACAGAGCTTTAAAAAGATATTTAATATTAATATTTACTATACTGTATATAATGTAAATACAGTACAAATGATTCAAACTCCATCATCAACTGAAGAAGAGAGAGTTGGCAGCATACAGTCCCCTACAGTCTCCAATAATACACAAAAAATTACAGGACAATGCTCCATAAAGAAAACAAAGAGTGATTAGTCAAAATGAAAAACCTAAGTATATTGAATATTTGTACAAACTATAAAAAATCAAAAGTACAAAATAATAGAAATTACAATAGTTAAAGTGTATTACTACAAATT
Organism: Polypterus senegalus; assembly: GCF_016835505.1. Lineage (NCBI taxonomy): Eukaryota > Metazoa > Chordata > Cladistia > Polypteriformes > Polypteridae > Polypterus > Polypterus senegalus. Next base: position 103,513,371 of record NC_053163.1, on the reverse strand, counting down.
CACTACTTTAACTTGATATTTTACATTTACTGGTGCCATTTTTATAGTTTGTTCTTCCTTTATTTCTGTTTTCCCGACATCCCTTTTTTTTAGGCGTCCCTGTTTCTGTCAGTATTTACATCACTCTTGCTCTTTTCCTTCCCTATCTACAGCTTGTTAAGTTCAAGATTTTTTAACACTTTTCTTTATTTTTTCCTCTCTCTCTGTAATTTTCACTTACCATATAAGTGAGCAGCTATCTTGCATACTAACCACAAACCTTTCACTTGCAGAGAGCTCACTCAGTACTATAATTACAAACCTTAAGACCTTCAAATATTATGAACATTTTTATAGTAAGTCTGAATATTCTCTCTGATAGTTGACTCTGTATTTATAATTTGTTTTCAATAAAATGGCTTGGCATATATTAAAAACTGAACACTTAAAATAACTTGCTATCAGTTCAGCATGGCTTGGGACAGAATCTATGCTTACATGTGGCTTTTCTTTAAAACGGACTTTTTCTGAGAGGGGGAAAGTTTGCAAGGTGAATGTAATAGATAATAAAAATGTAGCATCTATTTAACTTAATAAAGGGTAGTAGTGCAAAAATATAACAAACATGAACACTGAAAGGAGCAAACCAAGTCATTATCAGGAAGCTGAGTGTTGGTCAATGATTCAAGACAGACAACATAGGGAAAACACAAGGATGGATCAATAGTCAGAAACAGGCTAAAGTCAAACCCACGATAAAGTGAAGAATGAGTGTAAATAACAAAAAGGCTAACTGAAACAGAACTAAAGGCAAGACACATAAATGGATTAGAAACTTGAAGCACTCAATAAGTGAGCCAAGTGACAATGTAAATAGTTCTTTTAAATGGCAAAACATCTCACTATCACTTGCTGGCCTAATAAGAAGTGTTGCCAGACAACTCAAAAAGAATGCCACATTCAATGGTACAGCCAAGTGAAATATACTGTATGAAAAAGGAGTGGAAAAATTCATGGCAATGGCCAGTCACCAAATGACATTTGTCTCTTCAAAATGTTACAATATGGTAATATAACATTTACTCAAGATGTTTCACTATGTCAAAATTTGTTACTGCCATGTGTGTAAAAAGTTCTCATTTAAAAGAAACTGCAGATGGAAAGACAGGCAGACTGAGCAGGCATAGCTGGTTTTCAAATTCAAACTGAGTCTTCTTCTCGTGGTATATATTAATATTTCCCAATATGTCATTCTGTATTTTTTTTAAACATGATAAAAAGCAAACATCTAAGATGCATCATTTTTGTTTAAAAACGCAGAGTAGACAGCCACTCAGGAATGACCCTTAAAGGAATGAAAATAAAACTGCCCATTGAAGGCACAGATTGCCATCTTATCCTTTCATTATTCTCATTCCAGCTGTGCTTCAGCAAGGACTGAATTTGGCTTCTGTTCTGAGGATGTACATAACCAAATGTGAAAAAAATAGAAGGTCGGATTTGTAAGGATAAAAAGCTCAGCGCAAAGGCAGAGCTTTCCTTAAGTTTGGAGCACACAAAATAGGAAATGTTCCCTAATAATTACTGAAATAACCCATGTAGATGATATGTGCCACAGAAAGGCACCTGTAACACTAACAGCACTAAATAAGTATAAACCACAATATGTGAAAATAATGCCAAGGGGTGGAAGTACTGTAGCAGATGAAATTAAAGTTCTTTTGGCAGGCTAAAACGGAAACACAGGATGTTTTCAGTCTTTGTTCAGTTATGTGAGTGTAAGTGTGACCCATCATATAACAATGCATGTGTAACATAAGGTAATCCTGTCAAATAAGAACAAAACAGGACATACTATTTAGTATCACATACAGTTACGTTTATCACCCTATGTAATATGCATTTTGTTACAGTTTAAAAAAAAAACAGAAACTGTGTATGAACAGCAACTAAATTAGACATGGGTTACTCAGCAGTAGTCACGAGTGCCCAATCCCTGCAAGAAAAAATTCCTGCAAGTAAAGCAAAAAGCCACCTCATCTCCCCAAATTAATGTCAAGTCTTAGGGATATTTTCAAAGCCACAGCACGTTGAAAATACACATTTGTTCTAAAAATTATACATAAAACTACCAACATTTGAACCTTTGCAGTAATAAATCAAAATTCACTATCTGGTTAGAATTGGTATGCACATTGAAATCTTTTAAGCTATGACAGACATCTTTCAAAAGGCTCTATATAAAATACATCTGACTAAGCAAGCATTCAACTTAAAAAATAATTTTATGACAGGGCTGCTAAGTAGACATAGTTCTTTAGGGTTTCAAATGGCTTGAGCACAGTCAGCCAAGCTGAAAAGGATGGCTATGTAATTAGTGCCACTGTGGTGGGGTGCATGCATAGAGAGAGATTTGTTCCAATAGGAACTTTAGATTTTTACAGAATCACAAAAACACACAGGAATTACAAAAACGCTAAGAAAACTTTGGACTTATCTATAGACAAAAGAGTCAATGAGAGGCAGTATAATGCTGTAGATATAAGGAAGCATTTCTTGACACACTTCTGTTGAATAATTGAAATACTCCAGCACACCTCGCAACCTTGTTCAGGGCTAACAGGGTTGGACAATGACTGACTGACTGAAAGTGCTCAATGCTAGTGAGTCAGAGAGAGGATGTGCAGCATTGTGCATAATGGCACTCAGATTTGTTTTCATTCTCTCCTCACTCGTACCTTAACTGTGTCTGCCTTTTTATTTAGCTTGTTGATTTGTTTGCCCTCTCTTGAAGTCAAGTTACCAGCTTTGCACACTACAGCATAGATCTGTGCCACTACAAAGGACAGAGAGTAGCATATCTATATAAACTGTTTTCCGTTTTGAGGAAAACATCTTGCCTGAAGAAGGGGCCTGAGTTGCCTCGAAAGCTTGCGTCATTTTGCGGGGGGCTAGAATGTACATTATAATTTACTTAGTCTTTCAAAAAGCCTTTGATACACTCCTACACTAAAGATTAATTCTGAAACTAGATGCTGTAGGATTCGGGGTAACCTACAAAACTAGATTTCTAGTTGGCTAACCAGCAGGAGACAAAGAGTACAGATAAAAGGAGAATACTTCCCCTAGAGCAGGGGTGGGCAAAGTCATTCCTGGAGGGCCGCAGTGGCTGCAGGTTTTTGTTCCAACCCAATTGCTTAATAAGAAGCACTTATTGCTCTAGAAACATTTCTGCTTCATTTTAGTTGTCTCCTCCATTAAGATTTTGAACTCTTATTGCTTATTTAAGTCTTAAACAGCTGCATTCTCGGTTTTTAGTTGCTCCTTATTAGCAATAAGATGCAAATGACAAAAGAAACCAGCAGTTCTCCATTTTGCTTGTTACCCTTTACGCCTGTATGTATTTATCGTGCACTATTTGGTTTAATTAAATACTTGGAAGGAAAGAGAAGAGAAAAAAGTGAAGGAATGAGAATTACACATTCGTTTTACACTTCAAAGTAGTTGGATGATATCCTTAAAATGGAAAAAAAATCTAGGATATGAGAAGGACTTGACATAGCAGAGTTAAAGCACTAACAAGCCATGAAATGTAATTATTGGCAAGGATTGTTTTCTAATTAAGCAACTGGGTTGGGACAAAAACCCGCAGCCACTGCGGCCCACCAGGAATGACTTTGCCCACCCCTGCCCTAGAGGATAGTAAAATCCCTCAGGGGTCTGTCTTTAGACCATTACTTTATTATAGTAATGATATTAAATCTGGTAAAGTTAGCAAAATTGTGAATCTTAACAGATGACAGCAAATTTAGAGGGATGGCAGCCAATGAGGAGGCAGCAAAAAGAATTCAAAAAGACATGGAGAACCTTCAGAAATGAGCAAACACCTGGAAAATGCAGTTTAATATAGAAAAGTGCTACACATGGGAAAAAGGAGCAGCAATTATAAATACAAGATGGGAGACACTGTCACACAGGAATAACCTCTGAAAAGGATTTAGGGTTTATGTTGACATAACATTTTCATTGACTAAGCAATGCACACAAATTAAAAGGGTAAATAAAATGTGAGGTTATAGCATAAAAACTATTGTATGAGTTAAGGGACATTATGCTAAAACTATATAATGTACTAATGAGACTGAACTGGTGTACTTACTGTGTGCAGTTCTGGTCACCACGGTATAAGAAAGACATAGCAGCACTTGAAGCTGGGCAGATGAGAACAGCCAAGTGCATCCCAGAACTTAAGGACATGTCCTATTCTGACACACTCAGAGAATGAAACCTTTTTAATCTCGAGCAGATGAGACTGTGTAGGGACCTAATCCAGAATATTCACTGTAAAATCCTCAAAGGCATTATTAAAGTAGATCCAGCAACATTCTTTCTGCTTAAGGTTGAATCCCATACTTGTGGACAACACTGGAAATTAAGGGGAAATGCATTTAGGACTGAAGTCAGGAAGGACTTCTTTATGCAAAGAGTTGTGGCACTCTGGAACAAACTGCAGAGACATATAGAAAGAAGCAAAAAACCTGACAACATTTAAGAAGAATCTGGATAAGATGCTGGGACTGCTTAGCTATATTAACTATTAGCTAAAGAAACAGGCGTGATGGGCTGAATGGTATTGTTTTTTAAATTTCTTACGTTTATTTCTTGTTTCTTATATTTCAAGCCCTGACAAACAGCTTCATTTATCATCACATTTTCTAATACTTGAGAACTGCAGTGAAGGGAGTAATGAAACAAAAATATAGGAATTGGCCATGTGGCCATCCATTCACTTTGCCAGAATGCGCCCCCTTTCAGAATGCAATGACAAACAAGTTTAGAAAATTAATTTAAAAATAGATTTTTTTCTTCATATTTTTGTTAAAAGGGAAATGCCAAAGGTGTGGTGCAACAGATAGCATGGCAGCATAAATGGTTACAGACTCCTCAGTTCAAGTCCCCCACATGGACACTTTGCACATTCTCCCTGCGTCTGCCAGGTCTTTTCTTTAGGTACTTACTAGATTCTTTGATACAAACAACACCTTGCTGTTATGTCTAGCCACTCATCTTTTCACTCAGGATCACTGATTGCACTTCACAATGCTGCACTGGCATATAAATTAGGTGAATTATTTACAAATGGTTTCTTTTGCTCATGAATACTTCGAACTTTCAGAATCATATGAACACCAGCTGAGAAGTAGACCACTTTACAGTCTCATTTTTGAATTATTATTCCTTTCTAAAATTAATGATCAAACCAGCCCAACTCATTTTACTTGCAGCTTCAATTTCTTCTTTATTATATTGGCACTCCCATTTTTATTATCATTATATCTTCTCACTTCTTCTGGGCTATTTCTGTGAATGTATGCTAATTTCTCCCTTACAATTCTTATTTTATTAAAATCCCCACCAAATCAGCATTGCTTTTATTTCTTGTTCCTCCCTTTGCACCTCCATAAGGTCTCCTACAATTTGTTTTTTTTTAGCTGCTTTGCAAAGATTTATTAGCTACAGATGGCTGTGCTTTAATAGCCTTTCCTTCAGCAGGCAGACGGTAGTAAGAGGGCCTAATGCTAATATTCCAAATTTCTGTTTTAATTGCAAATCTTCACAACAATCACTCCTGCCTCTTAGTAGGTGCTTCAAGAGCCACTTCTGATCCATGTAGCCTTACTAATGGCTGCATCCCCTCTCCTTTCCTCTTGTGCTTGCCTGATTCTTTTATTATGCCCACTACTGGATCTCATCACTTGATCTTCCCCCAGGTGACACCTAAACTAATAAACTTTTTAATATATAACTGTAATTTAAGAAAAACAGTCTCCTGTTTTTTCCCTAAAGGTCAGTTATTTAAATTTCCAAAATGTCAAAGCAACAAGAAACTTTGTTTCCGAAACTTATTAACTCATACATACATTTTATTTGTCTTAGATTTTTACAATGTTTTTCACTAAGTTTTAAACTATTCAGTTACAATTTCTAGCCATTCATTTTCTGAATCTACTTATTCTAATGAACAGTCAAGGGAGCCAAAGCATTGGCAGCATCTGACCTAAAAGCACAAAATAACACATCACTAGACATATGCACACTCATGTTCAGCCACAGCAAAAAGTAATACTTGCCAGTGGATCACATCTTCATGTTTTTGAGATAGTTATTCAAACATTTTTCCAATAACTTTCCATTTTGTTTAAAAGTAACAGTGTCATGAACAAAAAAATGTATTTATTTGTTAAAACATCCAACATTTCAATACCATCCAGTCATCTGTGTTAGGCACTAAGCGAAGGGATGCGTAGGTGGATGAGCCTATGTTGTCCTGGATAAAGGACTATCTGTTGTACAGACATCTGATATGGATGTGAGCAACAGTGGAGCACCACAAGGAACAGTCCTGTCTCCCTTTCTCTTCACTCTGTATACACCTGACTATAACACCAGGCCATGTCACTTGCAGAAATTCGCTAATGACTTTGCACTTATGGGGTTTATTAATAACGGAGATGAGACAGAGTATAAGAGTCAAATGTATATCTTTGTTTCTTGATGCAGAAAGAATTGTCTGTAACTTAAAATCAGCAAAACCAGGGAAGTGATAAATGACATTTGCTCTACCAAACAGCCCTTAGTCTCTGTCATTATTATGGGAGTGGATGCAGAGGTGGTGGTGCACTCTTACAAGCACCTTGGGGTCCACTTCAATTACATGTTGGACTGGTCTCATAACACACAGAAACTATATAAGAAAGGGCAGAGCAGGCTCTTTTTTTAGGATACTGCAAACCTTTAATGAGGATAGTGACATCTTTCAAATCTCATACAACTCTGTGATGACCAGTGCAATTTTCTATGATGTGGTCCCCTGGGCCGGTAACATCACTTTAAGAGAGGCCCAATGAATTAGCAAGTTAATTAAATGGGCAGGCTCAGTTATGGGACACACTCTTGACCCCCTTTAGGTAACAGTGAAGAAATGGATTAAAACAAAACAAACAGAGTGCTATTAAGAACAATGTTACACATCCTCTCTCTCTGACACTCTAACATTGAGTACTTTGAGTGAGCTATCTGATCATCCATTTTCCAAAGCCAGTTAACTCAATGTAAAGTGGCAGGATTCTACTGTATCAAGGTATGCACACTCATTTGGGGGCCAGTTTACAGTTGTTAATGTTTCTAATATGCACATCTTCGAGAAAGGCAAAGAAAATTGGAATATACAGACATGTACTCATGGGGAAAGATTTCATTCAGACAATACCCAGTCCAGGATCTGAATCAAGGACTTTACTGCTATATAGTAGCACTGCTAAACATTGCACCATCATCACTGGTTCAACAGTATTGTTACAAATGATGTTTGCTGCCTAAAGCTGTATGAAGGAGCAGTGGATCAGCACTATTGTCTCATAGCTCCAAGTTCCTAGGTTCACTTCCTAGCCTACCCACTGCTTTTTGCAGAGTTTGCATATTCTTTCTGTGTAAAGATCAATTTTCTGTGGTAATTCAGGTTTCCTCCGATATTGCATGAACTGCAAATTATAGATTAGACAGCATGAAACAGTGGTTAAGGCTTTGGATTTCAAACCCTGAAGTTGTGGGTTCAAAACCCATTACTGCCACTGTATGCTTATGAGAAAGTCACTTCACCTGTCTGTGCTCCAATTGGGAAAAAAAAAAGAAAAGTAAACCAATTCCATCTCAAATGTTGCAGAGTCAACATGGATAAAGGTATCAGCCACATAAGTAAATAATTGCAACTACAGTACAGAGATGCATTCTCAATCCTACTTAATCTCCAAAGGCTCTGAATAAAATTAAGTCTTTGTTGTCTCTAAGACATCACATATGTGGATTACTTGCTATTGGATTTCATTGTATTCTGTGGTACACTCACTACTGTTTTTTCTATGCACTTGAGTAAATTTAAAATGCCCTTAATTCAGGTCAATTCAGTTTGCTTAGTCTGCTTAATTCACTTTGTGGACACGAGGACAAGCCACCATCCTGGAAGCATCATGGAAAGATTGTGCCCAACCTTGGGACAGTTCCTGTCAATCTCGGGCCCACTCGTACACTTGCCCCGCACAGAATTCAATTGCCATTTACTGTATATCTTGTGTAGTAAAGAGCATGTTTTTGAATAGCCATGAAAATGATTTAGAAGACCTCTTCTGCAGACCGTTTTTGAAATGCCTTCTCTGTTTCCTATTTACATAGACATCTTTGGACCTGATGACCTCAAGTTGAAGTCGCTGCCCCCACACTTGGCATGGCAGAGAATTCCATTGGATAACCAGTAATTGTCCCGGAAACTTGACATTCTCAAGCAAGGAGATATTTGATATTCTAAGAGACTAAGACAGGAGATCTCTGGTTCATTCTGAGCATTATAATCTGTATATAACTTTCAGGAAAACCATTACGATCATTCAAAATGCTCCCTGAGAGGCACCTAGATACTCAGAATGACCTTCCAACATTATAATCCATACGGAAGAAACTGAGTCTTGAGAGAAGAGAGCAGAACATTATCCCATTAAGCTCGGTCAACAGGAGGAGTTTAACAGAGGTTAATGTTGCACAACGCATGAATACAAAACCAAGCTATTCCCTCATTTTTATGTACTCTGCAACTTCCATCAGCTTACTGCTTTGCAATTTGTATTGCCAGAGAACAGAGTCAGATGTACATCCAGGTTGGCATCCAAGCATCACTTGACTCTTCTAAAGACAATGCGACTTTTTAATTATAAAGGTAAATTCCATTTGCTAATAGCAGACTAATTATATTTTGTCAGTTATTGCGGGTCATTATCTGTTATGATTTGATATGTGTGGCAAGTGTGCTTTAAGTTTGTTTGTTATATGTGTAAATGTGCTGATGAAAAGCTTGAAGTGTTATCCACAAAAATGACGTAGTGTACGTTATGTCAGCAAACAAAAAAAGTTGCAACTTGCCATGACTTGTTTAGGATCTTGCGAATTCCTGTGCCATGGGCTCTTCACTATTTGACAGGTGATATATGAGGCAGCTGGGACACTTTCTGCCAATTTCTTTAATCCATTTGTAGATCAATTTATTGATTTTTGAACCTGTTAAACACATTTGAAGTTCAAAGTGATCAAAGTGTAAAACAGGAAACAAAATGTGGGATGGAAGTCCTTCACAAGGCATGACCAGACTGGGCCAAATTAGAGTCACCAGTCAACCTACCATGCATGTTTCAAAATTGTATGATGGAAGATGAGACTATCCAAAGAAAAGCCCTCACACAAATAAAGGAAAATATGCAAACTGCAGGTACACAATGGAAAAAGTTAGGAGTTACTAAGCATTGAGCCACCATGGCAGCCTCTTTATTTGCACTTCTCTACACGTAGGTGGCTGAATCGAATGTGTCTTGTGAATGTTACAGAGACTATTTCTCTCCTTTTTTGTCATCATTTACATTAACAGCCCTCAATGATTTCTTACTTATTTTAACTGCTACACTCATTCATGCTTCGCCCACGGTTCAGATGGTTAGTCTGGCTGAGTATTAAGTAAGATCTCAGTCTTCAACTTTTCACCTCTACATCAAACTACAAGGCTCAGTTCGGATAAAGCCAAAGGGCTTTTTTTTTAACATTATCTTAATTGTTTATAATAATAGAGATGACCATTTCAACCCAGCAGGAAATTGAAAAAGCTCAGATTTTCTCTCAGTAAATGAATTATCTAGTGTGGGTTAAAAATAGTCACTTTAGCAACCATTATAAGAGATCCAACATCATGTCCAGTTTCAGTGAATTTCACATAATGAATACTGCAGTAAATTGTAAAAAGTGCAAAATTTCATACCAAAATCCTATATTTGACCTATTTAGTTCACAATTGACACAATTAAAAACCATGATGCCTATGAATGAATGAATGAATCCTCTTATGTTAAAATGTCCCATGACCAGAAAAAAACATCTGCTCTCTCTCTCTCTCTCTCTCTCTCTCTCTCTCTCTCTCTCTCTCTCTCTCTCTCTCTCTCTCTCTATATATATATATATATATATATATATATATATATATATATATATATATATATATATATATATATATATATATATATATCACAAAAGGCACCAATTGTGTAATGTACAGTATATTAATTTTTTACTTACTCAAGTCAAATGATATACAATACACAAATAAATGGAATAAAAAATAAACTAAAATTTTTTTTGAAATGTGTCAGGAAAACTGGAATATTTAGAGACAAACCCAACTGGACAAAGGAAGAATGTACAAACACCACACAGACAGTGACCGAGCATTAATTTGAATCCAGAATTACTAAAGGTGTGAGGGAGCAGTGCAATAAACTGTGCAGCTGTCCCACTAAAATCACATTATTTTACTAACTAAAGGATAGTGATAGCTAGATAAAAGAATATGGATATTGTCTAAACTTCAAAGCTTACTCATGTAAATGACAATATACACTTCATAGCAGATAAAGATTCTGCTAGGCTCAGAAAAAACATGTTATTAAACATATAATGGGAATGGACACCAGTTTAGTAGTGACAATAATAACATTTTCAATAAGCATTAAAAAAAAAAGCTGTGGAATTATTTTCATATTCAGTGCGTGTAAAGTAAAAACGGTGATGGGAGGATGGGACAATACTTAGGGTTGTGACATTATTTTAAATGAGTAATCTAAAAACATCCATTTTCCAACCCGCTGAATCCGAATACAGGGTCACGGGGGTCTGCTGGAGCCAATCCCAGCCAACACAGGGCACAAGGTAGGAATCAATCCTGGGCAGGGTGCCAACCCACCGCAGGACACACACAAACACACCAATCACACACTAGGGCCAATTGAGAATTGCCAATGCACCTAACCGGCATGTCTTTGGAATGTGGGAGGAAACCGGAGCGCCTAGAGGAAACCCACGCAGACACGGGGAGAACATGCAAACTCCACACAGGGAGGACCCGGGAAGCGAACCCAGATCTCCTAACTGCGAGGCAGCAGCGCTACCACTGCGCCACCGTGCCGCCCTAATCTAAAAACAAGCTATTTAATTTTTTTCTAATATATTCTATGCACAGAAAACAGAAACGGTGATGGTTGGATGGCACAGTAGCTACTGTTGTTGCCTCACAGCTCCAGTGTCTAGTAGTGTGGTGTAATGACCTTAACAAGAATTTAACTGCCAAGGCTGCTAATTCAGAGCACACTTCAGTTGTATCATGTAATTCTGAGCGAGTTGATTTACCTGTCTGTGTTCCAAATGTTTAAAAAAAAAAAACAGAAACAAGTGAAGCATATCCCTGTACTTAAAAAGAGCTTTGTGCAAAATAAAATGAAGGTTGGTTGTTTGTCTGATAAAAGCCTGTTAATTTTTTGCATGTTGTTAGGTGTCACATGTGAGTGCTTAGAGAGCGCTGCAACAAGGTAAACAATACCACCAGAGTCAAGAGGATGTGCTGTTGCTGATAATCTCTCCTTTTACAACTGCAGTTCAGAGGGACATTGACCATAAGGTGATTGGTATCACTTCCATTTTACCCACAAAAATGACACACGTTTGAAAAGTAAAAACCTGAAGGTCACCGTGACTCATGACGGAGGAGCTATATAGTGATTTACTATATTTTTGTTTATTTATAGCAAAAGACATTTTTAGTGCTCTGTTTAAACGAGGTTACCAAGGTGGTACCCCAACTCTTCGATTTAACTTCTATCCTATTTTGTTACTCAGGGACTGATGACTCTGCACTGATTAAGGGTGTGTGTGAAATTGCATTGTAATGGACAAATGATGGTGCTGGGTTGAGTTGGGTTGGTTTGTGGCCTGGTTGTGATGTTCCATTGATACCTTCTAACTTGTAACAACGAATTGTAAAAAGTTAGTTCAGAAAATGGAGGAGAAGCAAAAGTCTGTTCTACAAATAGGACAGGTTCACCTAACATCCCTTGCACCAACATCTACAAAACAGCAATAAGCATGTACTGTTAGCTCCAAACTCAGAGCTGTTTCATGAAGTCCCTTCATTAAAGGAGAATGAACTGTAAAATGGTAGCTTAAGGCTCAGATGTTTAATTGCTACAAGAAGGAATTAACAAGGACTCAGTGCTGTCTCCTTCAGAGGTGCCCTGTCTGTGCAAGTTAAAATCTGGTAAAGGTGAAAGCTATGCTGCTGGCATCCAACATCAAACCTGCAACCTCATATTTCAATGGATGGAATCCGATAAACTTTGTTAAAATGCAGAAACTTAACACATTTTCTCTTTTTAAATTCTCATCATTAAACCTTTAGGCACTGCTGAAATGAAGAACATGTTTCTGTTTGTTATGAATATGCATGTAATCTACGGGCAGAACAGATGATGGCTCTTAATTAACAAGCAGTATTTATACCCCTCCATTCCCCTTTTCAAGACAGATTTTATTGTGACATTTTCATTTACTTTACTCTGCCAGTTTCCATCTTAGACCCTTTTTGGATTAGATTGGGATATGGGGGGTATAATGGAGGGAGTTGCTTGATTATTATACTGTTTCAGACTGCACAACCTAAAATGCTGCTTTGCACTGATAGACAAATTGAAAAATGCCACAGAGATAATAATGCCCTGCACTGCTGTGTTGGATTCCAAGTGATTTTTTAATTAACCCTTACGCATTTGCCAAACTTATTCGCTGTCATGAAGCTGTAATCATAATGATACCTTCTGACAACCTATGAGCAACCTGCAGTTACAATGAAGAGGTTGGGGGGGTGGGAGGTGGATATGAAAAAAATAAATAAATTGGTACTATAGTCTTTGTTCTTGGATGGCAATTTGCTGTGTTGGTGCGTTTGTTTGTAATTGTGCCACAGGGGTGGAGATGTTAAAAACTTGGGAATGCCAGCTCCTTGGAAGCTTTCTATAATATTGATTTTTTTTCTTTGTGTATGTCACTGTAAGCCTACAGTACACAATTGAAACAGGAATTACACATTTAACCAGCTTCACAAAAATCTGCTATTACAAAAGACTTAATTACAGGAGGGTTAAGTATAGGTTCTAAAGAGATGGCTTATAATTTGTGTCAAATAATTTAGCTGTCAGGCCAGAAGTCTGCAATATAAGGCTTCATTTGCTTGAATGTTTCTCCCTCCTTTTTTTTTCGCTTTCTCCTTTCATTCGCTATAGAGCTCTCTTTATTTTGTGCAATTAAACAACATCGTAGTTCCAAAGATGCACCAGGAAAGCATTCTGTAACGTTTAGCAGCTGCTGACAGATTGAGCTGCAGACCTCCATTCCAATGCCAGCGTCTCACGGCTTACTAGTCAAGGGCGATGTACTTAAAGGGAACAGTAGACTTTCTTTTCAAAACTCATTTGCCTTTGGAAAATAATGCTCACATGATTTAAGGGAGTTAAATGTATGGTGATGAAACAGATCAGGACCTTTGTGTGATGTACGTCAGGAAAGGAATAAATAAGGTCATTGTAGAAGTAACAAAAATGAAACATATAGCCTTTTTTACCTATCCACCAAGCCCCTGTGCTACTGTTAAATAAGGACAAGCTTTATTGCCATTTGTACTTCGTGTTCTGTCTCGCTCACTCAAACTGTTACAGTTTGCACACATTTGCACACATTTGTGACTGTGAAGGAGTACATAGAGCCAAATTTACAGTATGTTAGGAGTTGACTGGGAGAAGTTCCAGCTCACTACAACCATCCTCAGGATGAATCCGATTTGTCAAAATGCCAGCCTGCCCCACTCGTAAACTGAGGATAGAGCACTTACTAATGCACTTCTTCAACTTGGTTGCCCATTCCCCATCTGTTTCCAGTATGCAGCCAGCCAGCTGGTGCCCCAGGCTTCCCATCTTACCGACATATTTACGTTTTATAAATTCACTCTCAATTCAGCATGCACAATCCTCCATTTTTTTTTTTTTATTTTTGTTATAAATCTGAGCAAAAACGCACATCACCATCAGCTCATTGGTAAATTTGAATAAGAAGTGCTGTGCACTTCTTTGTTTTGTGATTGTTGAAGTGTGTAATAAACTAGTAAATGTCAAATAAACACATATTAGCTCATTCACATTCACATATGGCTGACATAATAAAACCGCAGTAATTAGGCAATAGTTTGGAATCGTTTCATAAGACACTTGTTTTGTTTATCTACATGCACAACCACCTATATGAATTATCACATAGAGCTTCAAAAAATAAAACAATGAGGACATTTTTATATTTCTTGCAGTATGTTGGGCTAAAACACGCATACTGAATGTGGAGAAGCAGAAGATGAATAATTAATTAAAGGAGCCTTGTGAGGTCTATCTTTCTAGAATAGAGGCCAGTGTATCAAAGTAAAAGGGTGAATTGTATAAGCAAGATACATTGCAGGGAAATATTTATATAAATATGAAATCACTCTCACTGTGAAAAGTCATATTTTATGGTGCTGATGTTGTACGGGATCAAAGATTTGCTCCTGTGTGCCAAAAAGAGAATTCAAGCACTAATTGTTTATAATGCATTCTTCTTGTTTGGAACCTTGTTAACACTTATGCCAAAAACTACTATCATTGAATTTTGAACACTACAAAACAACACTTTTGTGGATTCGTTCTTACCTAGTCAACATCAGGACAAGCCCCCTTTCCAATGCCACACCCAAGAGATGAGCCAGAAAATTCTCTTACTGGAAGATGTCTCTTGAAGATGGCCAAAGCTCTTGTTAGTCTTCAACACAAATGACTGAAGCAAATGTTACCAATGAGAATGAAGAGTGACAGAGTATGAGATAACATACACTATAAAGATGCAGCTGTAACTCGGGTGAGCCCACTCTTTGTGAACAACATGAAAAAGGTTGGTGCCAATAGAGTACACAGAATATTGACTCTTGAAATGAAGCTTTACCAAATCTTTAAAGAATTATGGGCTAATGACCTTGCATGGGGAGGAAATTTATGAAGCAGTTCAAAAGTGGTGACGAACCATGGGAACAGCACTATGACCCAAAGTCCACACAACCATTAAAACAATGGAAATCAAATGATTCTCAAACACCAAAGTAAGTCAAAGTCAGTGCTGGCAATATTATGTACACAAATGTTTTTAAATTTCAAAGTTTAGTCCTTATTGATTACATGCCTCAAAAGGATAGTCCATATTATGCTGATTTACATTTGCATTTGTGGCAGTCAATTAGAAAAACCTAAAAGGGGCCTATCTCCCACTGCTTCAGAACAATGCCCCCAACTCCCACAGTACAGGCTGCAAAGACTTGTTGATTTCTCTTTAGAGGTGAGGCTCAAAATGTTTGTATTTCTTGGAGACTGTCCAGATAGCAAAACTATAAAATAGAGAAGTCAATTGACAGTAAGAACTGATCAACATATTGGGAGGAAAATCGTAACAATCTTAATTCTGATCAAACTGACACCATGGATCTTAAACAACTATGAATCCTTTAAGTTTATACCTTATTTTCTTACAGTAGATTCTTTTGCTGGCAATATTAGAGTAACTCTCGATCAGTAGTCATCCAAATGTGTGTCTCTTAATTTGTGAATCTCTTTCACTTTCTCTAGATATGTTTGTGAACAATCCATGAATTAATTGAAGCCTTGCTTAACAAATCACATGACTGTATCTGCATTCTTATTTTATCTATCTGTAAAAATAATAAAAAACCTAACTCTTATCACACTGTCATCTACTTGGCTTTTCATTTGCTCTTTCCTTATTTGTACTTTAACACATAACTGTAAGACATAATTTAAATGCCTCTGTTTTTAATGCTTATTTTGAAATCTGTCAGTGATTGCAACTTTAAGTGTCTTATAATAGAGTATTATGTGAACAATGCCATATAAACTAAAGACTTATTGATCAATTGACATTTTTAATTGCTCAAAGCAACAATGCCATCAACACATAAAAGCATAAAACACATAAAATAAAAATGATTCTTCACAAGATTACTGTACAGTTAAAACAGAAAATGACATGCACTGAAATACCAAAAAACACCCCTTTCAATAACTAATTATTCTGAAACTCTATGGCAGCATCAGGTGCAAGGGAAGAAAGTGCTCTGGACAGGGCAGCAGGGTGTCACATGGTCCACTCACACACGCTTATACCCTCACAGGTCCTGTTTTCCGGTTTTTACGTCGGCAAGTAACCTGATACAAACACTTTTGTGGATGTGGATGAATACTGGAGCACCCAGAAGAGAATCCATGAAGATATGGAAAAATGGGTAACAACTGGATGTGGAATTCGAAACTAAGATGCTGCATTTGTGTGAGAGCAGTATTTACCAGTTAGGACCTGTAGGGGTCATTGCAGCACCCCAGCCCTGAGACACAACTTCACAACATGGTCCTTGGTTCAAATAAACAGTGTTTATTTTAGACAATACAACCAACAGGGTTTCAGTTTCCTTCTTTCTAGACCATACAGCATACAATACGTTTCTCTTTCTACACTTCCCATGCAGTCTCATCCACCTCCTCCTGACTCTTCAGTGGATGGAGATGGCCCCTTTTATGCTGGTCCTGGGTCAAGGAGGAAACCCCGAAATTAGGGAAAGCCAGCAGGGCTGCCCCAACTCCCAACATGCCATGCTTGAATGGGCATATTGGCCCAAGAATGCTGCCATCCAGTGTGTCAGGGCAGCATGTACTCTTGGAAGGCATTCTTCCTTATCCATCCACTATACTGGCCTCCCTGCCAAGTAAGGTGTTATCCCAGCCCAGCCCTGCCATACGTCACACAATGTATTCAATTTGTGTAGATATAACGTCTTTTTCTGTAAGCTCCTAAATAATATTAATATAGATATAGTGTTTATGCCACTAGGATTTAAACCGTTTGCTTCCTGGTTCTGTGCCCACCTCCAGCTCACAGTATAACCTTGAGAAAGTCACTTAATATGGCTGTGGTTTAATTTAAAAAAACAAAAACAATGCATGTAAACAATTATAATGTATTCTGATCTTTTTTTGGGTAAATGTGTCAGCCAAATACACACTCATAAATTTGAAGGGCAAACTATAAGTACATTAAACTAAGGTCATATATCAAAAAAGGAGAGCAAAACAAAATTCCAATCCACTCCAACCACAGTACAAGCTAATGCTGAGTGATTTGACCTTATTGGTTTTTATCAGTTCTTTTTCACAAGTTTTATAAGTCTTGAAAGAAAACTATCTTTAATATATTGTGGCTTTCATATTCATCAGTCTCATTTGTTATGGGATGAAATATAACTGATTTCATACTACTGCAATTTCTTTCTTAAATAATTATATTTTTTGCTTGAGTTAGATGCAAGTAGATTTACCTTTAACCCTTTAAGGATAAATCAGATTTTGCTCCCAGCAGTGCATTTCTCTTCTAGCTAAAATATGCTTTCACTGACAGAAATAAATTTTTTTAATGGCAATGCCAGGCCAGAATACTGTATAACAGAACACCGAGTTAACACACAGGATAATGATTTACATTCTAGCTACGCTGCTTGAATATCTGTGTGCACATTTACACCCAAAGCTGGAAGACTGTATGTTATTCAAAGTGGTGAAACATAACAATTTATACTGACTACTTATTAATGGATGTCATCCATCTATGGCAGTTTCTAAACAGGTCAAAAGATGAATATGCTGTTCAGTTCTCATGTCAGGCTTACTTTTGCTGGTATTTTTTACTTCTAGCCTTTTAGTGATAATTTTAATTATTCATCAGTCCTCTTCTTCTCTTAATCTAAAGCACCCTCATTGCCTTCAGGACCATTTTGCTGGAAGTTCACCTGCTGAAGAATAGGCAATCACATCTATGTTTTTTTTGGAAAGAGCTATGAATTTCTTAGTTCACATTACTACACAATATTCCTGTTCTCAGTTTTACTTCAGCCTTTAGATTTTTTTTTCCTTTTATGACTTTTTACAGTAAGGGTTTAATGATAATATGGACTAAATATGTGATTTCTCATCATTTGTGTTCTTTGCCCAAGTTCCTGACTTGTTGGAATATCTATAAGACATGGTTTTGAAATTTCATAATGTTACCATAGTACATTAATAATAGGAGAAATATATGCTACTGAAGGTTAAAATAGTCTACTGTTTACTGTTTTATGTTTTGTCTTCTAGACCTGGAACCAGGCATTACCAGTCTAACACTGCAGTTGAAATTTAGCAGCTTGTATGTGTTATAATTTGTTCAAAGTTAAGACATGGAAGCTTACTGTAATTAATCGAAACAACTGTTGTTTCATTTTATAAAATGATTGCATTATTTTGCAATAATTACTGCGTTATTTCATGCTTCGGTTATTTAGTGATGGTTAGTGTGATTCAGCATGCACATAGTCTGCAATCACACTGAGTCAGTGTCTATCCCAGCAGCACTGGGTGTAAAGGCAAGAAGCAAGTGTGGTGAACAGTACACCATTCTTTGCAGGGTAAAAATCGCACACCAAAGCAGAATAGAGTGAGCTATGTGCAATCCAGTAACAGAAACTTATAAATAAAAGTTTAGTTTATTTTAATCTAGTTATTTACTATAGTCACTATTTTGAAACATGGAGATCATTCACAGTTAACCAAACTCATGGATACCTGTGCTACCACTCTGTCTATTTTAAAGCATCTGTACTAAACGTATTAAACTTTAACTTGAATTAAACTAAATGTATACCTTCAACATCTGCTCAGTTCTTGTTACTTAATTGGATGCTGCACTTGTGCTGATTCTCTCCCTCACTCACTATCACTAAGCATACAAGTGGATTATGGTACCAGCAGCGAGCATTCAATATCTTTGTGAGAACACATTTCTTTGAGTGGCGGCAGTAAGCTTCTGCAGAAAGACTCTGGGTCATGAGAAACTAAATAATTTAGTTAGAAATAAATACTTTTATTTTAATAATTTAGTTATCAAAATTAGTTTATTGGCAATAATTCTTAAAAAGGAATATCAGAGTCGAAGCAAGAACCTGACAATATGTGGAACAGGGCCACTGATTGATTTCATCCTGCGACGAATCAGAATTCTTTATTCAATGAATTATTGCAATGCATTTTGTTAATAAACACATACTTTATGTGGTACAAATTGCTTTGTTTCAAGCATTTTGTTCTTCACATGTTGAATATACAGGGTGGGCCATTTATATGGATACACCTTAATAAAATGGGAATGGTTGGTGATATTAACTTCCTGTTTGTGGCACATTAGTATATGTGAGGGGGGAAACTTTTCAAGATGGGTGGTGACCATGGTGGCTATTTGGAACTCGGTCATTTTGGATCCAACTTTTGTTTTTTCAATAGAAAGAGGGTCATTTGACACATTAAACTTATTGGGAGTTTCACAAGAAAAACAATGGTGTGCTTGGTTTTAACATAACTTTATTCTTTCATGAGTTTTTTACAAGTTTCTCTTTGTTTACAGCCATTGACATGTCGCAGAGGTTAACACGTGAGGAACGGATAGAAATTGTGTTGATGTCTGGTGAACGCAGTAACCGGGTCATTGCAGCAGATTTCAATGTAAGACACCCTACGAGACCACCCATCTCCCATGCTACAGTTAGCAAACTGCTTGCTAAGTTTCGTGAAACTGGTTCAGTGTTGGATTTGCCAAAATGTGGACGCATGAAAACTGTCACTAATGAAGAAACATCAGTGGCTGTCCTAGCTTCATTCAGCAAGAGCCCACAGCGTAGCACTCGCCGCATGTCACTGGAGAGTGGCATTAGTCGAACATCCCTTCGGCGGATATTAGCCACTCACAAATGGCACCCTTACAAACTACAGCTACTGCAGCATCTCAACGAGGATGACCCAGATCGGCGCACTGAATTTGCAGAATGGGCAAAACAAAAATTGGAACAGGACCCTCAGTTTAACCAGAAGATTTTGTTTAGTGATGAGGCAAACTTTTATGTGAATGGTGAAGTTAACAAACAAAACCACCGCTATTGGTCTGACACTAACCCACATTGGATAGATCCCTCCAAGACTGTTGGAACAAAAAAACTGATGGTATGGTGTGGTATATGGGGTACAAAGATAGTGGGGCCATTCTTCATCAATAGAAACCTCAAGGCCACTGGATATGCGAAATTGCTACATGATGATGTGTTCCCTCTTTATGTAGTGAAGCTGGCACGTTCCCTGAGTTTTTCCAGCAAGATGGTGCACCACCACATTATGGGTGTCAGGTCCGAGCATTCCTAGATGAACAGTTTCCTGGAAAGTGGATTGGTCTTCGAGGGCCAGTTGAATGGCCCCCAAGGTCTCCCGATCTGACCCCCTTAGACTTTTATCTTTGGGGTCATCTGAAGGCAATTGTCTATGCTGTGAAGATACGAGCTGTGCAGCACCTGAAACTACGGATACTGGAAACCTGTGCTAGCATTTCTCCTGCGGTGTTGCTATCAGTGTGTGAAGAGTGGGAGAAGAGGGTTGCATTGACAATCCAACACAATGGGCAGCACATTGAACACATTTTATAAGTGGTCAGAAACTTGTAAATAACTCATGAAAGAATAAAGTTACGTTAAAAACAAGCACACCATTGTTTTTCTTGTGAAATTCCCAATAAGTCTGATGTGTCACATGACCCTCTTCGTATTGAAAATACAAAAGTTGGATCCAAAATGGCCGACTTCCAAATGGCCACCATGGTCACCACCCATCTTGAAAAGTTTCCCCTCACATATACTAATGTGCCACAAACAGGAAGTTAATATCACCAACCATTCCCATTTTATTAAGGTGTATCCATATAAATGGCCCACCCTGTAGTATCAATTATAATGGACTGGAAATGATACAGAAGCACTTATTGAGCTTGACTGAAAACTTTTCCTCATATCTACTCAATATATATAAAATCCTAAGCCTAAAAGTGCAACGGTGACATTTTTATGTCATATTTTTTGTCACGCTTTAAAACGGGCTTATTTTAAAACCTACATATATATATATATATATATATATATATATATATATATATATATATATATATATATATATATATATATATATATATATATATATATATATATATATATATATATATATGCTTGGTATCATTTTTTCAGAGTTTAGCAAACTTTATGTGATGTGGTTAGATTTTCAGATTCTTATTCTGTTTTTAAATTATAAACTAAAAAAATATCGAGACAGGACTTTGTGCCAAAAGATTTAACCACGCCCAGGACCGGAAATAAAACATAAAGAGTAGGACAGCTGCTATACAGGCTTTTAAATGTTTGAAGCGCCGTACGAGATACAGAACATGCGTCATGGCAGCAGCAGCAAGCCAGCGGCTGATTGAGCAAAGAGGAGGTTAAAAAAAAAAACTATTTGCTTCCCATTGTATCTCCGTTTAAGAGGGGGGTTTTGGAGGAGCGACTGAGTCTCCTTGGGCTGCCTCCAGCCCCTATCTTCACAACGAGAGCGGCAGAGATGCAAAGTGGGTGGCGAAGCGAGCAGGGGGGGAACCCCCTTTATATTAGATCTTAGCAGTTACTTGAAGTTTTCAGCCTTGTTTAAACTATTTTTCGGTTTCAAAGGTGAACAGCACACTCACTGATAAATTTCACATTAGGAATTCACCTTGTCCAGCTCCAATGAACCCTGAACACACTAATCAAGGCCAGTAAAGGACAAATAAATCCATGCATTGATCCATTACTCAAACCCATTGTTCCCTTTTCAGGTTAGTGAAGTAATGAATTTCATGGTTATGTAACAGATCTAAAAAGGATCCAAAATCAGTGAAGAAAAAAATGAGAGAGGATGGTTGTATTTTTTAAAATATAAGTATTAACTTAAGTTCAAGGAGAAATCAATACTTTAGTTAAAATAAAAAGCTATCTTGGAGGCATAGTAGTTTGTGCTGCCATCTCACCTTTTAGGGACCTGAGTTTAATTCTTAGACCTTTCAACAGTCTGCATGTAGTCTGTGTATTTTTTCCACATTTTTTTTTGTATTCTTGAGTTATTCTTACATTCAAAGGAAGTGCATGACAAGCTGATTAGAGATACTGACTTGGCTCTGTAGGAGTGAGTACGAGTGTGTGATTGTGAGTGGGTAGCACTCTTTACTAAGAGCAGGTTCAGAAAACTGTGACAAATTCTCAGGTAAAATGCAAGTACACATTTTACAAATCATTAATTACATAATGTGTACACATAAGGACACAGATTTGCTTCAACAGACAGGAAAATAGTTAGAAATGGATTAAAATAAGTGGAACTAAATAATATCCATCCATTATCCAACCCACTATATTCTAACTACAAGGTCATGGGGGTCTGCTGGAGTCAATCCCAGCCAACACAGGGAAACAAACCTGGGCAGGGCACCAGCCCACCGCAGGGTGCGCGCACAAACACCCTAAGCACAATTTTGAATTGCCAATACACCTAACCTACATGTCTTTGGACTGTGCAAGGGAACCGGAGGAAACCCACGCAAACACAGGGAGAACATACAAATTCCACGCAGGGAGGACCCTGGAAGCGAACGCGGATCTCCTAACTGTGAGGCAGCAGCGCTACCCACTGTGCCACCGTGACGTCCTTAATAATATCTGCTTCCTAATTCATTGTTAAACTATGTATTATGGCCAGTGGAAGATGAAGGAGAGGAAAACAAAATCTCCATTCAGCAACATCTCTAAAGGAAATAAACCTCTGGGTCAGACACAGTCACAATCTTGGAGACCTTGGCCAATTGGCCAATCACATTAACACGTCTTCTGCCTAGATCTGGTCTGAAGAACGAGGTGGTGCAGTTTTTGTTTGCATACCCACGTTTGATACAATAGAACTACTTACAATAAATATATCAACAGATAAGATTCTCTATTGCTAATTTATGGTGTCATAAAAAACATTCTCTTAAAAGCATCTGGATTTATGGTCGATGAATGTAATCTATGCATTTTTAGATTAAGATTTTGCACTATTGAATTGAATTTCTGCCTCCCCACCCCACCCTTATTATTGGTCAATAGCTTTGTCTTCAATTCAGAAGTGCAGTATTATAGAAATGCATTTCTTGTTTATGATGTGCACTGATTTTTCCAGATGTGTGTATCAATACATATAAAATGCTAATGTTGCTTGTGAACTAATAGGGCTAGAACCTTGATCTTGGTTTTAATTGAAAACTTATGACCTGATAAGTTCTGGAAATGTAAAACATTTTAGGTAGTGGCAACGTGGAAAGCATGTCACTAATGGCCAGAAAAGCTAATTGTAATAAATGCCCAGTCATGACAAGCCCATCTATGGCTAATCCCCAGAACACTTTTGGATAGGTCGTCTGTGTGTTTCATTAGCATTCCATATCACCAGAGTAAAGCACTGGACCCCTGATTACCACTGGGTATTTTGAACACTAATGTGCTTGAATATCAACTTTGGTACATTTTCCTTGAGTCCATAAGGTTTTCTTTGGGTAGTCCACATTCCAAAGGTGACTGTGTAAATTAGTTGGCTACTACTGTCACAGTATGAGTGATTGGGATTATGAACCCTGTAGTGAATTGGTGTTTAACCCAGCTAAACAGTCTAGTATGAGAAATGTGTCTATTACTATTTCATTCTTATGCAACAAGATCTTAACAAAGCCTTCTTTTGCTCTTAATTACCCTTAAAAAGCATCAGTAAAGTTGTCACTCATCTCTTATAGGATTTACAAGTCTTACACTGAAGTATGAAATATCAGGAGACACATGTTTCACTTAAGCCAACTCTGACCATTTCAAAGTGAGGTTATTTTAGTAGGCCACATTATAGACATGAATAGCCACTTTATATTTGCTTTGTAAGTATTCTTAACACTTAAATAAGCTTTTGTTGATGACTTATTATATGAGTAAATGCGTAAGATATGCTTTTTTTAGTACCTAAAGTGTTACCAACTACTCTGTCATATTATGCTAAATCAGTATGTCCTACCTCCTATAGCAGATAAAGTCCCTGCCCAAACTTATGTAGACTTCACGTCTGCCTCGCAATAGAGAACAAAGCATTCTTAGATTGAACGGGACTGGGGCAGTACATATATGTAAGGCTGAAAAAGGGACCATATTCATTTGCGCCTTGCCAAGCAAGGCAGTTTTTTCAGGAATGACTAGAAATTATTAGTACAAACAAAAATCCTTTGACTCCAGTGAGTATTTGTGCTGGAACTAAAGATGCCAAAGGCAGCTATGAAGGAGACCATAGGAGAGAAGAGATATGATGAGAAACATCTGCTCACTAGCAAGTATCTGGCAATGGAGAAATTGCCTTTTGGGGGGTGACCAGATGTCCTAATTTGCCAGGATCGAAGTTTTGAAAAATTGCTGCAAAATTTCCACTTCTAGATGTCTTCAATATCAAAGTCCAAAGTGGTTCTGCTTGAACTCAAGTCAATTTACAAGCTCTGTAAGACCTTATTTACAAGTATGTGTATTATTATTTTTTTAAGTTCTAAACATCTGTGTTAATATTGTTGTAGATAAATGCATTCTTTTTTACATATTGCTTTTCTGATTGTTCCAATGTAATTATTAAGCACATCATGCAGTTGGTGGCTGGAATTTGTTTGCAAGACCATGAACTATCTTGATCAACTACATTAAATTTCACTATCAAGAGTGTAGTTGAGTTGTCATAGAGTTAACGTGATCTCTTTGATCCAATTTGATGTCCTCCCTCATAGATATCACAGCAAACCTGGCATTAAGCATTTCTAGGAATGTGGATGTCAGTCATCTTTTATGGAAGCAGTCAAGTATTAGAGGTTTTAAATTCACTAACTTGGGTTCTATGCCGTTCAAATGCAATTTGAGCCCAATAAAACCTACTACATTTTGGTGTAACTTTCTTCTCTCTTCACCAAGTCAGGGGAAAAGTTTAAAAAACACCACTTCTACATGATTATAAAGAGGATGATTTGGTGGATTTCAATTTCAGGGAAATAAAATGTATCTCTTTTAGGATAGCATGGTCTGTTTATTCCTTTTACATCAATGGAATCAAACATGAATGTATTTGTTATTCATATTTGTTTAGCAGCCTCATGGTGGTACAATGGTTGGCATGGATGCTTCCCAGTCCCCAAGTCCTACACTAAACTTTCAAGCCTGGTCACTGTGCATTCTTCCTTGGCTGCATGGGTTTTTCCCCATGTACTCCAGTTTTCCTCCCACATGACGCCTTCTCAATTAACTGGAGATTCTAAATTTGCATCATGTGGATGTGGGCATGAGTGAACCCTACAAAGAATTGTTGCCCTTTTCAGAGCTAGCTCATATATTGTGCCCAATGTTGCCATAACAGGTGCCGACCTCTGCAATACTGAACAGGGTCTAGACATATACAGTATCCTGACCTTTTTCTGCATGGAATTCCCCCAGATTGTTGTTGTTCCTGTGTAGTGCCTGTGTGGGTCTAATT
Organism: Polypterus senegalus; assembly: GCF_016835505.1. Taxonomy (NCBI): domain Eukaryota; kingdom Metazoa; phylum Chordata; class Cladistia; order Polypteriformes; family Polypteridae; genus Polypterus; species Polypterus senegalus. Next base: position 103,487,893 of record NC_053163.1, on the reverse strand, counting down.
AAAGGCCATAGAGATGCACAGAGAGAACATCTGAATGGCCATCTGGTAACATGGAGTTTTAGAATGGTATCCCATCTTTCTGGTTCCCTTGGCTGCAGTCTGCTGTGAGTATTTATCTTTGTAAGTTGTATTGAACTATTAAGATTAACCACTTTGGGATAGTGCTCGCTATTGAAGGTGGTTATAGTTTATTCAATACAGACTGAACAGTCGATTGATAAAGGTTAGTGTAGATGTCCTGTAGTGATTTAGTCCCAGAGTTAATTTGAGTCTCCAGTGTGAATCTGCATGTGTTGCTTCCATCAGAGACTGTGTTCAGCTACAATATAACAGATGAGCAGGCACATGGCATTTACCACACTAAACTACTAACATTTCTTGCAATTATGTATTATAATTGTTATAGATAGGAATAATCCGCACACAACAGAAAATGCAAAGGTTTCTAGAGGTAAAAGCCACAAGAAATAATTAGACAATAATGTCTAACCCTGCAGGAATTAACAGCAAAATAATTGACTGCAGTGACTTGAAATGAGTGTTATAGTCAATTTTGTAGCAGTTAAAGTTCACAGTTGAGACCATTAAGGTAAGTAAATATAAAATTTGTATAATAATGGTGTATTTCATTTCAGGGCAGACAGATCTGAGCAAGCTGTTTAGAATTTTCACCTTCACTGGGTATTCTTTCTGAAAACATGCAATGATTTCCTGAATCAGTGTAACTAGTAAGCAAATCCAGGAGTGGTAACAGTGGCCAGGACCAATCAAAGGGCACTCTTACTAACAGCTGGCCAGTTTACAGCAGTCACTCAGCACAGCATCCATATTTCTGGGATGTGGGGGGAACGTTACCAAAGAAAACCTATGGTAACAAAAAATCTAAAGAGAGCACATGCAAACTCCACACAAACAGTGACTGATATTTAAAAACACATCCATTGAATTGCTAGTGCGGAGTCATTTGAGAACAAACTCTGGCCAGAGTTCTTGCCAATTGAAATGTACATTGATTAACACACCCATATGGGCTCTAATGACATCTCATGATTATTAATGACATCTGCTGTATGTAATGTAATAATAAAACTAGAATTCCTAGAGAAAAATATGTCCAGACTCAGAATTTGCAATTTCCTCACACATCCAGTGCCTGGGTTGGGACTCTGAAATGTTATAGCACTAACCCATATGCCACACCACAGTCTCTATGAGACATAACATCCGACTTAACCGAAATGAGGACTCACAGAGGACTGGAGCCTATATTAGCAGCATTAAGTGACAGGAATGAAACAACTACACACAACACTGCAGTCCATTGCAGAACTCATTCATGCACAACTTGGAGTCACCACTGAGTCTAACATTCATGTCTTAGAAAAGAGCAAGCTGTTTGTTAACAGATGGAAAGGGCGACATCCCCGCGCAAGAGTAAAAAGAAGTTTGAAAAGGTTTTAGAACTGATCTACCATTTATTGTAATGGGAAATGTCTGATTGCTGTCAAATAAGATGGATGAACTGTCTGCACTTATAGAGGGTCATGGAGCAAACAAGTGCAGCGGCATTTTGCGCTTCGCAGACAGCAGGCTTAAACATGGTATACCTGCCACTGTTTTAATGCTCGATGGATTTCATCTTATTTGAGCAGACAGAAACCCAATGCAGTGTGTAAAAAAGACAGGAGGGGGACTGGTCATCTTTGTAAATGAGGAATGGCATAAAAGGGAGCATATTACAGTTAAAACTAGTTTGTAATTCAGACATTGAAATTATATTTGTCAAAATTCCCTATTAATCGTTATGTCCTTCCTCCGCAAATTTGGTCAGTCCTAGCAATGGAAATGATTAATTCTGTCACCAACACCTTAATTATGACTCATTCCAATTCTGCAGTTATAATAGGAGGTGACTTCAACCATGGGACTTAGAAGGAACAATGACAAAATTCTGTCAGTTTGTGACCTGTTCCACTCGAGAAAATAACAAGCTGGACCTTCTGCATTCAAATGTTAAGATGTCTTTAAGTGTAATCTATTGGTCTCTTTAGTCAAATCTGACCACAATTTGATTCATCTTATTCCCAGCTGTAAGCATTGTATTATATGGCAACCTGTTACCACCAGAATAGTGAAGCCTGGAGGCTGAAAGGGCTCTGAATTATTGCTTCCAAATGATAGTCTAGGAAATGATGCACAACTCACGTGGGGACAATATTGAGGGACTTTGTCACAACATCACAGACTATATTAACTTCTGTTTTGACACAGTGGTACCCACAAAGACAATGCATTGCCTTCCAAAAACAAGCCCTGGATTACTACTGGATTACTTGGATTACTGAAATCCAGTGACAAAGAGGCTCTGAAGGACATATATAATGTGCTAAAGAAGAAACTGAGTGAAGTAAACAAAGTTTACAAAGCTAAAACAGAAAACAAACTCACACAGAATAACATGAAAGGCATCTGATATGAACTTGGTGTAACTACTGGACAAGCAATCCAGGTGTTCAGGTGCTAGAAGGATATGTGGACAAAGCTAATGCCCTGAACCAATTTTTTAATAGATTTTTCCTCCCACTGCCACCTTCTTCCAATGACCAGACTCCACACATCATCCCAACTAAGTCAGCAACTCCTACTATATCAACTGGAATGGCCAGTGACAAGTCCACCTCTGAAGACTAAGTAAGGAGACAACTAAGGAAGCTACACACCAGAAAAGCTGTGGGACGAGTTGGAGTTAGTCCTTGAGTTCTTGGAGCCTGTACTTTGTGGTGTCCTCTGTCATCTGTTTAGTCTGTCCCTAAAGATTCAGAAAGTGCCACTGCTGTGGAAAAAATCCTACATTGTTCCTGTTCCGAAGAAGCCAGGCACCACTTCACCTAATAACTATATACCAGTGGCACTTAGATCTCACATCATAAAGACCGGTCCTTGAATATTTGAGTCCTCTTGTGGTACCTGGACCCACTGCCGTTTCCCTATCAGACAAACACTGGAGTAGATGGAAGATGCCATCTGTCTGCTCCACAAAGCTTATTCTCACCTGGACAAAAAAGCAGCACTGTGAGGATTATGTGTTTTGATTTCTCCAGTACCTTCAATACCATCCAACCATCAATGCTAAGAGATAAACTCAGAGATTTGCAAGTGGATGAGCCTATGGTGTCATAGATAATGGACTCTGTCTGGCAGACCACAGTTTGTGACAATCAAGGACTTTGTTGCCGATACCAAATGGAAATGTCCTGTCACTTTTTCTGCTTAACTCTGTACAGGTCTAACTAAAAATATAACATCAAGTCATGTCACTTACAGAAATTTTCAGATGATTCTGCAATTATGCAAAAATGGGCTGTATTGATAAAGGGAATGAGGCAGAGTATATGAGTCAGGCAGACAACTTTGTTTCTGATGTAAAAAGAGTTTTCTGCAATTTAACATCAGCAAAAACCAAAAAACTGGTTATTGACTATTGCTGCACCAAAGAACCTCAATGTCCGGTTATTATTTAGGGACTGGATACAGACGTGGTTCGCTCCTATAAGTACTTTGAGATCTACAATAATGACAGGCAGAACTGGTCTCAGAACACAGAGGAACTATATAAAAAGGGATAGAGCAGGCTCTTTTCCCTTAGGAGACAGTGTTCCTTTATTTGGGAAGTGACATCCTTCACGTCTTTTATAACTCTATGATGGCCAGTGCAATTTTCTAGGCTGTAGTGTGTTGGGCTTTTAACATCACTTCAAGAGAGGCCAACCAAATCAACAAGCTAATTAAAAGGGCAAGCTCAGTTATAGGACTCACTCTGGACCCGCTGAAGGTTCTAACAAACGAGAGAATTAAAACAATACTGCGTGCCATTAAGAATAAAGCTGCACATCCTCTCCATGACATTCTAACACTGAGTACTTTCAGCCAATGAATTATTCAGCAGACGTATGTCAAGAAACACTACTGGAGCTCCTTTATACCAATAGCAATATGATGGCATAATGCTCACTGTGACTGTAACAGCCAAGGCAGAACTTTCTTTTTTCTTTTCTTGTTTTATAGTTACTCTACTGTGTGTTCAGACCAAAGTGTGTGTTTATATTTATTTATTTATTATATACCTATTTATGTATTTATTTATTTAGAGTGCTTCTATAAAAAGACAAATTTCCCCCTGGGGACAAAAAAAAAATCCATCTATCTATCTTGGATGTTGGAGAAAAACTCACTCAAACACAGGGAGAATATACGAACAATTCACAAACAATGATTGCTTGATGGATTTACTCAATGAGGTTAGCAGTACCAATCAGTGTTACTGCCCTGCTGTAAAACACGACCATGATCAGGATCATTTCTTCTTTACAACTCTGTTCATGCTGCATAGCCTTTGAGAAATCTCCTGAATTCACCTGACTGCCTAGCTTAGTTTGTCTGTTACAAACTGACACCATTTATCTCACTAATGCTGAAATTTGCCTAACTTAAATGTTTTCCGTCACTCTGTGTATTCATTTTTCTTTAATAAAAAGAAATACATTTCAAGCATTTTGCGAGGATTTTTAATAATCACAGATGAACAACCAGATTTCTTTTTTTTTCCTTAAACATAAGAGAGGCATTTCAGGATCGGTTTTTCACTCTAAATAAGACTAGGGAAAATGCTCCTCTAATTAGTGGGATTCATAATTTACTTCTTAATAACTGTGCACAAGTAAACACAATTAGATTTTTTGAGCTTGGTAAGCTTCAAAGACTTCTTCAAATTGTTTTTTTTAAACATTTAATTTTTCTATACTGATTCCTTGATCATGGAGGAGGCTAAGAAACAGCAGATGGTGTATCCAGGAAACAAAAAACAATGAAAAATAAGGGAGATAAAACTGCATAGAGGCGATAAACCAGAATTAGAAAATGTATAGATGGATAGAAAGACAAAAAAGTTGAAAGTGAAGATTGACAAAAAAAAAAAAAATGTGTGTAATGAAAAAAGATAAGTTGGAGAGCAAAGTTAAACTGCCACAAAGGGAAGCAAGAGAAATAAAATGTTCTCACAAATGTTGATCATTGCAGTTTTCATCGAGCCCTGGGGTCTTAGCACTTTCTGGCAAAACTTCATGTTCTAATGAAAGCAAGAGAAGTGGAAACAGAATGCCCAACACGACTTCACAAAAACATGTACCTCTCAACAAGTACACACATGCCATCCTTCTGTAGAAGGAATAAAAAACAGCACATTAAAATTCATGGCATATCTTTGAATGGCATTATTTTTTAAATAGATGCACATTAATATGCAATATATGTATAATGTATATTTAAGTATATTTTTTCATATACATATACATATATACAGAACTACTAAATACCCAAGTGGCTTTATAATCATCTAACTCTGAGTGTATGCATAAACTGCAGTGTATATTGAATTTTAAATTGGATTTTAAATATATGTGTAAAACTGCTGATAAGCTAAGTCCTTGATCATTCGACTGCATTATTTCATAATCTGCAGCTATACCAATTTTGAAAGAAGTTTTCCAGATTGAATATATTGTAAGTGAATCCATACATTCTAAAGCACATTCATACCCTATGCTTCTACCTTTAAACCACCCCACTGGATGAAAACAGTAATCTAGAATATCAATTTGCCCAAGTACCAGCTAATGCCCATTTATGTAAGGGCAGAAAGAGTACTGCGGAGGTTTTGAGAACCTGCAAATTTACAATTGTCTTAGCATCTTTAAACTACTTTATGCAGATTGAACACTTTGGCATAAATAGCATAAATGTATGAAAAGTTAGATGAAGACTTTTGAAATATATAGGCTGATAATTGACATTTCCTTCCTGAAGTGAAATGTTTATTCAGCATTGATGAAATGGAAGAAAACACACACTTGCAACCAGAAACCTTATTACTTGCTGGAGATGATGGATTTCTTACTCTTTGGGCAGTGTGATCACAATTGCAAAGAAGAATACTATCTGTATTTCCTGAGCGACTTGCTCTGAATCAACCTAACAAGGTGGGGACTGAAAAGTTACATTTGAACTCTGCCTTATGACTTGTATATTTATTTTCCCCCTCAAATTCTTTCCCATTGACTGGCTTTTTAAGGCATATAATAAAATATTAACTTCTCTTAGACTTTAATCGATGTACAATTTTAATTTTAGATGCGTTTTATTTGGATTTATTTTACACTAGTAAACACAAAAAACTGTACAGTATTAAATATTTTTTAAAAAGTCCAATAGGTCCTCCCTAGTTTATTATAAAATAAGTTAGAATGTTAGACTCCATGAACACCCCCCATGGTTTAGACCCACCTCTACAGTTGTGTATATCATCATTTGTCATGGTCCGCTGTGATTTTGTTTTCTGCCTTTTTTTGTATTTTCTGCAATGTTTTGCAATTTTTTTTTATTTTGACTAATTATTTTTTCACTGTTAATTGGCATCTTTCTGTTCCTTTTGTTAGTTTTGGTTTTCCCCTTTGTATATAATTATGTTATGTTGGTTCAGGTCAAGATGTTAGTTGAGGTGTTGTCATTAGGGGCACATACAGTCATATGAAAAAGTTTGGGAACCCCTCTTAATTCTTTGGATTTTTGTTTATCATTGGCTGAGCTTTAAAAGTAGCAACTTCCTTTTAATATATGACATACTTAATGGAAACAGTAGTATTTCAGTAGTGACATTAAGTTTATTGGATTAACAGAAAATATGCAATATGCATCATAACAAAATTAGACAGATGCATAAATTTGGACACTCCAACAGAGATATTAAATCAATACTTAGTTGAGCCTCCTTTTGCAAATTTAACAGCCTCTAGACGCCTCCTATAGCCTTTGATGAATGTCTGGATTCTGGATGGAGGTATTTTTGACCATTCTTCCATACAAAATATCTCAAGTTCTGTCTTGCCTAAAACACTCCAAAATGTTTCCAGTGCAGGATCCAACCTGCGAACACTGCAATCAAGTCCCAGCTTCGCTGGGTCACATGTTTTGATCCTGTACCAAATTAACATCATTCTGGACCAAAAGTTTTAATTACCTTTCAGACAGCCTAGGTGTCAATATCCCTCCTAATCCACTAACAGCTGTGTTTGGTGTTCTTTCAGATGGGTTTAAAGTGGAGAAGGACAAACAAACTGTGATTGCATTCACTACACTTTTGGCACACAGACTTATTTTGTTAAACTGGAAGAATCCTAACTCTCCTCTTTTAAGTCAGTGGGAAACCAATGTTTTATACTATTCCTAATTGGAAAAAATCAAATACGCAGTTAGAGGATCTGTACAGATATTTTTCAAAACATGGCAGGATCTAATCAGTAATATTTTAAAATAAGCTTTTAAAGCACCGAGAAAGCAGTTATTTCCGCATTTCTTTTTCTTCTCCATTCATCTCTATTGCTTATCAATTTAGGTATGTTTACAAGCCTTAAGTTTTACCCCATTGGCCATCTCTCTCTCTCAGGGGTGGGGGTCGACTTGTTCTCAGTCCTACTTTTTGTAAAAATTGATTGATTTGTATGGAATGATTACAATAAAATTAATTAAAAAATATATCTCCAGTTCAGTTAATTTTGATGGCTTTGGAGCATGGACAGCCTGCTTCTAATCATCCCATAGATTTTCGATGATATTCAAGTCAGGGGACTGTGACGGCCATTCCAGAACATTGTACTTTGTAGATTTTGAACTGTGTTTTTGGCTCATTGTCTTGTTGGAATGTTATCCTGAAGAATTTGTTGATATTGGGTTGAATTCATCCGACCCTCAACGATGTACAGATACACCATCTGCAGAAAGATATTCTTGCAGGTCTTTGGAGGTGATCTGTGTGTTGTCTGTAACCATTCTCACAATCCTGCGCATATGCCGCTCCTGTATTTTTCTTGGCCTGCCAGACCTGGGTTTAACAGCGACTGTGCCTGTGGCCTTCCATTTCCTGATTCCGTTCCTTACAGCTGAAACTGACAGTTTAAACCTCAGACAGCTTTTTGTAGCCTTGCCCTAAACCATGATACTGACAAATCTTTGTTTTCAGATCTTTTGATAGTTGCTTTGAGGATCCCATGCTGTCACTCATCAGAAGAGAGTCAAAGGGAAGCACATCTTGCAATTGACCACCTTAAATACCTTTTCTCATGACTGGACACACATGTCTATGAAGTTCAAGGCTTAACAAGCTAACCCAAACCAATTTGGTGTTGCAAGTAATCAGTATTGAGCAGTTACATGCATTCAAATCAGCAAAATTACAAGGGGACCCAAAGTTTTGCACAGCCAGTTTTTCACATTTGATTTAATTTCATACAACTAAATACTGCTTCACTAAAAATCTTTGTTCAGAAAACACCCCAGGACTCAGATGTTCCTAGGAAATGAAAGACATACCACTGTTATATTTTTTGTTGAAAGTAGAGTAAATTATTATGCAGGCTGAGAGGGGTTCCCAAACTTTTTCATATGACTGTACCTTGCTACAAAGCCATCAGCCTTACTGAATGTTTTTTTTGTGCCCTTTAGCAGTTATTGGTGTGATTAATTTTTTGCTCTTTAACTTTTTGTTAAAAAAGATAAAATATAAAGTGAAAATAAAACAAGAGAAAAAATAGTATAAAAAACAGCCTCCACCCAGCAAAGACAATTACAGACTTCCATCCAAAAGGGTTCTTTATGCAGGATCCAATAACAAATAAGATGAAATGATTTCACACTGGTTTACTTTACAATTATATTAATGAATTCTTTCCAATTTCTGAAATTCATTTCAAAAGATGTTCATAAAGGGAATTTGAATTTTCCAGGTTGTGATACTATTGAATATTGCTTCTGAATGAATGAATAAAAGGTGATTCTTCCAGTTAAGCAAAATAACATTGTGTAATTAGTGTAGTATGGAATATTACAATTGATTTGTGATGCATCCTTTTATCCCATTTAGTATTACTTTAAATATTGCTGTTAAGGCCTTGAATCATTTTACATCCAAGGCTGAAAAGATGTGCAAATACTTTTTCGCAAAATGGTTTAAGCACAGGAATCTCCCAAACATGTAACCTAGTGATGCAGGTGCTTGAAAACACTGTTTACAGAACAAATCGTACTCTTGGTATATTTTGGACAATTTTAGACAAAATGTGTATTTTTACCCTGTATGTGAAGGATAATAATAATAATAATAATAATACATTTTATTTATATAACGCCTTTCCCATGCTCAGGATGAATGATGTTTACCTTAATTATGTCATTACTGGTACAAAGGGAATGTAAATATACTTTGAGAATGGGTAAATTACACTCTTTTAATTAAGAGATTCCTTTCCCATCCCATAGGAATGAAAAATCAAAAATGAGATTTTCTCAGGATCTTTTAGGTTTCTCCTAGACAACAATGAGATCAGAAAGAAGTATCACATAAACATTTTCTTTTGTCTTATGCTTCCCAGAAATTTCTCATGATCAGAAATACGCCAGTAGTCTCACAAGTGTCTCCTCTTGAGTTTCAGCAGAGATCTCTGCAAAGTCAGACAATAGGCTCAAATTTTACAAGCAGTGCCTTGACAATTTGAAAGTATTTGCATTGGGTGCTCAGTAATATGTTGTGAAATTTATGGACAGTTCTTTGTGGTAATAAAACACTTCACTATGATTACAAAACAGTAGTCTGTGCTTCTGAATAACACTGCTTTTGCACTAATTTATATATATTACTGTGCTCTAATTAGACAATACTCACTATGGAAGAAAGGGCAGGCAGTGTAGCATAGTGGTTAAGTGTTTGGACTTCAAACTATGAAATTTGTGGATCCAAATCCCACCACTGACCCTGTGACTCTGAGCAAATCATTTTTTCTGCCTGCGTTAAAACTGGAAAAACAAAAGGAATATAACCAATCGTATCTCAAATATAGTAAGTCACTGTGGAAAAGGTGTCAGTCTAATAATAAATAAGTCTATAAGACTAGTTCAAAAAATGTAAAAACATTATCAACTTTCTAAATGTCAGAAATCCCTGTGGATTCCATAGATGGAATACTGCAGAAGATAAAAAAGGATGAAATAAGTGACTATCATGTATATCTAAAAATGTCTTTGTATACTACATTCTGACATTTTGTTAGATTTCCTCTGCATGGATATCCAAGAAGGTGTAGTTTCATGGTTTTCTGTCAATTTTTAATATTTTATTGTATAAGTATTTGTAGAGTCCAGTAATAAGACTGAAAGTTGCTGTTGTGATTTTCTCGGTCAAATATATAATAAATGGTAAATAAGGCCTAAACTTCTGAAATAGTGCCTAAAAGGTAGCTGAAGGAAAACAAAACCAGTTCATATAGCAAACCACAAAACAAGAGCAAAAGATCTAGAAAACCAAAACAAAAATCAATACTTAAAAACAATGATTGTCGTATCAAACCCAATGCTGAGCATGAGAACCTGACCCTGTCTCTGGAATATATAGGCATGGTGGCACCCCTGCCCCTGAAACACTGTATAAATAGACAGGACACATAACTAAACACATTAATACAAACATAACACATGCATACTAATTAATTAATAAAGTGATATTCAAAACATAATAAAAATAAGGACACAAAAACACAAAGACATAATAGGCGCAATAATATTTTTTGTGAGCACTTTTTTATTATGTAAAGACAAAATGACAGGAGATAAGCAATAATCAAACATAACATGCAAAGAAACCCACACCACCCACTCACACCCAGCCTGTGCTCTGGAAGAGATATTGAAGCTTTGGGAGGACAAACACTTTGACAATATTGATTCTCCAAGCCTGAGTAAAATGTTTTACGTTTTTTGAACACCTAGAATTAGCTCTTTCTGGTTTTGATTTCAGAATTTTTTATATGGTATTTAGATTTTTGATTTAGTAATTTAAAGGTATTTTGTTTATTTAAATATTTGCCATTTGTTTATGTTTTGAATTTTGCATTTTGTTTGAACCTGTTCATTTAAGGCCTTATCAGTTTCTTGTTTTGTTATTTTCTTTTATTTAATTAAATACTTCCTTATAGTAAATACTCACTGATCTGCAGGGTTTTTTCAATGTTTGCCACATGTGACAAATTATATTACCATATATATTTAAAAGTAAAATAATTAGCTGTAAGGAGTTCACCTTTCTTTAGAGTGCTATCCATATTTAACTTTAAGACTTCATTAGTATCGTCCCTAGAATACTTAAAACAAGGGATCACTAAAGCATTAACATATTGAAAGCACCTGTCATGGAATAGTCACGATAAAAGGTCACAATAGATTCTATTATTAAAAAAAGGAGAAAATCGAGCACATCTAGGAGTTTTTGTAGAGCAAAGCCTTACTTGAGTATTCAAGTAAGAAAGGCATTATTGAACAAGACCCCTAACAACACAAAAAAAAATTATGTGACTTATGCTTTGGAAATGGGAAACAATATGAGGAAATCAAGAATTGCTCTCAACTTTACAGCAAAGGAAAAACAAAATCAGAAGCACTGTTAAATCTCAAATTAGATCTCAACAATAGTTTACTAGTAGATATATATGTAAATGGCTGGACAACAGTAAGAAGACTCTGCGTGATGAGACAGAAAGTGTCCTTTGTGGTTTTAATGTTATGTGAAACTTTATTAGCCTTAAGCATAACAACAAATATCATCTATAGAACACTAGCAAAATACCTGCGCTTCGCAGCGGAGAAGTAGTGTGTTAAAGAAGTAAAGAAAAAGAAAAGGAAACATTTTAAAAATAACGTAACATGATTGTCAAAGTAATTGTATTGTGTATTTGGCGGCAGCGTCACGAAGTTGTTTTCGTCTAGCTGCATCAGAAAATGTACCACGACGTCTGACACGCCTCCTTTTTACTGTTTTCTCACAGCTTGGATTGCTGCTGTCATAATCGGTTTGAGTCTACATATATATATATATATATATATATATACACTGTGAACGCTGGCTCGGACACACACAGACGGACAACATACTGTTCACCCACACACCGTTTATTGTACAATATTTACAAGTTTTTGTGCTCACGTGCACCCCCAGTGCCTCTTGCAGCGATTCCCCCAAAGTCCAGGGCTCACAGTCCTTGTGCCTTTCCTCTGGCCGCCTCCTGTCCTCTCTCCAGCTCTGCCAACTACCTCCCGACATCCACCGCTGACTGGAGGGAGGCGGCCCCTTTTATAGGAACCCGGATGGGCTCCAGCTGCTTCCCGGCAATCTCCCGCGGGCACACCCCGTGTGGCGGAAGTGCCAGCTGCGCACCCGGAAGTCGTCCGGGTGTCCCCTGTCGTCTTCCCCCCGGCACTTCCTGGTGTGGCGGAAGTGCCGGGCTCCCGGGATAATCAGGCACTGTGCCAAGCTGTGCGCTGAGCTTACTCTTGAGCATGCAACGTACAGTTGGCCATGTGCAAAGTAATCTTGTCTCAAATCTCACAGCTTGGATTGCTGCTGTCAAGTTTCATGGTTTATTTCAGTTATGACAGTATTTGCAGGACTTGTGCTGAAGTGACATTCGGCATCTGTCAAGCATTGTAAGCACACAACCGGTTTCATCGATAACTTCACATCCAGCTATTGAGAGTTTAAACATTCATAAACATCAAAGAGTCCACTACTCAAATCGTCACCTGAGAATCTAAGATGTTTAAGAGGCATTGGCTGTTGTCCAAAGGTGTAAAATATTTGGCCATTTTGGTACACTTGAAAGCAACAACCGAACAATTCAGCGGCAGCCATCAACTCACATGCAGAACCATAGGTGAAGGACTTAAGCATTTCACTCTTAAAATGCTCCTGTGTAGTATAATTATCTCCTGTACCGTCATTAGTCCACACCTTGAACTTGTCCCAGTCATTCAATACATAAGACACAATGTTCCTCCGGATATCAAGAGTGAGCCTGATATGGCCGTGCAATATGTAACACAGAGAATGGAAAAGGTAGGTGCCATCTCCGGGCATGGAAACCACTCGGTAAATGACAGTTCTTTGATCGATGGTGATCACCTCGATAGACATGTTAATGGGGGTACGGTTGGAACAATAAAGGAAATGGGTACCTGAACAATGTAAAGTAAGTCTAAAATACCTACACAATAACTATAATTGTAATAAATGAACAATAAAACAGCGGAGAAGCCGTGGATTAAATAAAAAGGCTGTAGTTATTAGCAGGGAGACGTGAATCCCGTGGCGAAGCAAGGAAGGGAATGTAGAGACTGGAGCAACGGACGGTTTTATATAGGCAGGCAGCCAACAACGTGGGAGGCGTTGGGATGGGGGACCCAACGCCGCCTCACACGGTGACCGAGCTGCAGGCTATGGACGTATATATGTACGTAAGTAGGATTCAGTTAGCGTTGGGAACCCGTGTACCAAATTTCTTGAAGATGGGCCCATAAGTAACAAAGACCGTTGGAAAGTTCAATATGTCGGCCGACAGTGACGTCATACCACCGAAATAAGTAAGTACATTGGTTTCGGTTAGCCATAAATAAGAAAGTTCAACATGGCGAACGTTTTCGACTGTTATGACCGTTACGCATTGAATTTCGAAATGAAACCTGCTTAACTTTTGTAAGTAAGCTGTAAGGAATGAGCCTGCCAAATTTCAGCCTTCTACCTACACGGGAAGTTGGAGAATTAGTGACGTTGGAAAGTTCAATATGGCGTCCGACAGTGGCGTCATACCATCGAAATAAGTACGTATATCGGTTTTGGTTAGCGCAGGGAAGCTGCCTACCAAATTTCATGAAGATGGGGCCGTAAATAAGAAAGTTCAACATAGCGGATGTTGTCGACCGTTATCGACCGTTATGACTGTTACGTGTAGAATTTCGAAATGAAACCTGCTTAACTTTTGTAAGTAAGTTGTAAGGAATGAGCCTGACAAATTTCAGCCTTCTACCTACACGGGAAGTTGGAGAATTAGTGATGAGTCAGTGAGTGAGTGAGTGAGTCAGTCAGTGAGTGAGTCAGTGAGGGCTTTGCCTTTTATTAGTATAGATGACCTGCCATAAAACATATCACATGCACCATGCTGCATCACACCTTGGAGAACATATAAATAGATAGATAGATAGATAGATAGATAGATAGATAGATAGATAGATAGATAGATAGATAGATAGATAGATAGATACTTTATTAATCCCAAGGTGAAATTCACATAATCCAGCAGCAGTATACTGATACAAAGAAACAATATTAAATTAAATAGTAATAAAAATGAAAAGAATTAAAATAAAATTAATGTTCGCATTTACTCCCCCGGGTGTAATTGAAGAGATTTAGGTTAAAAGTCAAAATTCATATAGAAAGGTTGAGGGAAATACTAGAAAAAGTCCTGTTGCAAGAGATCTGTATTATTTTTATTATTTTTTTTTAACATTACTCTTGTAGAGTGTTCCTTAATTCACAGCTACGGATAAAACTGGTTTGTTTACCCTCAGGGATACAATATTAACCTAAATTTTCAAGCAGGTGTAGTATTATCACATGAAAAAATCATAGTAAAATTCTTACTTGCATGTGTTAATCAACATGCAGCATGCTACTACCCCCTGGCATCATGATCACTCTATCCTTCCTTGAAACATCTGCCTTTAGTATCTGCAATAGCTACCTTACAATGAAGCTTGTATCTTCTTAACCTGAAAAATGCAGAATAATATTTTGCTGCTTCCTGGACTAAACATTTATTTTGTTTAACAGATGATCAGGAGTACACTATTAAAAAATGGGCTTGATTGAGACTGTGCACAAATTAAACTGAATTAGCAGATGATAACATTGTCATTGGCAATGGATGCTTTTCAGACAAGTCAGTGTTAACAAACACATTACACCTTCTACATTTAACAGTGAACAATGTAGGACACATCTGTAATGGATTCCTCAGACCCACCATGACATGGATGGCTATGATTGCTACTAACATTGCAACTTTTGGGTCTGACTGTTGGTATAGGGGAGTGTTAGATCCAGACTATAAACGGTCAAAAGCACAAATAAATGGTCATTGAGCTAAAAATACATTTGCTTAACTGCTTTTGTTACACTCAGTGCAAGGAATGGAGTATCCTGGAGGGTGAACAAAACATGTAATGTTGGCATGTGAAAAAGACATCAACATAAAAAATATACAGAAAATAATCTTTTTAAAATGATCACATTAGATCATCTAAAAGTATGAAAACACATGTGAAATGTCATTCCATAAATGCTTAAAAACCAAAGATATGTAATGTTCTCGGCAGGCACAGTCATCAAAACTCTGTTTTCAGTCCAATGAAGAATATGTGGCTAGAGTTGACATTTGCTTTATCTATTCAGGTTGACAGTGCTTAAAAATTTTTTACAAAGAAGAATGGGAAAATATTGCTGTTTCCATACGGGTTTTTCAGAAAAATCAATGGCTGGAAATTGTATTAGAAGTGTTTCTAGCAAATATTTAATAAATACAGAATCTATTTCTGCCAACTTAAGCTGCATTAAGAAGTTTAAAAGGATTTGACAGATGAAGGATCAATCATTTTCTTCTGTAAAGTAAAAATTCATTATAAAAGATATGTAAACTTTTCGTATAATTTTTCAAATCACTGGCAAATAAATTCTATTTATATGCATTCAAACTGTATATTTCAGCCAAACAGAAATTTAATATAGCCTAAAGGGTGAGAATACCACTGTACATGATGTACAGTACATACTGTACACTTAAAGCATATTTCAAGATAAGTCAAGGTCTAGTTTTTATCTGAACTGCATTTTTGAGACAGTGTTCAATGTAAGCTCTACTGTTGCTAGTGATTCTCTCACAAATGCCCTTACAGCCTGACTCACTGTATTTGCTGCTACTGTTTTTATGCAGGGGTAAAGGAAGTTGAAAGTGTTTGGCATTATTATCAAGCTTTTTGTTTTTTGTAAATAGCAACCAGCACTGCAGATGAATGTTGTTGACATCATCAGCATGCAACTTGCTATTTTTAATTCTGTAAATAGTTAGGCCCCCCATAACAATTGTTTGCTATTTAGATGGCTAGTGTTTCATATGATTGCAGAAAACTCACATTTTTTCATTAAGTATATCCTTTTTATAGAATATTATATGCTTATTACTAATAGGTGACATTTTCATCATTTGGGGTCCTAAACAAACTGTTACCACCCCTAACTTATAAACAACAAAGGTTTTTACTATTTAAACTACAGACTTCTTATTATTATTTTGGCTATTTAAACTACAGACTCCATTTCTCTATTATACAAAAAAAAATCGTTAAGATCACGAAAGACAAATGAAAGAACAGCAAGATGAAAGAGAATGGGCAAAAAAAAAAAGAAATCAGTAGTGTAAAGGGAAGCAGCACACACAGATACAGGTGTCTCAGTGCATAGAAAGCGTATAAAAGACAATATGTTATAAATGAAATATATCGATGAATAAAAGATCACATTAGCTCAAAAAAAGGAAATCGTCAGGACCAGATGTAATAGAAAGAATAGCAGGACAAAGTGAGGTCAGAAATAAAAGGAAAAATGCAGAAAAAGTCTTTTCGCATTCGCAACATTCAATGCACAAAACGTAGATTTACACAATAATGGAATATACGCTATGAGAATCTGTGGACCCGCAACAGTTAAAGCAACAACAAGTTTAATTTGAAAGAAAACACAATTCGGTCAGGTATATACAGTACAGGCCAAAAGTTTGGACACACCTCCTCATTCAATGTGTTTTCTTTATTTTCAGTTATTTAGTGGAATTTCTTGCTTTATCAATGGGGTTGGGACCAGCAGTTGTGTTGTGCAGAAGTCAGGTTAGTTGGACGATCATTTATTTTTCAACAGGACAATGACCCCAAACACACCTCCAGGCTGTGTAAGGGCTATTTGACCAAGAAGGAGAGTGATGGAGTGCTGTAAATGGTCATGAAAATAAAGAAAACACATTGAATGAGGAGGTGTGTCCAAACTTTTGGCCTGTACTGTATTTATGATCACGGAGAATCATTCACAACGCGAGCAGCAGAGACACAAAGTAGCAAAAAGGACAGCGGCTGTACAGGCTTAAAAAGATCGAAGGGCAGCGCAAAAGCAGCCCCATCCCCGACAATGCAAGCAGCGTTATAAGTCCTGCAAGAAAGAATTTAACCACACCCGGGGCCAGAAATAAAGGACAAGTATTGTTTTTATAACATCATGCGAGACCAGGCAGTGAGCCATCATTTAAAACAAGTCCACAGACATCTAACCTAGCAGTTGTTGGATTGCTTGTGGCAGACAAGCATCATGTGCTCCCAGCTCGCAAGCAGCAAAAAGACAGCAAATGTGTGCTCGTGGGAAAGAGGGGTCCTTTCATCAGATTAGCACTATTTCAAATGTGGAATGGAAAAATGGGAGAGGCAGCTATGATTAATGAGGTCTCCAGGACTCTAAACAAATCCAAATCACATTTTGTGATATTATCTAATGTGAAATTCTACTCCGTACTTCTAGAATTTTTATTTTTATACTGTATTGAGGATTTATTCTGTTCTATGTATTGTACTGTATTGTATTGACCGCCTTCTTTTTGACACCCACTGCACGCCCAACCTACATGGAAAGGGGTCTCCCTTTGAACTGCCTTTCCCAAGGTTTCTTCGATTTTTTTCCCTATAAGGGTTTTTTTTGGGAGTGTTTTCTGGTCTTCTTAGAGGGTCAAGGCTGGGGGGCCATCAGGAGGTAGGTTCTGTTAAAGCCCATTGCAGCACTTCTTGTGTGATTTTGGGCTAAACAAAAAATAAATTGTATTGTATTGTATATCTGGTAAACCAAACACGGGGGTGGGCGAGCGAAGCTAGCAGGGGGCGGAGCCCCCTAGTGGTATAAAAGAAAAAAAAATGTATGAATCCACTGAAACTTAGATGCTGGACCTAATTCTTGAATAGAAGTAGCTTCAACCTTTACCATCTCACATGTATGGAGGACTTTTTTGAACAAAATCAAATAAATATGCAAAT
This sequence comes from Polypterus senegalus, assembly GCF_016835505.1. NCBI lineage: Eukaryota > Metazoa > Chordata > Cladistia > Polypteriformes > Polypteridae > Polypterus > Polypterus senegalus. The sequence continues at coordinate 103,469,839 of NC_053163.1, read as the reverse complement.
GAACAAATGTATTGTGAATTGTGACAATACATAAATAATAACATATGTATACATATATAATATATAGAGTATATACACATATATACAAATTATTATATACACTTTTTTGCTTATTTCTTTACGTATATATTATTTCTTCATTTTTGTTTTCTGCCCTCCCCAACCATAATCTATCATCTATGAGAGAGGAGCGAAAGCTTTACATCCATCAAAAATTTAAATATCCAGTTTTCGATGAATCTTGACATTTTTGGGTACCCTGATACCGAAAACATTGATATCTCAATGATGGGTGTGTGTCAGTCAGACTGTGTGTCACAGTTTCTTGAGGACAGTCTAGAGCTAAAACGGCTGGACAGAAAAAAAACCAAACTCGAAATGTATGCCTGTTATGAAATGACGATGTGCTGATTAATTTTTTAGCCAAATCATGCAAGATAAAGAGGCACTCTAGAGGAACTCTCAAATACCGTAATTCTGCAAATAATTATGAATTCTTCTCGCCAATTACTATCATAATGACCTATTTTGTGATCAGAAAGATCAGCATCAGAGCCTTAAATAATTACTTAAATGTTATTAAATAGTTCGGGTAACTTTGTTCCTAGGCCACAAAGCCTACTGATGCTCACGTCCAAATTTTTTTTATTTCATCAACACTGCACAAAACATGGAATACGCCTTGAAGGTAAAACTGTTAAAAACCTTAAAGAATGCACTTTAGAAGCTCAGTTACTGTTTTTTGATTAATTTGTGATGAAGCTGCAGTTTTGCACATGTCAATAAGCCACAGCAAAGCACATACTCAAAGTTGTGACTGTGAACATTCATGGCATATATGAGTGCAAGAAACTTAACTTAACTTAAGAAATTCTTGTTAGAGTTCTTTTAAAGAATTTGCCATCCTCTCAGGAGTCTGCAACTGAAGTGTCTGCTTATGAATGCATCACTTAATGGCTGAATATTTACTTGCATGCTACAGATGTATTTGTGATTATTCATGTTTATATATCTTTGTTTTCTTTACAGGACATCCTTTTATTTATTTTATTTTGTATGAAATATCCCCCAATACATGAGATTTTGGACAATGCATAAATAACTTTGAATGTAAACAATTTTTTATGTTTAATTTGTAACATCAACACATTAATATTTTCTTTTGGATTTTTGGTGGTGCAGCCATGCAGTCAAGTTTTTTGTTGATCACAGTGGATATGCCCATAGCCAATCGCAAGATATGTGCCAGTCATCATGTTCTAACAATTTCAACATGCACATTCAAGCTTTCTTAATTTAAATGTGTCACGAATCTCATTATTTGAGTGCTTGGTAAATGCTTAGTGTATTTTCCACTATTAATATTCAGTGTATTATTTATTCTTATTTTACCATTATGATAAAAATAAAAAACTATTCCCGAGGGCACCCCTCACTTTAAAATGCCCTTAATACTTGTCAGTTCCCCTATAAACCACATGACTCTTTCCCTCTTAAGTTATTTTCCCTTTTAATTATCATTCTAAGATAACTTGTTGGTGTATTCCACCTCTAAATATTACCTACAGTAATGAAAATTCTGATGTTTTCTTTTGACACTCCAGTGAAGCAAGGTCATAGCAACCACTGTTGTGAATGTTTAGATGTTTTCATAAAAGTAGGATGTTATTGGTTGTTGTTAAAAGTGATTGAGGCACAATAAAGCTAAGGGCAGTGACATACTGCAGTAAGGGCAGACTTGATTCATCAACAGCTAATCACAAATGGCTACATTTAATTACTAAATCAAAAGAACTTGACGATGCATATAAGAAGGACAAAACAAAGTCAAAACCCAAAAAATGAGAAAGAACTTGATTAAAAAACAAAATTTATTTTGATAAAGCCTCCCCTACAAAAGGTGATTCCTGTACTCAAAAAAAGGTATTGCTTTATTTTGCAAAAGTATTGCATTATTTCACAATAGTTATAGTTTTATCTGCAAAAATCTTGCCTGCTGCTGCCATTATCACGATGCATGCACGTGTTCTGATCACCTAGTGACAGCTATTGACAGAGACTGACCACATGTGCATAGCTTCCAATCAAGTGACAAGCACTCAAGAAACATTTTGTTTGATAAATGTTATTAAGTGTGCTTAACTGTGTATGATTACCTGATTTAACACTGAACAATGGAAATGAGTCAGTAACACTTTCCAATTAAGAAGAAATGTTTGGTCCTCTGCGGTGAGCTGGCACCCTGCCCAGGGTTTGTTTCCTGTCTTTCGCCCTGTGTTGGCTGGGATTGGTTCCAGCAGACTCCCGTGACCCTGTAGTTGGGATAAAGCGGGTTGCATAATGGATGGATGGATGAATGTTTGGTCCTTCATGTATTCCATCCCCAAGCTGAGCCACCAAAGATCTGTGATGTGAACACTAGCTGCTGCACCACCAGATCACACTGTTTCAAAATATCTATTGCAAATAACTGGATTAAAACTAAATTGATATTTTATTCTTAGGTTTCTAGTACTGGAGTGCAAGCAACATACTCTTTTCTGACTGATGGGGCTGTTCACCAGGTTTGTTCTTGCCTTACACTCAGTAGTACTACCATGATCACTGGATATCCGTGACCCTAAACAGGGTGAAATACATTTACCCTTCAGCACATATAGGAGTAAATGGTTCATGTTGCTTGATTGCATGCTATGCACGTGTTTAACCTCTCCCTCAATAGCTGTTACTAGTTAGCTGAGCACACAGATGCTGTTATTACTGACTCAAGCAGACAAACTTTTGTGAAAATAATGCAATACTTATTATCCTAGAAGCAAAGTGTAGAGAGGCTTGGTTTTTAAAAGACACATCTCTATTCTGATGATAGCTGGATAATAAAAAATGAAACTTATATCCAGTCTTTCACTAGATATGATGAAGAAGATTACAGTCAAATCTAAAACACCTGGTGATCCTCCAGTTATTGCAGTCATGGACCATAGAAATATTATGGACCCTAGTAAATGTCAAGTGAGAATGAGTTACTAATTAATTTTATTAAAAAATTTTGTGCTCAGTTGTTAACTTATTACTGTAATATCTGCAAAAGAAACTCAGCATGTGCTATAATATTCAAAAACTTGTTAGTGGCAACCTCTTTTACTGTGGTTTAGCTCTATTGCATAATAAGCCTTTTTCATTTTTCCACTATGTATTTTTTTATGCAATCACACAACATGGCATAGAAAGTGTGTAATGCTAAATGATGATTGGCATTGTGAATGAGTATCAACAAGCAGACAACTTTGGCTTTTCAAACAATTTAAGGATTTCATACAAAAGGTAATGTAATCAATTAAGTTATTTACTGTATTTCATGTGTACAGATTGGAACTCTTACATGTATGCCTGACCAACACTCAGCCACTCTGTGAATCTCTATCCATACACTATGTAAAATATAAAAACGCAGAATGTAATCGGCAAACAGCAATCCCTATGGATTTCCACAGTTCATGATTTCAGTTAGGTAAAGCCATACATAAAATCACTGGGAAGGGCATTACAATGATTTCTCCACAACTTGGAGCTTGCATCAGATTCCATGGTTAAAAAATAGAAGATGGCACAGCGGCAATTGAAGACTACAATTCTAGAAGGTGGCAAGGTCATGACAGACGGAAAATGTATAAAAATGTGACAGTAAATAGTTGGTTTGTTTGTTTGTTTTTCTGCATAGTGATGACTTACATCTGAAATTGCACTGAGGCTATTGTTGGAAGTACCAATGCAGTGTAAAAATTAACGCATATGAGAAATAGTTTAGGGGAAAAAACATTATTTAAACACATTCTGTCACTAAACCACTGTACCCTTATGTAATTCAGTATAAGTCTATAAAAATAATCAGCTCTAAATATTAAAAAATATGATGAGTACTACTGTGCGTTTTGAATTATGTGCAGTCACAATGGTTTGACGGCAGATGCATACTCAGATTAGATGATTTAATGGCATTCTGACTGCTCCATCACTATATCAGACACTAGGCACTTTTCTGCAGAGTGTTATTTGTTACAAGTCATGGCAGAACATACAGTAACTGTTGAACTGTTGAAACAGGACTGGACAAAAAAAAGAAGGAAAATATGCAGTCTTAAGATATGGAGAAAATATGGACAACTGACAATGGGGTACACCTGTGGAAAATGTCAAGACTTCAAGCAAAATGGCCACTATGAACAAACGACCACAAAAGAAATGGATCCTTTCCTCAGAAAAACGTATCCAAGAATCCGTGTTAACATGTATTACTTCCAGTTTACTTTTGCTGTCATAAGCATGTCTTAGAAATGTTTCCTTGAATCTAAACCTTTTCTATTACAAAGTGAATGTATTTGGTATATTTGGTAAGTTTGAAGAGCTTTATTTTTACATTTTGATCCCTCCCCCTTGAGTTTTAAAACCCCAATACAGGTAAATTATCTTTTAAAATTAATAAAAATGCTTAAAATTAATCCCTTAAAGATAGGGTGAGAAGCTCAGTCATCCGGGAGGGACTCAGAGTAGAGCCGCTGCTCCTCCACATTGAGTGGAGTCAGAAGAGGTGGCTCGGGCATCTGATCAGGATGCCTCCTGGATGGCTTCCTGGCAAGGTGTTTCGGGCACGTCCAACAGGGAGGAGGCCCCGGGAAAGACCCAGAAAACGCTGGAGAGACTATGTCTCCCGGCTGGCCTGGGAACACCTTGGGATTACCCCGGAAGAGCAAGAAGAAGTGGCCGGGGAGAGAGATGTCTGGGCATTTCTGCTCAAGCTGCTGCCCCCACGACCCAACCTCGGATAAACAGAAGAGGATGGATGGATGGATGCTTAAAATTACGACATGCTTTCATGTGGCAACTAATTTACACCATAATTATGACGAATTCATCAGGACTAGAAAAATACCAAATGTGTTCCTTTAAATCTTTGCGGCTTAACTTAATTTTAAGTCCTTTCAGACAAGCCTAAAACTAACATGTTCTTAACAATAGTTACCTTTTCCAAAACAGCAGCATGAAATGACATAAAAAATAACTAAACAAATGTAGACAATGTAAAAAAATAAGAAAGAAAATAAGGAAATGTATGTATTTTTTTTTTTTACTGAATTGTGACTAACCCTCTTTTGTAGCTGATAGACAGCACAATTACATAGTGGGTCTCCTGAGACAGCCACTTGCTCTGAGTCAGATTATCCTGGTATGGGCTATATAAAAAGCAGATAAAAGAAAAATAAATTTAATTTATGCCCTTCCCACACTGTTGGTCCTCTAATACCTAGATTCCGTTATCGATACTATTTCCTTCCTATTTTATTTTGTATACTTATATCACTAGTCTCTTCTCACTTCATTGCTGCATTGCATGTCACTAGCAATTCGCCTCAGTTTAATAGAGTTCTTGCTCTGATAGTGTTAGGCTATCATATTTATTACCTATGACTTTTTTTATGGGTTAGTTCCATTAGTTAGCAATGATTATCATTAACAAAAGCATTCCTTTTCATTACAACCTGCAGTAATTTTCTTCAGATTGAATTCTCTATAATTGTGGCTCATTGTACCTTTCATTATTTTTCATACCAGTTTAATTGGGTCCTACTTCATAATATTGATCAGTCTCTGTCTCAGTGGTTTAGTTTCCATTTCATTACTGATCACTCATCTTGTCATTGCTCCCGTGAACAGAAAAAGGGGTTGGCACAGGGGACTGGATGTGAACAACCTCCACTTATTTACATAGCAGAGAGTACTTTGCACTGCTTGCCGCTTTGTCTCATACATGTAGTGTGTGATAGATATTGAGCTTGAAACAATCCTTATTAGCCTTGAGACAATTTCTCAGTTTTAAAAAATCTCCTGGACATGTATCCAACAAAAACAGTTGTGATTTAGAATCTTCAGCTGGCTGAGGTTTTGGAATTGATCTTGGTGGTAAATTAAACTGAGTACCATGCTGCTTCACTTCATACTCATTTTCCAAAATGACATTTCTAACCCTAATTCATTTCAGTGTGCTTTATATAAAAAATAGTAAAGACTTGTGCCTAAGGCATTGGACTGTAAACAACAAGGCTAGCGGTTCAGCTCTCATTGCTAAGTCACTTAACCTAGCATCACTCCATTTGTAAAAATATGTAAACAAGTGTACCGCTGAGATTTGTAAATCATTTCTGATAAAAGCATCAGCTAAATGCATAATGAAATGTGAGCAGTACAATTAAATCCTTGACAACCACTTCAGGCTGTCTTTACCAAGAATTCAGTAGTGTGCATCAATGCAAACCAAATTTTAACTTAAGATATATAAAAACAAACAACCTAATGATGAAAAAAAAGAAATGATGCAATCAATGTACCTCTAAAAAAAACAAAAAGCAAAATGACCAAAGGAACACTGTCACACACAGGAGACAACCTCAAGGCTGATTTAATAACTGTTACACTCCAAACCAGAGGATGGTGCTCTTGTTTAATACCTTTTATCTTTTCTCCTCTGCAGAAAGGATGATAGACAACTCACTTTCAACATCACTTTCGGTTTCCTTCCTCCTGAACACGCCCTTCCAGCTTGCAGATGTCTTAACCAGCTCTAATTTGCCATCTTAGGGCAGTCTGAAGAAGGCAGGTTCATGTACAAGACAACTTTTGATTGATGTAATCACATAGCAACGATTTTTCAATGTTCCTTAAAATTTAAAAGCTAGTTTTACTATCACAAAGACCTCATTGTGTGGTGATTGGTTTTGTGGGGAAAGAAAACAAAAGGATAGGAACTGTGGTTTGGTAAGTTTGACAAAGACAGTATGGCTGCAATAATGAAAGTCCGCTCAGAAGAACATCCATTGAATTCTGAGTCTGTGTCACCAACCACCAGCTCATGAACCCAACATTTAGATATTATTTCAATTAAGCCAGTAGGATACTCATTTGTAAATCTTGCTTCTTGGAGCCTTGTCACAACTTCCATAAATTAAATGCTTTTAATTTACAGCTGCTTTAGCAATCACTTTTTAGAGATATTTTGGCAAGGTGTCCTGGGAATTTAATGGATGTTCATCTGGATGGGCTTTCTTTATTACAGGAGTACAGTCTTTGTCAAATGTACCAAACACCATTTTCTGTCCTTCCCTTTTCTTTCTTCACGTAACCAATCAACGCACCATAAGCCTCTGTAATTAATATATAACCAGCTATAAGCTTAGAAGCCTGATTCTTCAAAACTTTTAAGGAACATTGAAAAATCTTCATTATACATGTTTAATTATTTGAATAATCTATCCATCCAGTGTTGCACACACATATACTAGTAGCGTCAATTTAGCATCACCAAATCCCCTAACCTGCATGCCTTTGGAAGGAATCTGAAGCATGTGGAGGAAACTCACCAGGAAAACATACAAACCCCAGGCAAGGAAGACCCCAGACGTGACCCCCTTACTGCAATGTAGTAGTACTCCCTCCATGCTACCGTGCCCCCCAATGTTTCATTTACAATATACATTTAAATGAAGTGAACAATTTATCTGTAAAATGTAATATACATACTTCAACGCATTTTATCATAAAAATAATATCAAGTATACATCCTACTATTCTAACAGCACACAGCTCCAAGAGAATAGCTCTTCAAAATCTAAATTGGCTTAGAAGTCAGTCATCATCATGGGACAGGAAATCAGTATAATCTGTAAATATGCACTCTTTTCTAATTCTTCCATTTGCGATGCCTTCTAACAACGTAAAAGCAGCCACGGTAGTTGGAATAGTTTGGCCATTCTGTGCACCATTATATTGTTACAGAATGATAATAATCAAGTGAATTAAACGATATGCAATTAATTTCAGTGTATTTTATAAAACACGCTTCGCAGAAACAATACCACTACTTTAACGCTAGGTGCCACATGTTTGCAAAACTGAGCAGAAAATTGCATACATATGGTCTGAAGATACCATTAAAATTTGTGTAGATTTACGCCAAGTTTTGTTTTTATACATAACAATGTGAGTATGGAAATGGGAATATGCAACATTTTGGGCGTATGCACCATTTATACATGAGGACCCTGGTACTTTGATTTCCCAGATATTTTGTCCAAACTTTAATTTCTTCAATAAAATCAATCTTGTCTGTTTTACATTAATTCATTCCTTCAGAACTCCCATAAAACACTTTTTTTGTGCTGTTTTCAGAGCATCTTATATGACCGATCAGACTGTTTTAGCTTGGTTTGTGTGCAAATCCAGAAATAGAATATTAAATATAACTGTAGTGTAACTGGTAGACTGCATTAAATTTACCAGCATACTTTTCAAATATAGGATATATGTGCTTTCCCTATGTTTGTTTCATTTTAGTGATTAATACGAATGAATGTTAGATTGGCTTTAAAACAAATGGCACAAATTTAGCTTGTGCATTTTCGTATTTAGTAATGACATATGCTGTGATGTCCACAATGCTAATTGGCATAATCATTGTGTTCTGAAGCACTAAATACATTTTATTTTGGTATTAACGAATGGAGCAACTCCTTTCAACACTTTACAGACAACCCTAAATGCATAACAGTAGGTGCATATGATGTTTTCCCCACACCACCAAGCTGTATAATCCAGGTAGAAAATAGAAGGATGCTTAAACGTACAACTGTAGATGTTTTGGCTGAAAACAAAGAATGAATGTGAAGCTTCTGTTCTTTTTTTGGAACTGTGTAGGACAATGTGTTAAAAACAGATTCCTCATGCCATCATTTTATGTCCTCTTACAACTTCATGACACCACGAGTTAAACAATTTACTCTCATCTGATTGGTCACATTATTATAAACCTGTAGCACACAAGTTTTTCTGAACTAACTTTGTTTTGGGGAAAAAGTGGCAATAACAAAAGCCATTTTTTATATAATAATAAGTACAATTCCCACAGTTGTGTACTAAAATACTCCTGCCTTGAACACAAAGCATTTCCAAACATGACTTTGGCTGTTTTTCTGTTCAAAACGTATTGTGGTATCATCACTACTGTAAGACATTTCCATATGTAGCTTTTACTTTGGTTTTTCTCACATATTATTGTGCCTTCCAGAGTAATTTGACTACTGGCAGTGTCAACTCTGATTTAGTACTACCGATACTATATAAAAGCTGGTACCATCATATTGTCTTAACTTTGGATACCGAAGTATCAGTTCTTGTGACATCCATAGAATAAACTGTAGTAAAATCTGAAAATTGATGAGTCAGCAAAACTTGTTTGAAAACTAGTGTGATAGAGGAGAATCACCTGGTATGTAAATACTCCATCCATCCATCCATCCTCATCCGCTTACCCGAGATCGGGTCGTGGGGGCAGCAGCTTGAGCAGATATGCCCAGACTTCCCTCTCCCCAGCCACTTGTTCTAGCTCTTCTGGGGGAATCCCGAGGCATTCCCAGGCCAGCCGGGAGACATAGTCCCTACAATGTGTCCTGGGTCTTCCCTGGGGCCTCCTCCAGGTTAGACGTGCCCGGAACACCTCACCAGGGAGGCGTCCAGGAGGCATTCTGATGCCCGAGCCACCTCATCTGACTCTTCTCGATGCGGAGGAGCAGCGGCTCTACTCTGAGCCCCTCCCGGATGACTGAGCTTCTCACCCTATCTTTAAGGGAAAGCCCAGACACGCTGCGGAAGAAACTCATTTCAGCCCCACCTCAAAGTGCCACCTTATCGTGGTGGAGGGATTTGCGTGTCCCAATGATCCTAGGAGCTCTGTTGTCCAGGGCTTTATGCCCCTGGTAGGATCACCCAAGGCAAACTGGTCCTAGGTGAGGGATGAGACAAAGAGCGGTTTAACATATCCTCCTATGAAGAACAAAAAATTTGAACTGCGTTTCACTTGCCCGGACGCGGGTCACCGGGGCCCCCCTCTGGAGCCAGGCCTGGAGGTGGGGCTCAATGGTGAGCACCTGGTGGTGCCCATGGGGCTAGGCCGGGCACAGCCCTAAGAGGCAACGTGAGTCTCCTTTCCCATGGGCTCACCACCTATGGGAGAGGCCAAGGAGGTCGGGTGCAGTGTGAGTTGGGTTTTGGCCGAAGGCGGGGACCTTGGTAGTCCGATTCTTGGCTATAGAAGCTGTTATGTAGATACTTAGACTTGCAAATCAAAATGAAAAGGTAACACCTAGACAGCAATGAATTGTGTATTGACAAAGCAGCATATCAGGAACGCCTGAATTGTCTCTTCCTCAGCTGTAGCAACAATTTGACTCTTCCATCTCCCATCAGGAAGCTTCTGGATGGCCCTCTGGAAAAAAAATAAGAGAAACTGGGATCTTTGTCAATGTTTTCATCTCCTGCTGAGAGGTGCTGTCTTTTGTAGATCAGGCAATCACATAAAGACTTCAACAAGGACTTGAAGAGGTGAGATTCTGTTTGCAAAATCTGCACGGACTCCATTTGGGTTGGTGTTGGGCTTCGGCAAATTGGACTCTTACAGACAGGCGGGAGGCCATCTTCAGCATTAAGTACTTACTGCTTCGCTACTGAGGCTAATGGCAACTGGAGGAGGAGACAACATGGACCAACATGAAATCCAGATGAACTTCTCTATTGGCACAGATGTCATTGCCTCTGCAGCTTGTTAGAGAGAGCTGGGCAAAACAATGATATAACTGAGAGATTCTGACACACAACAAATAGTCTATTTGCCATTTTTATTACTGGAGAGCTTGTTACCGAAATAGACACCAAATAAGAAGGCTGCTGGTTCACTTTTCACCACTAGCTAAAGTAAGTAACTTCATCTACTAGTGAAGCAACTGTAAAATGAACAATGCGTCTCTGTACTTGTATAGTGCCCTTAGATGATGTTTGCCATTGAAAGCCACTGCCTATAAAAAACAAATTCTTAGTGATAAGAGAACAAGACGACGGTGGCGAAAATGAGTTTTTTTGAGGTATTCTGTAACATGATATCAATGAAACACTCCAGCTACAGTACTGGATAATTTGGTTTCTGTTTGAATGAAATGCACTAAGAGTGGCTGGACTTATTTGTCTCTTTTTATTTTTGGTAAGCTCTGTTTCTTTATAATTTACTTCATACTCTTTTGCAGACATAAATACATAGAGTGGAAATACATGCTTTCAATTTTATAATTATCATACCCTGGATAGGCGAGGTTTGATTAAGTGCCAGATCTAATTCTAGCTTTTTAAACAATGAGGAAAATTGCTATTAGCAAAAGCCATCCTGCAAACTTGCAAAATCTTGGGTCAATAATTATCAGGGAACCTTAAATCAACCTGTTACAATGGCAGTATAATTAAGCGAGTTACCCCAACAAAGCAAACACAATCTTATTGGCAATGAAAGGATGAATGGTACATATGATTGGTCTTAGTATCAGAGATGCCAGTATTAGATATGCCTGAACCAGGCAAATTGTACCAAATTTTTTATGTGATGAAAGAGATGCCCTAGAAACTGTGTGGCCTTATTACTAGAATTGTTAGTAATTTTCCCAACTGGATTTAAAAGGCTAATTCTATTTAATCGGAAGACTTCGAAGTTATGGCTGAACTCATCATGTCAGCCTTTTATGGTGAGCTGCTTCTTTTTTAAATATGAAGCCCAAGGCCAGAAATTGCATCTCTGATATCAATTCATTTGAATAATTCAGTCTTCAGTTTCAGATGCTAATATTCATAGTAGAAGTACACAGAGATGCAAAAAACAACAAAGACGCCCAGAGGCCATACTGTTATTGGCAATCAGGTCTGCATTTCTATTCAGTAAACAAAGTTCAATGAGAAATCATTATTATAAAGCCTTGAGAAAATCATGCCTTTGTAAATTGTGTGAAAATCTGCCCAGTGCCATGATTCTTTGTTGTCTGTGCATGTTTTTTTTTTTTTAATTGCTTGGAGGCAAAATGGCAATTTATTTTCCAGCATTCATTGCAACATGTGCTTTGTTCTAAAAAGAGTAGATGTGCTGGCTGATTTCTGAAGGTTACTTCAATCCTTCACAATAAAACACAAAACAGTTGTATCCCTGCTCTAGAAAAAAATATATGGTAGCCAAGGTTGTAACCATGTTTTCTAGTTTAAATATGAGAAAAATACAACAATATGCATAAACTTGTTTTGGCACAGGATAGGGTGATCAGATCCATAAATACTAGAAGCAGAACTTTACACTGTTGAGCAGTGTTATATGGCTATTGTTAATTGTGAGTGGCACAGTGGTGCTGCGGCTGCTCATAGCTCTTCAGTGTAGGCATCAGATTCCTGCCCAGGCACTATTTGTGTGAAGTACAGTATGCATATCTTCACTTTAATTGTGACATTGTTTCTTAAAATGTGACCTCAAAAACTAAATGGCATTTGTATCTTGGCCACAAATGAGTTAGTGTGAGTATGCTCTTTGATGACCTCTCTGATTTTGAATGAATGAGTGTGTTCAGCGATGCACTGATACCCCATTCAGGGCTGACTTCTATACAAAGCCACCAGGTTGGACTCTGGCCTCTAAAGCCTACACATGGATTTAAATCTATAATAGTTGTTTATTCCGTCAGGTCCATACATATTTGGACAGTGACATAATTTTCATAATTTTGGTCTGTATGCCACCACAATGGATTTGAAATAAAGCAATCATTATGTGATTGAAGTGTAGACTTTCAGCTTTAATTTAAGGAGTTTACCAATATCATCATATAAGCGGTTTAGGAATAACAGGAATTTTTCTATATAGCCCCCCCAACCTCTCCCCAATTTCCAGGGGTTCTAAAGTATATGGATATTTGAATGACAAGCTGTTCCATAGCCAGGTATGAGCAGGTTCCTTATTATTTATTAAGCAGGTAAAAGGTCTGGAATTGGTTCCAAGTGTAAAATTTGCATTTGGAAGCTGTCGCTGTGAACTTTTAATATGAGGTCCAAAGAGCTATCCATGCAAATAAAAATAGTCCATCATTAGAACGAGAAAACAAAACAAACCCGTTAATGTGGTAGCAGAAAAATGAGGTGTGGTCACATCAAATGTTTGATAAATTCTTAAAAAGACGGAACACACTGGTGAACTCCGCAACACCAGAAGGTCTGGAAAAACACAGAAGACAACTGTGCAGGATGATTGTATAATTCCGTCTTTGGGGAAGAAGAACCCCTTTGCAACATTTAGCCCAACTATAAACACTCTCCAGTAGGTAGACCAATCATTGGCAAAGTCTACAATCAAGAGAAGATTTCATGAAAGTAAAGACATCTGGTTTATCACAAGGTGCAAACCACTGGAAAACCTCAAACAACACAAACAATACATCAAGCAATATAACCTTAAGCAAGGAAGGACAGGTTAGACTTATCCAGAAAACATTTTTTTAAAAGCCTTTCCAGTTCTTTAACATTTTTTGGACAAAGGAAACTAAGATAAATATGTACCAGAATGATGGAAAGAGAAGAGTGTGGAGAAGAGAAGAAACTATCCAATGAATACCACATCATCTGTGAAACATGGTGGACGCAGTTTTATGGCATGATCATGCATGGCTGCTAATAGAGGTCAGTCAGTAGTGTTTATTGGTGATATGACAGCTGGCAGAAGTTGCAGGATGATTTCTAAAGTGCACAGAGCTATATTGTCTGCTCGGATTCAGACAAATGCTGCAAAATGGATAGAACAATGCTTCATAGTGTGTCAACACATACTGTGAAAGCAAACCAAAGGCTGTTTAAAGCAAAAAAGTGGAATATTCTTCAATGGCCAAGTCAAACAACTGAATTCAACCCAATTGGACATGATTTCACTTGCTGAAGACAAAACTGAAGGCAGAAAGTCCAAGAAACAATCAACACCTGAAGACAGCTGCAGTAAAGGCCTGACAAAGCAACACTAGGGTGGAAGCCCAGTACTTTCATATGGCCCTGGGTTCCAGACTTCAGACAGTCATTGATTGTAAAGGATTTTCAACCAAGTATTGAAAATGATTATTATATTTATGATTAAGTTTGTTTGTCCAAGATGTTTTGAGCCACTGAAAATAGGGGGACCATGTATAAATGTGTCTGTGTTTTCTAAACATACAATATTTTTGTTAAGCCTCTTGAATTAAAGCCTAAAGACTATACTTCAATCACATCTTGATTGTTTTTTTTTCAAATCCATTGTGGTGAAATATAGAGCCAAAATAATGAAAATTGTGTCACTCTCCATATATTTATAGACCTAACTGTATATACACTATTTACTCATCGTGATCATACTAATTTTTGATTAAAAAAAAAATAAATAAAATGCCAAATCTTTGCAACCATAATGAACTTGTCAGATTATTTTAGTGTATATCTCTTCATACTTACAGCTCATGGTGATGTTATGCCCTGTACACAACTTTACAAACTGAAAGGTAACATCTACTGAGAGGCCTACCAATCAGATGGTCTTAGTTTAACTGGGAATCTTTGACATGAGATGATTTGAACTATTCAGAGTTGACATCTTCAACTATGGGACTCATCTAAGCCGTGATAGGCTAGCATTCCTATACCTTAGTTTTATCGCTTTTCCAGGTTTATGTACCATCTAATTAAGTTTATTCAGAGGTAAATAGGAGACCAACAAACTTATTCATGGGTATACTTAATAACACAGTACACCTGTATATGTGCACAAATGCATTTATATAAGTGCAGACACCTATCTATATATAAAAATTCTAAGGACTGTTTGTCTGCCTTGCAAAACCTTGCACACTCCTGGACCTTGCAGCTTGACCTTGGTGTCAATTGAGAGCTTATGTTATGATATGTGTAATACAACCAATGAATTATGTGGGACACCCCAACAATTGGAAGGTGCTACAGCACACCATCGCTGTAAGGAAACTAGCAGCCATGCATGCTGTCACACACATGTGAGTAGGAGTACATTGTATGGACCAAGTGAAGGTAATTCCATGCCAGGCCAGGGGGTGGCCGGGTGCACTAAACCTTCTCCTGTTATCTCTGCTGACCAGCTGTGGGAAAACCTGTCTGACTCATCGCTGAAGATGTCACTTCAGTTTCTGGCACCTAGGTTGACGTCACTTCCGGTTCCGGCACCATGCTGACCTCACTTCCGGCTCCGGCGCCTACGATGATGTCAGAAGAAGATCACTTCTGGTCTTATCAGTTAAAACCACCATCTTCCCAAACCTCAAACAATTCATGTCTAGACTCCAACAGAGACTTCTGTCCACATAACCAAATCCATTGCAGCCAGAGATAATATACGGGTGGCTGCCCCAAACCTTTTTAAGTGTGTCAAGTCTGATCCTTTCACAACACCTAGAAAGTGAAGTACATTTTACAGACCAACTTATCGTTTGCACTGCAAGAACTGCTGCATGTGCACCCGGGCCTGAAAAATGAAATACATTCCACAAGCTGAACAAAAGCCATACACTCCAAATCAAGGAGCACATACAAAAACAAGAGATCAAACACATGAAACAAGCCTCAAATACAATTATTTCAAAGCTGTGTCCAGTGGTTTGCTAAGGATCATTTCACCTTGAATGAATGGTACTTTAAAGATTTTATTTAAAATTAAAAATATCAGCCTGTGTCAAAAAAAAAATGAACTAAAGTTCAAATTAATCGTATTATTTAATCATAAGTGCCTGATATTTAAAAGTACCAAAAAGATTGATTCTTCAATATCAAAGTACTGTATGCAATTATGGTCTCATGGGCCATGTATTGAGTTGGCTGTTCCACTCCAAAGTCTTAGCGACAGCTCTTGTAGACCGATGGGCTTTGTGTTTGCCTCTTAATCTGCATCTTCAACTTTACATTATGATGACTAGACATGTCTGCTTCATGCTTGGAGCACATCAAAATTAGGATTAATCCACACACCTCTATACCATATCCAACAAGTAAAACAATGCATGCATGGCACAACATTCAGATGCATTTGGAGAGTTGGTTAGCATAAAATATGCTAACCATATGCACATAAAATATATTTTTAATATTATTTCACAATGGCATATGTCTGAAATTACTTTCAAAGACATTAGATTCCAGCTCAAGCAATGAAAAGATTCATGGACTATTGTTACTTGTTGCATGTAGAGGCTCTGTGGCTAATTGTAGTTAAAACTTTTTAAGCACAATTTTTTTCAAAGAAGTACCACTGGAGATTTAAAGTCTTTGCTGAATTCTCAAGATAAAATAGAGGGCTGCATTTGAGCATGATATATAGCAAATTATTGTGTCACATTGCCAATGAATTACAGTGTCAGGGAAATACTGAACTATTATGATATTTAGATCAGTGTTTCTCAAACTTTGGGGTGTTACGATCGAATTTTTCACATGCCAGAATATTTGAAAACCTCTGTGAAATAAGCACGATTGTCTGTGCTGATGGAATGGGGTGGTCCCCCTCAGTGAATCACAAAAGCTTGATTCATCTAATGCTCTGTGTACTCACCACAGCATTAAATGAATCAGAGCATTTGGCATTACTTGTCCTTATTGGTGAATTCAGTATGATTGTCAGAGCCATCTTGGATTAACTGTAGTCCGCCAACAATCCTACTACTATCAGCGCAATCATCCGAGTAGTGGGGGAGGTTTACCCGGGGTCAGCCATGACCCACCTGCAATGCCACCATACTCACCAGGGGCCTACAATTTGAGAAATGCTGTTCTAGGCAATGCATCTTTGAGGTTGTTTTTAGTGTAAAGGAAATACTGAGTACTAGTTTAATCACTGGAACATAAAGCATCACTGAGTAATCTTTCACACATTTCTATTTAATTTAAGTTGCTTTTATTTTAAACTTTTATGAACATGAATATAATGTCACTTACACGCTTCGATTTCAAGGAGTAGGAGAAGTGATCTACCATGACTAAGGTTTGCACAAAATGCTCTGCAGCCCCAGAAAAATGGTCAGTATAGGGCAGGGGCAGAAGCCAGGCTGTTACCTTATAACAAGACTTACACCTGTATTCTGGTACAGTAAGGAAGGTACTTACCTTGTATGGTGATTAATAAATAAATAAATAATATTATTACTACTGTATTGAAAAAATAAAAAATATTATTAGAAAATTGAACAACTAAATATACTTTTAACATTATACCTTTCTTATATGGTAATACTCAGTCATCTAACCCCACCTGCATCTGACTCAACAACAACATTTATTTATATAGCATGTTTTCATTCAAATGGTGTAGCTCAAAGTACTTTAAAAGATGAAGAAAGAAAAGTTTATAAAAAAAAACAACACAATCTGCTGGGGTTCCAAGGCCATGAAACCGCCCACCCACATTGGGCAAAGGTTGACTCCACCTTGTCCCATGTCCTTCAGCAAGGTGAACTTGTTTCACTGAGCACAGCTGCAGACATTTCACTGTTTTGACAGCAAGAGTGGAAGTTATACAGGCTGTATATACATATATACACATATATACACATATATACATACACATACACATATATACAGTGGAACCTCGGTTCACGAACGTCTCGGTACACGTACAACTCGGTTTACGACCAAAAAGTTCGCCAAACTTTTGCCTCGGTTCACGACCACACACTCGGTATACGAACAAGCCAGTTTCCCTTTAGGCTTGTACATGTTCAGTCTCTCCCTGTGCATTTCCTGTGCAGCGAGCGAGAGAGAGAGAGCGAGCGAGCGCGACACACACACCCAGACACGCGCGCAAGAGACACACACACAGAGGCACGCAAGAGTGAGACACACACACACACACACACACACAGAGGCGTGAGAGGCAGAGGCACACACACACAGGCGCGCGAGACAGAGGCACACACACAGACGCTCCAGGCTCACGAAAGAGACACAAAAACACACAAAAAAGAGA
Organism: Polypterus senegalus; assembly: GCF_016835505.1. NCBI lineage: Eukaryota > Metazoa > Chordata > Cladistia > Polypteriformes > Polypteridae > Polypterus > Polypterus senegalus. The sequence goes on along the minus strand of NC_053163.1, from coordinate 103,451,934 downwards.
GAGAGCGAGCAAGCGAGTGAGCAAGCGAGAGAGGGAAGGCTGGACGCATATGGTAGAAAAGGCTTGTTTTTGCTTTCAGTTCTGTTTACAGAGATCACTTCATAGCGTGCATTGTGGCAATGTTACTTTTCTTGGTGGTTTTTTGAATTACGGATTTTTCAAATGTTCATTTTTTTCCCTGTGCTTAAAACTCATTAAAAAAAAGTGCTTTTAGCGAGCGGTTCCTAGCACTATAGCGCGAACTATTGTAGTGTTAGTTTTACAAATGCCATGAATGTAATTACCCCGATCTACATACTGTCAAATAAACAAACCACATGCCATGGCGCAATGTAAGAGGCTTCGCCGCTAATGTGCAAGGTTCGATTCCCGAGATATATATATCTTCTTATATACTACGCTACCATGGCTGTTCATTTGTCTGTCCAGGATATTATATCACCTGTAGCTCACAAACCGTTTCACCTATTGACTTGAAATTTGGTACGCATATACTACGTGATTATTATTAAAAAATAAAAAAGACATATATAAATGACACGATACATTTTAAAAGTCTCACATACCATCTTTTGTGCTGTCTTGTGCTGTTTTTTTTTTTTTTTGCAACTTCACATTGGCAACATAATGTATAGCGCTGTATTTGAGCCACTGAGAAAAAAATAAAAGACACGGTGAAAATGTGTATGTGATTAAAGTGTAAATTTCGGCTTTAATCTCGAAATGTCCACTTTAACCTCGTAGTTTACTTTATTATTAAAGCAGACCATCGTAAACGTCATCCCAGTTTTTAATCGCTACGAGCTTCTTGGACCTGACAGCAGGTAAAATAAAAAATAAAAAATAAACGGCACAAAAGATGGTATGTGAGACTTTTAAAATGTATCGTGTCATTACGATCGGGAATATGCGATGCTTGAATATAAAAACACCATGAATGCATCTGTATGTCGGCATTTTGCTTCACCACTTTGAACCATTCATCAAACAGCAAAGTGCGCACATCGATCCCCGAAGGAACTCCATAGAGGCTTGCTGTCACATGAAAATAGTAAACAGAGACTCTGACGTCACGTTCCGACTTTTAGCACACTGCGCCCCCCGACTTTTTGCTGGTACTGCAACTCGTGCACGCGTTGCGTTAATTTCTGAGGACCTGCTCAGTGGACGCGTGAAATGAACGCTGGGAATGCGTGGCAGCCATGATGCGGGCGTGTACACGTTCTGAGCGTGAAGTATAAATGAGCCCTTAGGGGTGCCCAGATGCCTGAAGAGCCAAGGCCCTCGGCACTTCTGCCACACCCGGAAGTGCTGGGGTGACAAAGACCAGGGACACCCGGAGTGCTTCTGGGTGAACAGCCAGCACTTCCGCCACACCAGGGAGTGCCGGCAGAAGTTCATTGGGAGGCACCTGGAGCACGTCCAGGTGAATATAAAAGGGGCTGCCTCCATCCATTTGATAGCTGGAGTCGGGTGGAAGTGGACGTAGCTTAGAGGAGTGGAGTGGAGGCGGCAAAGGAAAGGCATTGGACAAAGAAGCCTGGACTTGAGGGTGATTTGGTGCAGGGGCATTGGGTTGTGTGTGGCATGTGTAAATAGTTGTAAAAATGAATAAACGTGTGCTTGGGTGTAAATCATCGGTGTCCGCCTGTCTGTGTCCGAGCTGCTTTCCACAATGTATATATATATATATATATATATATATATATATATATATATATATATATATATATATATATATATATATATATATATATATATATACACACACAAGTTACCACTCTTGTTGTAAAACTACAGCAGTGCATTAATATGCAGTTGAAGTCATTCAAAATGTTTCTTGGTTTTTAGAGAGATCAGTTTCCCAATACACCAATGCTTTGCAAGGGGAGATTTTAGAAATTTCACAAATACGTACAGCACACTACACTTGAAATATCTCTGTGAAAATGAACATTGAGGAAATTTCCGTAAAAAATAAATATGCCAAATTTCAACAAAATTAGTCTACAGGAAAGTTAGTAGTTTCATGAAGACAGACGGACAGATTAACTAACAGACATGGCTATTACAGTAGGTATTTTTCACATTACCTGCAGACACAACTTAAAATAAGAAACCATTTCTTCTTTTACTATGAACATCATTTCACATTTCAGCCAATGCTTATGGATCTTTCAGTTATGTAAGCTAATGTATGTAAATGTAATATGTTCTTTTAAGAAACTGTTATTTATTTATAAATCTGTCTGAAAAGAACATCAGTAACTTATTTATTTATAAATCTGTATCTTGAAGAGCAGCAAAAAAGAGCAAACCTGTGCGGGCACCCTGAGACTGTCTGTGAAGCACCAAATAAGAGTGAACTAAAACAGAAAACTTTGTTCATAGGTTGGTTAGACAGACAGACAGAAAGACAGACAGATGTATACTATCCCTACACAGAAAACACTCATGAATAGATAAATACCATGCTCATAATTTATTAAAAATAAGTTAAAATAGGAGGAAAAAACTAAAAATACCAAGAGGATATATTAGAACACCTAATAAGAAAGACCACAAGACAGAGTTCCCCACAGGACTTTGGTAGAGTTAGGTAAAGGTGCCCTACATGTTGACCAGAGTGTCATGCAGTAGGCATTGTTTATGATAGCCAGCAGCTTGGCTGACATCTTTCTCTATACTACTGCCACCAGGGAGCCCAAGCTAATGCCAGACTAGGACCAGGCTTACTCATTAACTCCTGTTCTCTGGCTGCTTCTCCTGCACACCACAGCATAAATGAGGCCACATGCAACGACAGGCTGACAGAACACATGCAGAAATGTTCTGCTTATAGTTGACTTATTGTTCTTGTTAATGTTTTCCACCAGTTTCAAATTTGAGCCAATGTGTACTCCCAGGTACTTAAATACCTGCAGCATCTTCCATAACGACAAAGTAGCTTACGTCTGAATCCCAGCTGTCACTGTTTGTGTTGTATTTGTTCACTCTCTTTGTGTCAGTGTGGTTTTATTTTTTTACTATGGGTTTGGAGAGTACAAATTCTCCCTTTATCAGTGAAGAAAGATTTCTATAATACTCCAGCTGTTACCATGTATGTCAAATATGTGTTTGTCAAATTCCTTGACAACTATCTAGGGATGATTTCTGCTTTGTGCCCAATATGCTGACTAATGGTCTCGTAGCCATAACCTTAAAAATATGAGCTCAGTAAATGGGTGGATGTGTTGAATTGAACATGGGGTACACTATATTTAACTAACCAGTCCCTGAAATTTGACTTTGATATAAGAAAAAGAATAATGTATATAAGGAATAATGATTTATTCAGCACTGAACATTTTTAACTGTCAAGATTAGTTTATCCTGACTGCTTTTTCTTGCAGTCTGAAACTATAAGACAAATTCTAGAAGTCTATTGTGAACTGGGCTGGGAGTGTAGGTATGTGCTCTTTGACTGACTGGTGTCTCATCCAGGTTTATTTGTGTCTACCTTTTGATATGGTTGGGATGGACTCAGGCCTACACAATCATGAACTAGATTAAGCAGATTTGACCATTGATGGACGGATGGACTGCTTAGGCAAAAAAATGGTAGTCTTCTTAACCTTCTCTGGTTTTTAGGAATGGCTGTAGTTGTTTTTTTAAAGAGGCAATGAGATTTAATATGACTCAGTCATACAAAAAGTTTCAGCCCCCTACCAGCTGCCTTCTTTTTATTTACTAAGGTAAGACATTAACTACATAAAGAGGCCCTTCTCTCTCTCTTTGGTACAAGCTAGTTCATTTTTCCATTTATTAAATACATATAGTGTGAGATTTGATATGAAGGAAGCATGATTCATTTAGCAATAAAAAATGAATTTATATTCTTAACTGTTAAAACATTTCTTCCATTAATATACACATCAGCATCTACCAAGCTGACATGCCTCTGCTAACAATTCCATCCTGCATGCAGAAAATTTTACACTTACATTTATATTACTCTTTCTAATCACATTTGGCAGCGTCTGTAGATGCTGAGTGTCTGTGACCATTCAAACTCCCATTGCCAGATGCTGCACACAGAAGCACACATTTAGAAGACAGTAACATGAAGGACTGCTCTGCCTTCCAAATATTTATTTTTCTGCCTGGCCTTTTATGCTTCTCAGATCATTTAAATGCTAAGTAACTTGTCCCTGTGGATTTCAGTTATTTTGTACTGCTATCCTAGGAGTATGCTTCAAAACTGGATTTTCACTTGTAAAAGTTAATTATAAATGCCTGCTTACAATATTCATATGAATAAATCTATTGAGCCCAATGTTTAAGCTATTACAACATTCAATTCTGAGTTTTTTCCTCTAATAGAAAAATATGAAGTGAAATCTTTGGATAATCATCTTATTTCTTATCTTGTTGTTTATTGAGCGTGTGTTTGATGATGAGTACATCCATCAACCCATCCATTATCAAAGCTACTTAATCCAATTCAGGGCTGCAGCAGACTGAAGCCTATATTGATAATATAAGGTGCAGTGGAAGAACTAACAAGTAAGATAAGTACAATATTTTTAAACTGCTATATGTATAAAATGCAGCATGGTGGAGCAGTGGCTTAAGCTGCCACCTCACTGATCCCACATCCCCAGAGAAAACCAGGTTAGGCTAATCAGAAAGTCTAAGTGGGGCCATTATTACTAGGCCCTGATATGGACCTTCTGCTGGACTGGTCCCTGTCTTGCCCTTGAAAATGCCAGGAAAAGTTCTCACTCCTATGATCCTGATCATTGGATTAGGCAGATATGAAAATGTTATGTTATGCTGCATAAACATATTACTCCAAGTCAAACAACAGACTGCTAGAAATTAAAATAATTTAAATCTCTAACTTAGATGGTGGTAAATGTTTAAAACTAACTTTTTTATCTAACCTATTTTGCAGTTTGGGTACACAGTGGTTTAGCATTTCTGCCTCACAGATCAAGGATCCTTGGTTTGAATCCTGCATCTGGTCTCTGTCTACGTGAAGCGTCTGTCAGGGATTTCCTCTTGGGTACTCCATTCTTTCAAGAAAATTGTCCTTATTGTGTGTGTGGCCCCTGTGATGGACTAGTGAATGATACAGAGTTAGTTCCTGCCCTTGCACCCAAGGCTGCCAGGATAGTCTCTGACCAACCATAACCCTGAACAGACTGAAACATTATATGATTATGAATGTTTTTATTTCATAAAGTACCCCCTTAAGTGGTGCTGGGGCTAAAATTAATCAGTGAATTGAATGCCAATTATGGCTCTGCAATGAAATGTTCTTTCTGTGATTGTGTATCTGTCATTTCTACAGCACCACTTTCTCCACAGCCATTCTTCATATGCTGCTGTAGTTTTGGTTAAACAAGTTGATAATTGCTATGTTACTTGTTTTTTGCTCATTTTAAGCTTAACATTCTGTGAAACCGAATAACAAATTGGGATACTGGTTAACCGTCTTGTCTCACAGCTTCAGCAACCATGGATTGATTTCCTGCCCAGTGACTGTCAAAGTGCACCTTGCACATTATCCTATTTCCATGTGACACCAGCTTTCTCTAACATCTCAAAGATGTTCATGTTATGTCACTTTGTCACTCTAAATTGGCTCTGTGTGTGGGTTTAGATGTGTGAGAGTATCCTGTGATGGACTGGCAACTCATTTAGTGTTGGTTCCTAACTTGCACTAGTGTTGATGGGATAGGCTATTGCTCAGTTCCGACCCACAAGTATGGATAATGGATGATAAAATCAACTTCATAAATCTATCAATTAAATTAATTTTGTCCATTTTCCCTAGGTCAACAAGATTTTAAACACTTTTCTTGAGATGAAAAATCACTTTAGGAAATAAACTTTAATTGATGTTGTTATTGGGTTTAGTACAACTATAAAGTTGCCTTTCATTAATTCTGCTTGCTAAGTTATTTATCAAATTTAATTGAAATCCTGACCAGGAGAGACAACTAATAAATAAAACATATGACTATTACTCCTGAGAATAATAAAATCTATTTTAGTTCAACTTTTTTGAAAGTTAATTACCTGGCAGTAGATTATGACATTTGGTTATCTTTTTGTATTTTTCATTTAAACCAAAACAAATTTGATTCTGCCCTATAATTGTTTCCAACTTGGTAAATGGTTGTATTTTACATTTTGAATTTTTTTACAATGCAATTTTTATTGAATTTTAATTTAGAAACAAATAACAATCCATACAATCAAATCAAATGTAACAAAACCAAAAATCAACCCCAACCACAAGAAAGAAAGAGAGGACAGCCAGCCAACAAAGCAAATCTTGGAAGCAGCAAGAAAGGAAGAGTATCCTTTTTTCCCCCCGATATGGAAGATTATTCTAAAATACTATTGATCTAGATCCTGCCATATTTTTAAAAAGTTTTGTACAGATCATCTGAGTAAGAATTTGATTTTTTCCAATTCCAAATAGTATAGAACATCAGTTACCCACGGACTTAAAGTGGTGGGTTGGGATTCTTCCAGTTGAGCAAGATAAAGTCTGAGGTAAAGGCATTTATGATATGTTTGTCCTTCTCCACTTTAAGCCCATCTGGGTCTACACTGAATACAGCTGTTAATGGGTTAGGAGGAATTGTGACACCACAACATTTGTGACATGCTCTTTGATAGACTTTCAAAGATTTCTATACAAAATTATGTAAATGTAATGCACACCCATAACATTATGAATTCCAATTGTTCTTTAATACAAATATATTTTAGAAAATCAATTTAAAATAACAGTCACCCATAGCACTTACATAATGTGATCAAACATATATCAGTTTTTAATAGGGGGAGGCAGAGATTCTGGTGAATACAAGTATTGTCCCTTGTCAAAAGATGAAAACATGAAACAAGACCCCAGAACGTGGTCTCAAAGGATAAATGGTAGTCAGTCTCCCCCAGTTGAAAATACAAGAAGCACAGTTCAATGAATGAAGCATTGTTCAGTCTCTGGAAAGGTAAGACTACACCATCAAGGCTGGTGAGAGATGCTGCCACCTCCCTACAGAGGAATGGAGTTAAAATTTTTGCCAACAATTTAGTTCAGGTACTTCAAAAATGCACATCCTGTACATTTACTGTTATGTAGCAAGACCTTAACAAAGGCTTCTTTTGGTCATAATACAGTTATAAAGCAAAGTTGTTATTCATCAGCGCAATATGACCTACTATAATAACTTTACTTTGTAATAGTCTGAAGTGGCTTAAGCGAGACATATGTCTCTTGATATTGCATGCTTTATTATGTGACCTGTGAATCCTTCATATTCATAAGTCTTTTTACCAATGCCACACTGCACAGAGATGAATAATCTAATTACTGATGTTTAACCCTTTGTTAACGTCTTATTGCATAAGAGTAAATGGGTAATAGATGCATTTTTACAGTACCTAAAATAAAGTGCTACCAAATATTCCCTGTGTTTATGTAGACTTTCCTTTAGATATTTCAGGTTTTTCTCACATAACCCAAATTTAGACCTAATTGACAAATCTACATTGGTTCAATATGTGCACTGTGTTTTAGGATTCTTCCAGTTGAGCACTTAATGGCACCCCATCCAGAGCAGACTACCACCTTCAACCCAGTGCTGCTCGAATAGAGAAACTGGCCCTGTGGAAAAAAAAAAATTAGATTTGTCTCCCTAGCCACTCAGTGGTTATAGAAAATCCCCAGAGAGAAAAAGCAGGTCCTTGTTGTTTGCTGTCAAGATCAACAAGTTCAACAGCAATCCAGAAGCCTGACCCTTTAACTATTTACTAAAATGTTGAATTACCAGAATAACAGGAGCAAGCCTGAAACTCCCACACTTCATGAGGATGTCCACAACCACAGAAGGGATTCTAGATAGCCTTAATGTAAAACCCTACTGTACTTTAAGTGGCCACCATCACCAGAGTTGTGCAAGGATGATGCCAGGATGATGAGGAAGAAGTACAAACAGAGTGTGAAAAAGACAGAATCTGGAGGTGAGAAACCGGGAAGGGAAAGGGAAAACAGGCTAGCTACCCCTTCAGTAAGATTGCATGTCTTTAAGATGTAGGCTCTCATGTGTTTGTCTTCTGTTTATTGATGTAATAATAATACTAGTGACGGAAAACCAGAGTATCCATGGGAAAGTGTTGGGCTTGATGATCAAACAGACGTGATTCTCAGTGACTAGAAGCTGCAAAGCCTTTGAGTGCTAACACCACAATTTATGAGATGCAGTAAGCCATTCATTTACGTTTACCTTTTATTTTTTTATATCTCAGTAAACTAATGATTTAGATTTCCTCTGTATCTGCTTTATTCTGTCTGCTTAAATTTTGTTGCCTTCACGTCATCCTATATTAAAATAAAATGTCATTACAGTGGCAATGCAGGATGTGTTTCTTGCTTTCAGACTTTTTGCTGTGAATTCACTCTCTATTGTTCATGATTTCTTAATGTTCTTTTTTGTAATTCTTGCATATTTTCTGCATCTTTTTGCAGTATTTCTTAAAACAGACAGCATTATAAACAGGAATTACATTAGCAAAGTGTATTGTTTACTTGTACTTGAGAATGGTCAATTTCTTATCTAACCAATTCAGAATTGAAAAGCTAAACACATAAAGGTTAAAATGCCAAAAAAACTAAAATTTCAAATATTGAAAATGCCAGTTTTGTTTGGGTCCAGGAATGGTATCCGTTGAAGCATGTTTATTATTCTTCTTCTTTTTAGCTTTTACATTTTTTCTTACATTGAAATTGTGATAAAAACTGTTTTGCATTCTGATTCTGTCTGAAAACTAAATCAGCTCTGGGCTAAGTGGAGGCTTGTTTCTTTTAAATGTGTTACCGGTGTTCCCTTTAACACATTGTAAATGTAACTTACTGCCCGTGGTTTATAGCTTCAAGGAGACAGGATAAAGCAAAGGTGCTTTGTTGGACTGGTAGGGATTTCACTAGACTTTCAACATTAAAGTGTCACTCTTTAAAAAATGCTATAAATTCACTTAGAAATAAAGTTTTGGTTTTTCTACATGGGCTAATAAGACATTTTAAAAATATCTAAAAACAGGATAGGCTATTTATTGGGATAAAGTAAGCAGGTGAGCATTAATCTCTGTACTACAAATGAGTTGTAGCCATTGTGGCTTCAAACCAAATCTAAAATTTAAAAATGTATATTAATGTAAACCAGTATGATACAATTTTAAAAGTAATACTTTTTCATATAAGATCTGCATGTAAATAATATCCTTGTTATTCTGGCAAGCATCTTCAATATTACTCTATATATTATCACATAAAAAATATGGAAGATTTACAGCTTTGGCTTCATAATTGTGCAATCACTTTCAAATGTGTCCTTATTTCTCTTCACACACAAACTAACACACACATATAGACAGATAGTAACTTTTCATGTTTCTATTTAGAGCTAATGTTAGTAGTATTTTAGTAACACAAATGTAACAACTTTGAAAAGTTTTTGAACACGTATTTTAAAACAAATAGAAACATGACAAAGAATAAATTATACATTATTATTACAAAGTAATAAATAAATAAATATACACACACGTGTGTGTTTGTACCTAAAGGGGTGTACATATACTTTAGTATATGTTTTATAATAAACTAATCCAATGATATACATCTTATAATCAGATTACTACAGTAGTAGATAAAACTTCTGAAAACTTTTCTAGAGGATCTTGAGTATAAATATCAAACATTAAAGCACTGCAATGTTATCCAAAGGTTTATCCAATGGTTCCATTCATTAAAGACATGTGTAAATGAGAAATTGTTTTGTCCAATGGGTATATGTTAACATCTGACCCTCATCTTAATAAAAATATTTGATATTGGGGGAATATTCTAATTTAGAACTTAAATATCTTTTCGATAGATAGATAGATAGATAGATAGATAGATAGATAGATAGATAGATAGATAGATAGATAGATGAACTTGTGGTTTAGCAAAAAGTATTACAGACTATGTTCTTATACCTCACAGGCATTTGAAGTCCACATTTCAAGTCTAGTTTTATGTAGGCAGAAATTAACTTAAAATCCTTTCATGTCATATAATATGTAGTATACAGTATATCAATAGATATATAATTGGATAAGTAATATCAATTATCTTACTCAGATCGAGTCCAGGGTTTCCTAGAGTGTAACATATTTGATGTTTATTTGTGATGGTGGATTACAATAAATCAATCGTTTAAACTTTTTTTGCCCACGTGTATAGTCGCCAAATAAAGAAATAGAACAGATTTGAAATTACAGGTGATTATTTATGTAACATCAGAAGACTTTAAAATATCCAACGAAACCTTAGCTGCCATAACATTCAGGACTGTGCAGAGACGCGCTCAGACTTCCCCGCATCAATATATCCATGCACCTTGGCCCTTCCCATTTATTTATTTATTTTTTTACCTTCCATTTTTGCACATAATTTTTGAAAAGCGTATGCTAAATCCCGTTCAGTATACATCTGTCATTCAAATTGTGTCTAATCGCAATATCTTGTCAGCACTGCAAAGTGTCACTCCTTTCCAAACTAATTCACTTTTCTCCGGGCGAGCCTCTAAAAATCCCTTAAGTGTCTTTGCGTGCTTGTGTTCATCCACTGCTCGCTCTATTCACACTCGCAGAGACTCAAAGAGCGCTTTCTGTTATCTTAACGACAAAGCTCTGGAATTAGACGAAATAATTAATACAATGACTTAAGACGCTTGATTTCCGAAACTTAAATATTAAAGCGTTGCCTTTAATTTGCTCAGTGGCGAGTATTAAAGCACACGCTGACTTGAGGACTTGATTCTAGTTAACAGTCGTTCAGCATATAATTTTCCTTTAACAAAGATTTTAGTTTATAAGTACGGAAATATTTTATTTTCAGCATGCAGCAATAAGCCGTCAAACCAAATAAAAATAAGGGCACCAAGAAAACCCTTTCTCCTCGTCTTTTTAATACAAAAGCTTGACTGCAAACAGAAAAATATAAAGATGTGGCATTAAACTTACCCGATTCCCTCTAGTTTTACTGTTCGAGATGAGCTTGTTGATTTCATCGAAATATTTCCATAGATCAGTACATATGATTATATTTCATTGCAGAATAATGTAATGGAATTTATAGGCATCTTTCTCCATACAGCACCTGGCCACAAGTGGACAGCCAGCTGCAAGACATCATGTAGTTCTACAGTAATTCACAGAAGTGTGCGATTTTAATGTACATTTCCTTATGAGTATTTCCTTTGGTTCAAGTTGAATTCCAGCAATAATCTCGAGCAGCTCCTTTTAAATGCATTTAACTAGGTTTCACTTTTTTCTCACAGCTTTTCTTACTCCTAATATATCCTCTCTTTCTCGAAGATCCACTTAGTTCATAATTTTGGACATACAACCAACTTGGAATCGTGTGATCAGAAAAGCTGCGGGCAGCAGCGTGCGTCCGAGTTTTGTCTCCCTCCCGGCGCCTCTTCTGCCTCTCTCTTTACCCCCCTCACGTCGAACCTGTATAACTGCATGGGGTAATAAGTCTCCCCCTTCACACACACATACACGCTGAGACATAACACACTCTCGCACACACAAGCACACACCTCCCTCCCTCCTTCCCCTCGAAGTGCTCTGCAATGTGGAAATGCCCCCCTCCCCCAAGCCGCTCCAGATCTCCACCGCTGAGAGAGTTTCCTCACATCGCTATATTGCTCGCGTCCACGAGGCACATCCAGTAAGCAGAAGCTGAAGAAGAAGGAAGGAGGGGGAAAAGGTCGCTGTTCTTCAGCACCACGAGTCTGTCAAACAGAAGACGTGTGCTTCACAAGCGATTTCAGATCACCTTGCCTTTTGACTGCACTTCAGAGAAGAGCGATGCCAAGCGCTCTCATGGCCAAAGCGTGTTTTATTTTTTACTTTTAGAATGAGCATTAGACCTTACATACAGTGGCATGAAAAGAACATCTTCCTCCATAAAATATCTAACGCCGCCTAGTGGTTAAATAGAAGTATATAGCTGATATTTCGTAGGACTGTTTCAATTTCTCAGAATAAGGCGGGTATGGAAGTTAATCGGCATTTTAGAGCGCTCTTTCTATAGCGAATGCAGGCATGAGTGTGGCGCAAAAGGCAAACGCTACATTCGAATTAAAACTATAGAAACATCGGTGATGAAAGGAACTGTAGAATCGAACAAAGACTGAAACTGGCGAGGTTTATCCCAAAAGTTCGGGAGCACACTGCACATCAAAAGATAAGTCAAGACGATCTCGGAAGGGTTAAGTACACCGATCTCTTTAACCGTCTATTGTGTGTCAACCCTAACACCCTCACCTGCAGGTAGAAGGCTTTGGAATAATTTCTATTCAAATATTCCCAACGGCAATTACTTGTTCTATGTGTTTATTTTAAGACATTAATCAGTGATTTTTTTCCGTAATAAAAAGGATACCAGTTTGTTTTAATTGTGGTAATCTGATAAAACAGCATAGTACAACATCACCAGTGGATCACAACCTTTGCCAGTACAGAAACATCGATAGAATGAGCCTACCCCAAAAACAACGAGGATTTGGCACAGCAGGAACCCACAACAGCCTGATGGGGGCATGCAGATAAAAAAGGCTTAGAAAAATCCTTTGTATTTTATTACTATACACAAATAATTTAGTAATTTCTGGTGAAACATACAGTATTAGAAGAAAATAGTGTGTCTTCCCCTGAGTAAGTGCAAATAATTTTGTATGAACTCTTAAATATGTGAAATATGGAAGATGTTACTTTTATCTCATCATAATATCTTTATAGTAATGATATGGTTTAAGTAAGAAATTTAAAACAATTTAAACATTGCATAGATCCAATAAAGCTGATAATTTAATATAGTCCCTTTTATTGTGAACTTCCTAACACACAGTTTTTGCAGGTTAAGTGACTTGGAAAGGGTCACACAAAAAAAAAAAAAAAAGGTGAGACTGTTAACATTGGTGCCTCCATGTTAGTTCCATACTCAATATATCAGACTGGCTTTCTAAGAGCTACAAGCACAATTTACCTAAAATTCTTGAACTGTCCTGAATTTCATTTTAAGCTGATTAACTTAATGCTGTTTTTATATATTTGAATAACAGAATATTCATTTTATCTGCTGATGTATTCTTTTTCTGAAGCAGATAATTCACTACAAGAAAGAAAAAGCTCTGGGTGGGACATTTCTCATCACAAGGCAATGTCGTGCACACATCCACAATCACTTGTATAGGACAATTTATAGTCTCTAATTAACCTAAAACAGGTATTTATGATATGGAAGGGAATCAGAAAACATACTTTAACATAAGGAGAATGTGTAAATGACACATGGTTACCAGGAGGCTAGAGTAAAGAGCCAGGAGGCCACTGAACCATAACCTTAATCACATTGATAACCAATGTCAACCTACAGGTCACAGTGCTTATGCATTTAAAAGCAAGTTACGAGATCTGCTACGTTTAAGAGGAATTCAACAAAGAGCTTTACAGACTGAGGTAGCAAGGTCATTTTTCTTCTTTTTTTGAATAATGATAATTGCTTCTGCATTTTGAAATAATATTAAGTTGGATTGTGAATGGCATGAACAAATGCAAGAAAATAATTCCATTGATTAATTCTGCCAATGCACTCTATGGTAGACGGTGCCTGGATGAAAAGATTTGATTCCCTGTCTTCTTGTTTTTTTTGATATTCACATTTGAGTTGTTCTTTTTTTAAATTTTCATTGTAATTATAAAGTAATAAATGAATGAAAATAAACTAAAAACTGCAAATTAGTAACATACATAATTTCACAGATCTTTGTATATTTATATTTTGACTTAGTAGAATGAGAAAAGGAATAACATAATGAATTAAATGACACAATTGCAAATACTGACTTCTAATGAATAAACTGGATTAAGAAATAAAGAAAAAACAGCAACAGTGAGGGTCCTGGGGATCACAATTAAAACCAAATGCATCAATTATATTTTTAATATAATACAATACAATTTATTTTTTGTATATCCCAAAATAACACAAGAAGTGCCGCAATGGGCTTTAACAGGCCCTACCTTTTGACAGGCCCCTAGCCTTGACTCTCTAAGAAGACAAGAAAAAACTCCCAAAAAAACCCTTGTAGGGAAAAAATGGAAGAAACCTTGGGAAAGGCAGTTCAAAGAGAGACCCCTTTCCAGGTAGGTTGGGTGTGCAGTGGGTGTCAAAAAGAAGGGGGTCAATACAATACAATGCACAGAACAGAACAAATACCCAATACAGTATAAAAATATAACTTTTAGAAGTGCAAAGTAGAGTTTAACAGTAGATAATATCGCAAAATATGATTTGGATTTGCTTAGAGTCCTGGAGACCTCATTCATCAAGCTGCTGGAGACCCCATTTGGCCATTCCACAGCTGAAATAGCGCTAATCTGATGAAAGGACCCCTTTTTCCCATGATTCGTGTGATCGTCCATCAGGGATGACTTTACCTTAGGCAGTCAAAACAACTTGGCAGGTGGGCCGTGGCACCAAGTGCCACATTTGAGTACCGAGACGAGAAACAGAATAGGTGAGGGTTAGTATCCAGTTATAACTATCATGTTACTTATGTTTTAGTGCTAATGACTAACAACAGAGATGCAGTCTGTACAGTTAATCAGCAGCTCTAGTCAGGATATACTAAACTGAAGTAGTGAGTCTTCAGCAGGGATTTAAAAGCTGAGACCGAAGGGGCATCTCTTATTGAAGCAGGAAGACCATTCCACAGTTTAGGGGCCCTGTAACTAAAAGCTCTACCTCCCAGTGTTATTTTATTAATCCTTGGAATCATAAACAGACTGGCATCTTGAGATCTTAATGTGCGCTCTGGTTTGTAAGTCATGATAAGTTCAGACAAGTAAGCTGGACCTTGGCCGTGTAATGCTTAATATGTTTAAAGGATGATTTTGAAATCTGCCCTAAACTTAACTAGGAGCCAGTGTAAGGATTTAAGAACTGGAGTTATGTGTTGGTATTTTCTTGTTCTTCTAATAATTCTTGTAGCAGCATTTTGGATGAACTGGAGGCTGTATAAAGAACAGTTTGAATATCCAGTGAACACCGCATTGCAGTAGTCAATCCTACTAGAAATAAATGCATGAATTAATTTCTTGGAATCCTGTTTATTTAGAAAGCACCTTAATTTCCCAACATTTTTAAGATAGAAGAAACATGATTTGGACAACTTTGTAATATGTGCTTTAAATGACATGCTAGAGTCAAAGATTGCGGGCTGATTCAGTAAAATCAGGATTTTTAAATCCTGAAGAGAGAATATTCTCCATAGTTTTGAAACGATTTGGAGTAAGTTATTGCTAGTATTAAAAGGTCAAGCACTTTGTAAATTTTCTGCAGTTTGGTAAACATAAAGTATAGGATTAAAAGGTAAAAATAGTACTGTGTAGTAATCTTGTGTACTGGTTGTCCTTTATCCTTTGTCCATTAGTTGAACATCCTATTTTTAATTTTTCAACCCTTTCACTTCTTTTACTTACTGGAAGAACTAAAAAGAATATCAGGAGACATAAGAAATAAGAAAATATAGTCAATTGATCAAAATATATTTTGTATATTTTATAGTTACGCATGGGCACATGAGGATCCTCACCAGACTCTGTTGAAGATTGCAATACTACTCCCAGGCAACAGGGGGCTTACGCTAACTGTATTATCTCTTTCTTCTTCTGCAGCACTGAGAACCCACCCAGTGAGGGCAATTGAGCTCTGTCCAGAAGCTCTGCCCCTCACAGTCCCGCAATATAAATATCGACATCCCTGGATGGAATGGCATCAGACTAGGACTGGTGTCTACACATGTTGAACATCCCTGAAACTGACTGGCTCATCTGAGCAGTAATGTTAGAGAAGCCAAACAGGCTAGTAAGGCAGTATGAATGGCTTTTTTTTTTGTTTGTTTGTTTTCACACCATCATTTTCTGAGGACCCCTCCGCTCTTTTGTACAAATATTTGATATTATTAGATTAGATTTCTGCACATTTTGAAACGAGTTTGCCAGACAAATGAAGAACTGGGCCAATATTGTTAATTGGATCCAACGCAACCACAAAATCATTTCCGGTGACACAGGACCATAGTACATCAATAATGGCTATTTTAATGACAGATTTTATGCTGGCTTTTTAAATGTGGAAGGTTGAAATGAAAATAGTGTGTACTTTTGATGTTTACAGTTGTATGTGTTTCACATACAAGCGTTCATCAGTAGAAACTGCAAAGATTTTAAGAATTTTTAACTGGTAAAAATGCAGAAGTAAACACTAAAAATAAAATTAAAAGTTTAATCATTATTCTGAGGAATTTTTTCAAACGTTCTAGTTCACTTCCTTATGTACATGTTTGTCACATATAATAAATCCTACAAATGAAATTATGAAACCTAAAATATAAATGTAACAGAGAAAGTAAATGGTTAAGATCTTTAAAAATTCTGATGTATGACTGGGTTCCACTGGTCCTTTTTTGGAGCCCACCTAACCTATATACTGTATGTATAAAAGGGCAAAAAGTTTAGGACACCAGTATTTTAAATGTGTGTTAGCAATCCCAGCATTTCACTGTATTCTTGGACTCCCCCCTTAAAGTTAATATTTTGAACTGCCCTGATATTAGTAATGATTAGACCATTTTTCTCCAGTAGTGACAGCAGTTGGCTTCAATCAGGCTGGACTGGTCATTTGTAGGACGGTGTGCTTTTGTGACCTGCTAATTTAGTCTGTGTGTATGGTTATTACTACTGTGGACACAGAGATCTTTTTTCACCAGCAAAACACCCCTTAAGTTTCTGTCAGATGCTGCTGCAGCTCATTGTCTTCTTTTAGTGTGCAGGAAATAAGCAGGTTCTTCTTTAGCATAACGCTGTCCTTTCAGCACCACAAGCCAGTCACAGCAGGAGTACTGATATGCGAGGGAGTGCAGCATTTAGATGTTATGGACTAGAAATCTATCCTGTCCCCGGCCATGCTACCCATGTTAGAACATCAGGGGTGGTACTGTGACACAGTGGTAGCACTACTGCTTGACAACAAGGAGACTAATTTTCAAGTCCTGACTTGTGTCAATGCTAACTAGAATATCTCCAGCTTTCCTGTGACCTTACTCTGGAAAAACAGGTTTCTGAAATGCATAGCTGGATGGACGGATGTTAGAACTGTGATGTATAATGCAATTTGTACATTCTCAAGATGTACGCTTGACTTGAGAGTGACACATTTTCAACTAAACCTTCATATACATTAATAGGCAACTCTACATTGGCTAGTGTGCATGTGTGTGGCAACCAGTTCATGCTGGTTCCTGTCTTACGTCCAGTGCTCCCAATTTAGCATCCTGTAGAAGTGGTTCATCCAATTTTGACGTATATTGTTCAGTGTAATTATATAAGAATAATGCAGTAAAACAATTACAGCATCTTTCACAGATATATTCCTAAACAAAACAAATGTGTAGAGTGCAAACATGACTAGGAAAAAATATTTACAAAGTGGTATTTACACAAATTTTTTTGCAAGATCTTAACAAGTCACAACTTTTTGGAAGTGATGTAGCAAACAAAGCAAAATGTCTTTTTCTGTATTGAAAACTACAAAGGCAGTGTTTATTAAATTCTGACTTACAGGAAATGGATAAGCTTTGAATAGTTGAATGTCAGCTGTCACCTCACATTTTTGTTGACCTTTCTACCAAAATTAACTTTTCAGAGGTGGGCTGAATATTAAACTTTGCTTTTGCTCATTTGCATTGGTACAGAACTTTATATCTCATATTCTGAGGCTAAGGCTAATAGGATTCCAGATAGATTGTCTACCCAGTCTGTCATAACCAATTTAATGACCACTTTCTGGGGTGCCCAGGAAAGCTGGTTGTCCCCACCATTCTCCACAGTCCTAAGTAACCTTTGGGGTGAACCCAGGGGAGAAAAAAAATAAAAACTCTAAGGTGGTGCTGATGATGAGATCTAATGATTGACAAAAAGGTATGCAAAACTGCTGGGCAATGAAAACCACTACAACTGGCAAAGGAGTTGTATCTATGACTATAGGGAAATAAAAAATAAATTAATTAAAATTCAAGTAAAGCTATCGCTTTCCAGTGCCAGCATCACACCATGTAGGTGCAACCACCAAAC
Organism: Polypterus senegalus; assembly: GCF_016835505.1. Classification (NCBI taxonomy): domain Eukaryota; kingdom Metazoa; phylum Chordata; class Cladistia; order Polypteriformes; family Polypteridae; genus Polypterus; species Polypterus senegalus. Next base: position 103,433,682 of record NC_053163.1, on the reverse strand, counting down.
TAAAAGAGAAATCAATGCTGGTATCTGAAATGCAATAACTAATGACTAGAAATAATGTGATCTTTGTAAAATTACCTATGGATCAAAATACTCGTATGAATGAGGTTTATTTAAGCCAAAGATGAAAGAAAATTACAAAAAATTATGCCTGAATAATTAATTCTCATTTTTTGTATACTTTAGTTTGTTTAGTCTGCTGCCTTGCTTTGGTTGTGCAGCGTCACCTTGTTCCTTCATATTGCCTCACTGCGGACAGAACAAGGTTCATCATTATAGTGCTGTCCCAGAAATGAACCTGCTAGTTTCTTATATATATATATATATATATATATATATATATATATATATATATATTTTTTTTTTTTTTTTGGTAGATGTTTCCAGGGATCAAAATATGGCTGCTATGTCATGATGTGACAACGGGTGTGCTCACGTCCATTTAGTGGAATTTGTACTAATATGTAAAACCCCTAGAAGAACAAGAATTTCTCTGATCTGTTTGGGGAGGCCAAAGCCTGTTTCTTTGACATTAATCAGTTGATTTTTGAACTGTAAAAAGCAGTTATTTTCTCCATTTTTTCTGAATATTTTACGTGCTTCTGATTTACTTTTTGGTTTAAGTTAATCCTTCTATTTTTTCAAGAGTTTGAGGCTTCACTCACCAGTTTGGATAAGTCAGAATTGCCCAGTAGGTTCAAAGATTGAATCTACCTGCACTGTATCCTTCCCCAAATCCTGTGGCCTCTACTGGCTTATTAGGTGCCCATAACAACAGTGGTAGCATTGGAGTGGAAGATTAGCAGGTACTTCTTCAGGTGCCCAGGTCTCCCAGCTCTGTGTGGTAGGAATAATATGCAAAATCATTGTTTTTCAGTGCTTTGTACCTCCAGAAAAGAATGACTGGATTTATTCTTTTATTAAGGGTAGAGGCACCACTCACTGGTGTGAGATTCACTATCAAAAGAATGAAACTAAATAAATTATTGAGAAATACATCCTCATCTGGCCATTATAAGCATCCAATGTATGGCTCAGTTTTCATTCCAGCATCTTCAGTGCTGCACATCAAATGCAAAACACCAGCCTATTTTTATTCTGTGAATATTGTTTACAGCTTAGGAATCAGTCAGCTGAAAGATCAAGAAAAGATGTCATGGCAGCGTGCATGCTTAAAAACCGACAGACTGCAGAGTTCATATTTGTCATGTACTTTACTGTACATCACGTTAAGGTTCAATTATACCTGATGGATTAAGGTTTCTCTCCTGCTCATGAAATGTGAATTGCTTTAGGCCTTGAATTCTTTAACTTTAAATTGCTTTTATATACTTTGGAAAACTACATATATACCACTCAAGAAACTCAAAAGCAGTGTCTTTTTTCTTTAAAACCATTAGCTAAAAATACAAAATGGAACCTTTTTTTGGAGTCTGTAATTGCAAGCTTCCTTGAAGCATGCAATAGGATTAAATGATTGCATAAGGAGAAGCATCCATGTTCAAAAATGCCAAACCAAACTTGAATAATTTAACATGCTTCCTGGATCTCCCTTTGGTTGGCTCCTGGTGCCACCTCACTTTTCAGTGTCCATCCCTGCCGTGTCCCAGAAGGAAATGCCAGCAGCTGCAATGGATGGTGTGTGACTTGATGAATGATGATACCTAGATGATTATATGATGACTTGTTTGATTGTTTGAAACTGAAGTGCTTTGTTAGAGCTGTCTCTCAGGTCACTGCTATAAATGAGATCACTGATCTCAAAGAATTTTTTTCTTGCTAAATAAATCTCTGTAAAATGCAATTTGTTAACCTAGTATAAATTCTCGCAGACTGAACCACCAGACGTAGCTGAAATCTTAAAAAGTAGCATTTGGGCAGCTAAGATAATTTGTAAGACTATAGCACATTTTTTATGCTCCAATTTGAATTTTGGTTCTAAATAAACTTTAAGTATGTTCAAAACATCCGCAATTTAAGGACTATATCAGTCATAGTATAAAAAGGTATAATCAAATATCTTTTTCAGTACCAGACGTTCCTTAACAAACATCACACATTTCTTTCTAAAACCAAATGCATGTTTTAGGTTCAGTGGTGACTCATGGTCTAGTTGCTTCTCAAATAATCACTGGTTCTCACCAGTTTGTTGATACACACACACACACACACACAAGCACATACATATCCTTCAATCCTTACGTTTAATAAAGCCACTTAATCCTAGGGTGGGTGTAAAGCTAGATATGGTGCTTAACCTTGAGTGTCCATTATCATACACATCTTTGGGAAACCCCCATGTGGATTTTGCCCATCTTGCCTGTCTCCATATGATTCTGTCAGCAGTCCATTTCTACCTGCACTCCAACAACTGCTCTCACATTGACTAGTGTCTCTGCAGTGCCTCTTATGTGAGTGGCTGCTTTTGTATGCTCACCCTAATCAACTGGTATCCCATCCCGAATGAGTTACAGTTTCACTTCTTTTGTGGCTAATGACACTGATATTTTTTATTTGGTGAGAGTGAAATGAAGAGTGATTGCAGATAATGTGATCTACACAGTTAAATGAACATCCACACATTTCCAGGTTTATGACTGTAGAACGTCTTCTCCCTTCATCTCACTTACTGCTCACTTCCCTGTTAATAACTTGCAATGGCCCACTTTTACACTTCTATGCCTTTTCTTTCTCTTCCACATTTATTTTTCCGTTGTACTACCACAGATAGTGAAGGCAGTGATTGTTATATAAAGGACCAGAAGAAGAGACGAGCGCCAACAGGCAAGTAAAGATTTATAACCTGGAAGCCAAATGAACATTGACATCAAATCAGAAAACAAAACCCTAAATCAATGTCAGTATTCATTGAACAAAAGTAATTTTGCAGTGAACACTAAGGAAACACATGCTAAACAGTTTGTGGTTTTTCACCACAAACTCAGATGATGAGTAAGAGCTCAGCATGACCTTCACATTGTCTTGCTGATGACATCACTTCCAGGTCATTTCCTTAGTAGCATGGTAATTGCCATTCCACAAAACAGCAATGCCCATATTAGTAAAGAAGGCTTTAATGCTTTAACGGCTGAATATTTTTTTTCCAAAAAACAATGGTTTCATTCAGAAATCAATATAAAATGTCTGTTGCTGTATACTGTGGCTGTCAGTTTACCAAGAATATGCGGCTTGCTTGCTGCCAAGCTGACTTCACTTAGCTGGGACAGCAGCAGTGGTCACAGTCACAGTGCATTACAATCTGGTTTCTAACTCTTATCATTGTTAAGTGGCAGTCCTCCCTGGCGAACATTGTCAGTATCACAACTAGCTGGGGACCAATGAGCTGAAGCTGGAACCTCACATTTGTTTTCGATCACTTGTATCAAAAACTGAGTCCGACAAGTCATAGTCCAGTTCAGAGATAATAGGCAAAACGTCGTCCACGGAGTATTTTGCTTTACGCATTTGCTTTGATCTCTCGCCAGATGTCAGTGCCATTTTTGCCATTGTGTGCTCCTTGCTACTCATGAGAGGGCAGGGAATCTTGGTTAAAGCAATGAATCTAACTTTCCGTCTAGCAATAAGAGTCCAACTAAGACATAACTGTTGGTTTTGTCACAGTTTACAGTCAATTACCATCGTCAACTCTCCTTTTGACAAAAGTCGACATCAGCCCTGAAAGAGTTAAAAAAAGACAGAAACACTTCAACAAATTTAAGTAGACCACAAATGAGGAAATTAAGAAAGTCAAAATGTACATGTTTTCAAATATAAGCATGAAAAAGTTTTACAAAACACAGTGAGAAAACATAAAAAACAAACTGTAAGTATATCATAATATCATTGATTTTTGACAAAAAGTCACTTCTTATTTGTTGGCTGTTATGAAGCAGTGGCATTTCATAACCATGCTTGAAAGCACATGAGAAAGCCCACCAGGTCCTACTTGGTTGGTTAGCTAATAGTTACATTTCAGGTGCTAATCCAGCTAATCATTATATGTCAGGTGTTCACCCTGTCTTTTCTTTAGGTGGTATGTTCACCAGACTCTTACTTTCATCTTGCTTACCCTTTCTACTTTCAATGCTGTTTCCTTTTATCTTCCAACAGTATCTTCATATTTAGTCTTCGGAGACTGAATCCTACTTACTACACTGTTTGATACATTTCAGGATTTCAAATAAGTGGATTACGTTGCCATTAAATTCATATTCAATGTACATATTCCATGGTGCTTTTGTGTGTTCTTGAATATATTTTTTTCTTTTTAATGAACTATTTGTAATAGTTGGAGTGATGGAACAATAGTTAGCACTGATGTTCTCCATTACAGTAGACAGAGTTTAAATTATGAGTAAGTTTTCATGTTCCTTATATGTCTTTATGGATGTTTTTCTCGGTACTCTGACTTTAATTGCACATCCCATAGTTGTTTTTTAGGTTGTTGGTTCAGTGTAAGTACAAATGACAAGAAGCTGTGTTAAAGTGGTATCTCATCCAGGTTTGGTTCCTGCCTTGTGCCCAATATTGTTAGATAGCATATATGTAGAATGAAGAAATTAATGTAAATTAATGAATTTATAGTACTGAATAAGGATAGTGTTTTACAAGATTTTATTGAATTGACTGAAGTCTTGTTTGGTGTGTCTGAAGCCTGTTAGAATAGAACTGTCACATTATGTAGACCATAGGAGCTGGAATCTTCTGCCAGCTTCTCCATGAGCTTACACCTGTTAACTAGTCGATCAAGGAGATAGAAGTGAACTTATTGAAAATGACATGAGCAGTGCAGGGCCGACAGCATGATTGATTTAAATGCGCATTTGAACTAGACACACTGGCACCAGGATGTGCTGGGAACTTAGACACACAAACAAAATTCAGTAGTCCAGACAGACAATAGAATGGTACAAAGAGCAGGTGGGGTAAAAAACATTAAAACACTTATCATGCAACAAGTAGTAATAAAAAAATGTGTGAGATGAATGGTTGAGGGTTCAAAAGCAAAACTTAACTACAACTAGTAAAATGACTTTAAAAACTAAGTGCACAGTCACTTTCTAAAATATTAGAATTGTTACAATGAAATGGGTCTCAAGTGGTAGCTGAGAAATGAAAATCAAGAGGCTTGGCAAAGACTGGAGACAGGCACAAAGAACAACAAATACACACTCTTTTAGCTTTCTTCTCTGGGCATCTTCTGTATGAATTGTATGAACGGTTTTTACAGAACTCTCAAAAAAACATAGTTTGTCCTAAGAGCACAGTGTTCCTCAGCCCCATGGCTGGTGGTTTTGCCATTGTCTTCTGCATGTACACAAGAGACAATGAGAAACTTCTTTTAGGAAATTTCAGTTCTTTTACCATGTCAAGTACTTTTGTAAGCTTCACCTGCTCATTTTGGATCTCTCATTATCTGCGGAACATGGGGTTGCTGAAGCCTATCTTAGCAACAGCAGGAACCAACCCTGGACAGGGCATTGGTCAGCTGGAAGACTAGTACAGAATTGTAGATATCATAAGGACATGAGAAGAAAACACACAAACACATGCAAAATCCGTACAGACAGCAGTCAGGTGTGAGATTTAAAGCCAGGATTCTGAATCCCTGAAGCAGCAGTGCTATGTAATACACCACTATGCCACCTTTTCCTCACTGGTATTTTAAGTCATTTGAGAAGGGTAGGATAACCTTTACAGGCAAGAGAATTGAAAAGAATACTAAAATCTAAAACAGACAAATTAATACTTAAAGCCATGGCCAAAAGTTTGAGAATGACACAAATATTAATTTTCACAAAGTTTGCTAGACAATGGCACCTTGATTGCCATTATGGATCAGGATGAAATCCTTGGATCCATTATCAGACCCTATGCTGGTGCAGTGGGTCCTGGGTTTCTCTTGGTGCACGACAGTGCCCGGCCTCATGCAGCAAGAGTATGCAGGCAGTTCCTGGAGGATGAAGGAGTTGATACCATTGACTGGCCCCCCACGCTTGCCTGACCTAAATCCAATAGAACACCTCTGGGGCATTATGTTTCGGTCCATCCGATGCCACCAGGTTGCACCTCAGACTGTCCAGGAGCTCAATAATACCCTGGTCCAGATCTGGGAGGAGATCCCCCAGGACACTATCTGTCGTCTCATTAGGAGCAAGCCCCGACATTGTCAGGAATGCATACAAGCACGTGGAGGCCATGCAAACTACTGAGTACGATTTTGAGTTGCTGCAATGAAATTTTGGCAAAACGGACTAGCCTGCCCAATCATTTTTTCACTTAGAGTTTCAGGGTGTCTAAATTCAGCCCTCTGTAGGTTCATAATTTTTATTTCCATCAATTGATGTAGCATCCTTTCATTCTTAACACATTATCCACAAGGGCAAAGCCCCTCAATAAGCAAAGTTTCAACTATGGAACCATCATCTTAGTTCTCAGACTATTGGAAAGTTATAATAAATGCAAAGAGCATGTGCAGTTCATCTTTATTCCCCATCATTTCCCTGGTTGTCATCAACTTTCCAAAACTGAATTAATAAGATCCAGCAGTGAATAAAACCCCCAAGGCAAGCGAGCGCTGACTCTTTGAAACCCTGAGGCTGACAATATCGTCACAAGTATGTAAAACATAACTTGATGTCAGCTCAATAAACCCTTGTTTTCATGCACAAAAATGAAGTCAGCACATTTAATGCAGACATTTATGCATTGCTTCAAATGAATATAATCAAAGTGTTGTTTGTTTTGCACCACACTCATTTGCAAAGTGCTTGTTTGCAAAAATATAATGAAAAAATATTAAAGCTACCAGGCAGAAATGTTAATTGTTTCCTAAAGTTTACAGGTGCATTGACATATGCAATTGGAACTAGAGAGAAAGAAACAATGCTAAACAAAACTCACTAATTGCTGCTGCCATAATTATTGAAATCATTTGTTTTTGAACCAGACATATTTTCTTAACACTGTGCTGTAGGAAATGTTTATACTTGTGCCAGTTTTTTTTATTTTTTTTATTTTAAAGAAAAGTTAATTAGTTTTTCCTGTTTTAATTTGTTCACATTATTATGTAATGTGTGAATTTCTGGCCTTTATTTTGAATACGCTGAAACATCCAGTTTATTTAATAATTTTTCAGAAAATGCGAACAAATGCATTTCTATTAAAGGTTTTCATGGTACTCCAGGTCAACTCTCTCATCCCAAAGACATGTGTGCTTGGTTAATTAGCTTATTTTGCATTGCCTATAAAAAGTATTCACCCCTTGAAAGTTTTCACAATTTATTGTTATACAGCATTCAAATGATGTGTCAACAGAAAAAAAGGACTCTAATGTCAAAGTGAATGCATATCTCTGCAAAGTGGTCTAAATTAATCAAAAAACAAAATATAAAATAATTGCTCACAGAAGTGTTCAGCAACTTCAAGTCAGTATTTAGCAGATGCAACTTTGGCAGCCTTGGGTCAGTGTTCTCGCATCTCCCTCTATCAGATTTGCATATCTGGACACTGCCATCCCCAGTATTCTTCAATGCATTCATTTTACCTCCTATCCTTTCAACCTTTCCAGGGCCTGCTGCAGAAAACTATCCTCCAGTAGCATGATGCTGCCACCACCATTCATGGTGGAGATGGTGTGTTTTTGGTAATGTGCAGTGTTTTGTTTTACATGAAACATGGCATTTAGAATAATGGCTAAAAAGTTCAGTTTTGGTCTCATCAGACAATAGAATCCTCTTCCATCTGACTTCAGAGTCTACCATGTGCCTTATGGCAAACTCTAGCAGAGACGCTGTGTGTGATTTATTTTAAAGCAGTGGCATTTTGTCCCATAAAGCTACTACTGTGGAAGCACTCGGGCAACAGTGGTCTGCACAGTCTCACCAATCTCATTCACTGTAGCCTGTAATTCCTCACTTGGTGGACTCTCTCACTAGTCTTCTTCTTGCATGCTCACTCAGGTTTTGTGGATGGACTCCTATAAGCATATTTATAGCTATCCCACACCATTTCCATTTGTTAATAATTAATTTAAATGGACTTGTATGGGATATTCAGTGACTTGGATATTTTCTTGTGTCCACTCCATGTGTCCTTATCAATCAACTTTTCATGGAGTGTTCTTTTGTTATCATGATGTAGTTAAGGCCAACCATATTGACTCATCACAAGTGTCCTTCCAGATAATGTTCACAACAATCAATTAAAACCCCTTGACTACAGACAGGGGTTCTCCATAGAACTAATTTTGTGACATCTAAAGACAATTGGCCACAATAGTAGTAATTCAGATGTAGCTTATTACAAAGGGGGTGAATACTTTAGCAATCAATTATTCTGTACTTTATATTTGTAATTAATTTAGGCCACTTTGCATTAAGGAGTCTTTTTTAGTTGATCAATTATACAACAGCCAAAATAAATTTAGTGTGGTTCAGTGTTGTATAACAATAAAATGTGAAAACATCCAAGGGGGTGAACACTTTTTATAGGCACTGTTTGGCAACTTATCAGCAAGAGCAGATATGTATATATGTGGGGCATGCAATGAACTGCCCAGCACCCAGTGCTGCCTGGGTGGGCTCCAAAAGAATACAAGTCTTCTCTTTAATAGTATAGAACCCAAGGGTTCTTTAGAAGTTTTGTGTGGAAGAAATTAAAGAAATGATCATGTTCACAACAGAGGGGGGCCTTAGTCATCATCATCTGAATAACCAGATAGCACATTCAAGGAAGACTAATATTTTGAAAGAGAATACATGTGTGTAAATGAGAGTTAGGTTAATGGAATGGTAAGGATGCAGTGAGTAAAGTTGGTGAAGGTGGATTAGTTTAAATACTTGGGATCAACAGTACAGAGTGCAGGCACCTGGAATGGGTGGAGAAGAGTGTCAGGAGTAATTTGTGACAGACAGTATCAGCAAGAGTGAAAGTAAAGGTCTACAGGATGGTAGTGAGACCAGCTATGTTATATGGGTTGGAGACGATGGCGCTGACCAAAAAACAGGAGGCAACATCTCCAACTCTGCCACCTCCAGCTCTAAGATTTGCATTGGATGTGACAAGGTTGGACAGGATTAGAAACGAGTACATAAGAGGGTCAACTCAGGGTGGACGGTTGGAAGACGAAGTCAGAGAGGCGAGATTGCACTGATTTGGACGTGTGCAGAGGAGAGATGTTGGATATATTGGGAAAAGGGTCTTAAAGAGAGGCCTTCCTCTTTTCCTCTTGCCTGGCAGCTCTAAAAGGCGGCTTATGGATGTGTGAAGAGCGCACATGCAGGTGATGGGTGTAATGCAGAAAGCGTGATGCAGAAAGATATACAACAAGATGATCCAATGTGGCAACCCGTAATGGGAGCAGACGAAGGAAGAAGAAATTCAATTGACTTCCATTGTTTTATGGTCTTGTATGATTTCTTTTTTGTGATCAAGTTTTTATTAAATAAAGACAAAATAACAGGAGATGAACAATAAACAACTATAAGATAAAAAAATAATCCAAACATAAGTTACTAGGAAAGATAATATATAAAGTAAAGGCTGATTGATGACATAATAGAGTTGAATTGAATTTGTTCCTATATTGGATTTTGATACCTAGGTGAACTGTAGTATGAAATAGCTAGCTTCATTTTTACTACCAAAACCAGTGCACCACAACAGATACAGTAGCTGTTAAATAATAAAGGGAAGGGAATTTTAACAAGCAGTTTTTATAAAATGCAGTGCAAAAATGTAGCTTGAGCTATAATTAGTTCAGTATCAGTAACTAGTTCCTAATTAAAAAACCGAGTAGGAACAATAAGTTGTAGCCACTGCAGGCCTCTAGGATGGAACTAAAGTTTTAATGAAATAACAGATTCAGAAAACAGACTGAAGAATAACATACAGTACATGTGTAAATGAAACACAATTATCTCCTCCGCTAGTACCTACCTTAGTAGCTAATTTAACATAGTGTACGATAACGTACAGTGAATACGCTTGACTTATAGTTTTCATCCTCTTTCTCTGTACGTTTAGCATTCATTTGCTCAGAGATTGATGCGCTTGCTGCTTTGTGAGCAGCTCGTTTTCTTCACCCTAGCGCCCTGCTTCTTCCCTTCTTCCGTTTGCATCTTTTAGCATTAAACCTGATTAAGTCAGTTTTTGTGTTGCAATTACTTAGTACATTTTTCTTAATTTTTCACTTAAGGTGGCACTTAAGTGTTCAATCTGCGTCAAGAATGATTTGGCCGTACACATGCATGCACAGCCGCCCTGCTGCTGAAAGTTGATTCTAACAATAAAATAAAATAAAAATATAAAGAGTAATAAAAATAGTCACCCCGAAAGCGGATAGTAGATGTCACGTAGTATATGTGTATCAAATTTCATGTCAATAGGTGAAAAGGTTTGCGAGCTACAGGTGATTTAAAATCCTTGACAGACAAACGAACAGCCACAGTAGTGTATCATATAAGAAGATTCTCAAACCTGCATAAAGCAATTCTGACATGTTGTAGGTTACAGGTTGTAGCCTAACCTGTCTGCCCAGTGCACAAGAAAGGAACAGACCTTGGACAGAGTACCAGTCTTCAAAAGGCTAACTGAAACACAATACCAGAACTGCCACCTAATCTAACCAACAGGACTTTGAGGAAATGGATGGAAAAATCAAAGTACATAAAAGAAACCCCATACGAGCATATCGACAACATGTAAATTTTAATGTGGACAACAATCCCATATGCGATTCAAGGCCAGGGAGCTGGATCCATGAGGCAGCTTACTGCTGTGTCACCATACTATAAAACAATAGAAGCAAGTCACCTACAGAACCTATGTGGATTGGAATCAAAGAGTACAGTCACAACCGGCTATATGACTAGTCTGTCTCTTCATATAGTGTTTTTAATAATGAGTGCAAGCAGCATTTCTTGTGAAGTGTAAACTGTTATTTAGTAGATTTCACCTTATAAAGCACATTTCCATTTATACAATTGACACACTGTAAATTACATGCATGCATGCAATTTGTTTAACCAATTCAACCCATTATTATAATGCACGTTGAGATGACAAGTGCAGAATGTGATGTACGGACTGTATTTTAGTTTCCTTTTAAGAGGGCCACTGCTGTATATTTGCACTGAAGAACTTTGATGATTAATTGCCACATTAAATTGTCTACCTGTTGTCACTTCTCAGGAAGTGGTCAATAGGTCATGAATGTCTCAGCCAAGCTTCACTCCATAATGCCCACTGTGCTGCAAGCTGACAAAAAATATAACATGTTTTTGCAAACATAAAAAGACAATTTGCAGCAGTGTCCAGTTTTCCTAGCATAATCATAGGAATTTACTACATTCATATTGCACAAAGGGCACCCAGTGAGAATGAAGCTGCTTTTCCAAAGTGTGAGCAGTGACATTTTATTAGAGACCAAATCATCTGTGATGTCAAGATGAGAATGGCAAATGTCATGGGCTCAGTGGCCTCTGTCTACCTGTGATACATTTATTTTGAAGCAAAGAAGCTTTGACAGATGCGATGGTTCTGTAACTGGTGGATGGCTTATTGGTAAGGTCGCTGGCTGAATCCTCCATTTTTCATATTGCCTATAATATGATTTGTAACAGCAATCACGACATTACATGTGCCAGGTAATAGAGGCTATCCGTTCAGACGCTGGCCCCTGACTCTTTTCTCTGACCCCCAGAATGCAGAGGAGAGGCACTATAACAGTGTGCATGATTTTGTGCACTCAGTTGAGGAATGCCGTCACATACTCTTGAATGCAGGTGACGAGCTCTCAATATGTCAATGGGGAGCTGCAATACTAGCCAATGAAGTCCTACTGAATCATGATTGCATATATATGTGATTGATTATATATATGCAACATTCACATATGAATGTTTAATGGCGGCATATAAGGTGCATTCACGTACGTACATTAATATGCTGCTTAAAATTTACTTGTAAAAAGGTTAAATTGTGTAGAAATGTGTGTACACCAGGTTTTATAAATCTGACGTTTTTGGAGTATACATTTTTGTGTTTTTTTGGCATGCACATATTTTCATGCTTGAATCCAGGTAGAGTTTTATAAATGAGGCTCCTTGAGTAGTACTGATATGCTCATTGAATCTGCATAAATTTACAAATGCAAACTTGTAATTGGAAAGTACATAAGCATGTAAAATTTACATAGAGAGAGAGGGAGAGGTTGGGGGCATGCGCTGATAGCACGTTGCTGCACCCACCATGCAATGAACCAACTAGATTGGGACTGGAGTGCAGCAGGTGATACCTCAGCACGACACTGGAACAGTGTGAAGAGTTTTTTTTAAAAAAAAAACGGCTGGAGTGCCGATCCTGCCACCCACCCCCAAGTTTTCTCTGCAAATTAAAGGACCTGCTTGCAAGGCTGGATGCAGATACACGTCATACCCAGGACGAAGTAATTGAAGGTTAAGGGCCCAACAGAGTAGAGTCATTTCTGACATTTACGGGATTCGAACTATGAGCACAAACATATTCCAAAAAGGAGTGTGAAACAGAGTAGTAGCTTATCTCAGTGTCAAACTTCGAGGGGAGGGGGGTCTGCATTGGACTTGCGTCCTGTCCAGGATTGGTTCCTCCCTTGCACCTGATGCTGCTTGAACAGGCCAATGGAACCATGTCCATGAACTAGACTAAGGAACTTCAAAAATGGTAGAAAGAATGGAATCCATATAGATAAATGGCATAGTGTTCAGCAAAGCCACCTTATATCCACTGGACCAGAGTTCAATTCCCAGTCCTGTCACCCTCTGTGAAGAGTTTGCAGTTTTTTCTAAAAGGGCTTTCTCTAGGTGTTATACTTCCCTACCACAGACAAAGATAAAGAGGTTACTTTAAGTTGAAAATTAAACAGTTTAAGTTATTTTGGACATGGCCACTGCGGTGGACTGGCGCCCTGCCCAGGGTTTGTTTCCTGCCTTGCACCCTGTGTTGGCTGGGATTGGCTCCGGCAGTAATTTGCAATGGACTGGTTTCTCAGCTAAGATTGGTTCCTGCCTTGTATTTAATGCAACTGAAATAGTTCTCTGAAGTGAAACACCAGAAACTTTACAGATTGGTGGAACTGTATGGAAAATGAAGACTTAACATAACATTAACACAAGATGATTGATTGAATAAAATCCTGTTATCTGTATTAGACTAGGAGTGTTTGCAGGCAGCTGTCTTTTCCATCATTTAGAACTGCTGGTATTTGTTCAGTTAGAATATTTTGATGATACGGGATAGTGATAACATATAAAGCTTTAATTTAACTTATGTCAATAACTTATTTTTTATATTTTATCATCCACAACTATTTTTATAGCAATACTCTAGAAATACCATTGAACACCAAAAAAGAAGCACAATAAAAGGTCAGGCTAAGCTGGCTCTTTTCAAGTGGTTATACATGTTTTTGAGGCAATCATCGTCTCTATTTATGAATTAGAAGGCAATTTCTGACTTTTCTCACTTGTTATGGTTTAATTCGAAAGTGATGCTGCTGCATTCATACAATCTAAGACTGAGATTACCTGTGCTGCTTTGTCATCCCTTTGTAGCTTTCTGAGCTTATCCTCCATCACTGTTCTCCATGCTGCCATCTGAAAGCAATCCCTGTTTTTAGTTTGGCAAACATCTGTGCTGGGAGCAACCTGTTCCCGGCTGAAACATTGCTGATTAGGAGCTCTGATAATGAGTAGTTTTTCATCTAAATTCATAAAAATCATAAGTTGGGTATAAATAGGAAGCCTTCTTAGTGGAAGACAGTTGAGGGTTATGATTTTAATTTTCTGTCATGCAGTAACTTTCCCAGTAGGCAAGATTAAAAAACAGAACAGATTTCTAAGGCATATAAACAGAAGAGAAAGAGAAGAAATAAAGGAGAGCCATTGTTTCTGGTCACATATGGCAGAGAATGCTAATAGAGTTTATGTTCTGTTTTTTTTTTTATGTTGTGTCCCCTATTACCAGCATCATCTTTCTATTCTCTGCTTATTACGAGGCTTCAGTTTGTAACTGGTGTTCGTTAACTATCTTCACTATACTGTGCTGATGCCATTGATTAATTACTTTATTTCTTCAAATCTATGATATTTAATATTTTTCATATGTATTGATTTATTGCTGCTAACAGGTTTATCCAAAGTCTCACTATTGTCCATATAAATGGATTTTGGCCCCTATCTGTCTACAAAAGCTCCTACTTGTCTACAACTTAAGCACTTCACCCAGCACTCTGTTTCTTTCTCAGAGCTGTGGCTTCTTTTTCTCCCTCCAGTAAGGATTTATCCTAACATTCCTTCCAAAAATTTCGACTCCGTAAACTACTGACATACAGACGGAGAAGCAGTTTTTAAACCAGCAACAGGGCAGTTCTTGGAAATGGTTTGAAAGTCCCAAAGATGACCCACTACATTTAAATTTACATACTGTATATTTCCTTAACAGACACTTTTTTCCCCAGTTCAACTTACAAGAAAGGAACAGTTTGGAATATAAGTGTTAAAAAACAAAGTTATAAAATTGATCTCCACAAATGAAAAGTTCGGAACAATACAAGCAAGTTATTAATCCTAGTCTTCATATATATTGGTGCTGACCAATTGAGACCCATCAAGAATTTAAACTTAATATGTGCCCGCTTTTGGTGGTTGAACACCAGATGTGCCACTTCATTTGAATCATCTGCAGCAGCTTAGTGACACAAGCAATATGGTAACTGATCACCACCCCAATGTTTGTACAGAATTGGCAGGTGTTAGTGAACATGAGCCAAGCAGAACAGAAGCAAATGAAGGATGAAAAATATGTAACCAAAGTATAGATGCAGCAACATACAATAGCATTCATGCTGACTAGTGCCCTAAAGCTCTAAAGATGCTTTAGAAAATGAGAAAACCTAATTAATATGGCAAATCATAGGAGAGAAGCTCACAAATTGTCATAGGGGTCTGAAAGTGACAAGTGAAACTAGGCAAACCTGCACATTCATGGACAGTTTTTTCTGGCTTCATATCTTTTTGGACAGTGTTTTTGCAAGGAGATCAATAAAAACCTTCATCACATGCAGAGGCTTGCCCGCGGCGGTGCTAAATGTTGGCAGTCTGGAGCCTCTAAGTAGGCCGATTATAGAGATTTAAATGTTATTGTGTATCTAGGCCTTCCTGTTTGTCATCACTTTGTGTCACCCTCCTGCCTTAGCACTCTCTCTCTTTAAATGAAATCTGGAATTCAGCAGATGAAATCAGAGAAAATGAAAGCAGTTTGTTTCAATTTGGAGATAACTGTTGGCTTCCACTTTTGCGTCTGCAGAAGTAATCCCAGTCTCCTGGCTGCAATTCATTTCTTTAAGCACAGTGTTAACTACTGTTGATAGTGTCGTACAGACTCTATGAGAGGTTTTTTTTTCTATGCCATCTTTTCAGCTCTTGTTGAAGAGTTCAGATGCATCAGTAAAAAGAATTCATTAAAGATACCAGAAAATATAAAAACTGCATTAGCTGTTGTATTGAATTTGAACTGCTCTTTGCCAGGTTTGATATTGGATACCTGGGGTTCCCTAGTTTAGTCCTGGAGTTTCTCTGCGATGTTTGGCTTTAATCCCTATGTTTACATATGAAGATATGTTTAGTGCACGCATTTTCCCATTGATATTAACTTTGCCACAAATGCAAAGGATATCGGTGCAATCTTTCTATCTAGAATACATTTTTTTAATATTAAGGTGAGAGCTGCTGCTGACATAGTCGCACCTGAAAAGATAGTTAAAAAAATCTTCTAGCACTGTTATACCATGGAAGACCCAAAGAGTGTCAGATCTAAAGAGAACATGCCGGAGAGCTGAGCTTAACTGGAGAAAAACTAAACTGATTGTTCACTATGAAATATTGAGGATAAAATAACAGAATACAACAACATAGTCTGTCTTGAGAGGCAGTGTTATTTCTCTAGAATTATAAGTAACAATGCTAGTAATCCCAGAGTCTTGTTCTCTACAATTGATCATCTGCTAAACCCAGATCACTCAATGGAATGCCTCCAAAAGCTTCCAGTGAAACTTGTGAGGCCTTTGCTGTATTTTATAATCAAAAAATGAATGATATTAGAAATAATATAGTACATCTCCCCAATACTGAACCTCTTAAACCCTGGTACTCCATTTTAAACAAATTAAATTCTTTCACCAGGATAGATTTACCTGATTTATTTAAAATAGTTTCTCAACTGAGACCCTCCACCTGTGTCCTTGACCCAAAACCAACAAGTTTTTTCAAAGAAGTATTGGGTATGCAAATTGATAGTATTCTTCCCAAACTGTCTTAGGATTGCTGTAGTTAAAACCCCTGCTCTAGAAACATAATCTTGACTCCTCTGCTTTTGAAAATTTTAGACCTATTTCTAACCTGCCTTTCTTAAGTAAAATTATAGGGAAGGCAGTCATTATGCAGCTTAATGATCACCTCAATAAACATGCTATTCTTGATAAGTTTCAGTCGGGATTCAGAACAAATCACAGTACAGAAACTGCATTCATTCAAGTAGTAAATGACTTGCGGGTAAATGCAGACAGAGGCCATTTATTTGTTCTCATCCTCTTAGATCTGAGTGCCGCTTTTGATACCATTGATCACAATATTCTTAGAAGTCAATGGGTGGGCCTCTCTGGTAGTGTCTTAAATTGGTTTGAGTCCTACCTGTCAGGTAGAAAATTCTTTGTTAGTTGTGGTAATTATACTTCAAAGACACATGATATTCTATATGGTGTTCCACAAGGCTCTATCCTATGTCCGCTGCTCTTTTCGATTTACATACTTCCGTTAGGTCAGACTATCTCGGGGCATAACATGAGCTACCACAGCTATGCTGATGACACACAACTGTATTTATCAATAGCACCTGATGACCCTGACTCTCTTGATTCACTGATACAATGTCTTACTTGTGTTTCTGAATGGATGAGTAGTAATTTTCTCAAACTAAATAAAGGAAAAACAGAAATTTTAGTGATTTAGTGGCAATAATGGATATACTGAGGTTATTAGAAATAAACTTGATGCATTAGGATTAAAAGTCAAGACAGAGGTAAAGAATTTAGGGGTAACTATTGACTCTTACCTGAATTTTAAATCACATATTAATCAGATTACTAGGACAGCATTTTTTCACTTAAGAAGTATAACAAGAGTTAGACCTCTTATAACATTGCAAGATGCTGAAAAATTAGTTTGCGCTTTTGTTTTCAGTCAACTAGATTACTCTAATGCACTCCGCTCAGGACTATATTGTTATTATTTGTTTTGAATTTTGTTCTGTATGTTTATTTTCTTAATATGATTTGGATTATTAATTCATTTTTTTAATTTTGCATTACGGTAAGTTAGGCGGCACGGTGGCGCAGTGGGTAGCGCTGCTGCCTCGCAGTAAGGAGACCCGTGGGTTTGCTTCCCGGGTCCTCCCTGCGTGGAGTTTGCATGTTCTCCCCGTGTCTGTGTGGGTTTCCTCCGGGTGCTCTGGTTTCCTCCCACAGTCCAAAGACATGCAGGTTAGGTACATTGACGATTCTAAATTGCCCCTAGTGTGTGTGTGTGCCCTGCGGTGGGTTGGCTCCCTGCCCAGGGTTTGTTTCCTACCTTGCGCAATGTGTTGGCTGGGATTGGCTCCAGCAGACCCCCCATGACCCTGTAGTTCGAATATAGCTGGATGGATGGATGGATGGATGGATTATGGTAAGTTTCAATGCCTTAGTTTTCTTTGTTTATCTAAGCTCCTCTTGTGGAGTTCAAGGATGCATGGCCACCTGATGATGCAGCTAATTGTTTTAGGGTTGATCACCCAAGCTATATAGAAAGAAAAGCTTCAGGTTGCTCTGAAACTTGAACTTTTTATCTTTACAATAAATAATCAAATATTAAAGGAACTTTGTTTTGTTATTTGATCAGAAGATTTTAACATTTTTCCTCTCCTCATTTTGATATTTGTAATTGTAAAAGCCTGTGTCCCATTCTGGGCTGCAGGGGCTAGGCTGCCTGGAGTGAGGACAAATCTTGATCCACAAAAGGTAGCACCAGGAACGGTTTTCCCTACCTTTCTTGCTTTTCGCGATATTAATATCTAAATTAACATATTTGTTTTATTGTTGCTTTTTAATTATTCATTTTCATATCTTTATATTATTTATGATCTGTTTGTAATTTTATACTGTAACTTTAAATGTTTCTCCATTCTGTATACTTTGTAGGTGGAGCTCCAGGAAATAAGGCCACCCTGTTTTCATCACTGCTAGGCCCAACAACAACAACATTTATTTATATATCACATTTTCATACAAAAAGTAGCTCAAAGTGCTTTACATAATGAAGAAAATAAAAATAAAAGACAAAATAAGAAATTAAAATAAGACATTAGTTAACATAGAAAAGGAGTAAGGTCTGATGGCCAGGGTGGGCAGAAAAAACAAAAACAAAAAAATCCAGATGGCTGGAGAAAAAAATAAAATCTGCAGGGGTTCCAGACCATGGGACTGCCCAATCCCCTCTGGGCATTCTACCTAACATAAATGAAATAGTCCTCTTTGTAGAGAGTTCTCACGGAGCCACTTGATGTTGATGGTTATATAGACTTCTGGCTTTTAATCCATCCATCATTGTTGGAACATCACGGTTCTTTGAGTAGATGGTGATGGCGCAAGCCACCACCAAAAGGACACCGGAAAAGGAAACAGAAGACAGAGTAGGGGTTAGTACAGATTTTAGAGCCACCATGAATAGTTATTATAATGAGTTGGATATACAGAGAATCAGGATTTTAATTACAGTTGTGCTTGGCCTTTTTTTAAATTACAGGTAGTGCTTGGCCTTTTTCTTTCCCATCACTGAAGGTCCACAGAGCCCAACCCAAAGACAGTGGGTCATCGGCGAAAGGATCAGTTTGCCTGAAGGGACCAGACAAGGTATTCTGCCTCAGCGAGAAGGGATCCGAGATGTAGGTACCAGACACAGGGAGAGTTTTCCCTGGGAGCATTGTATCGCTGTTCTGTGTGCCTTCCTCACAGGGGGAGTCCTTCCGGACACATATTTCTGGCCTAAGGGTGCCAATGCCTGGGAGAACGGCATGAGGAAGTCCAAACAGAACGTGGACCTGCTGCTCGTGGATGAACAACAGCAGGGGAAAGGGTGCCTGGGGCCTTGTTTCGAGCAGATTAGTCCAATGGAGGAGGGGACAGTGGAGGGCCTGATAACACTCAGAGAAGCAGGTAAGAGGGTGAAGGGAGTGTACCGGGATTCTTTTATTATGTTTGTACAGGTGGGGACGGTGAACCTCCACCCTACTTTGAAGAGATCCCCAAAAAGGCATGTACAGGAAGCACAAGGCCATAATGTCTCCCGCCCGGTGGTTACAGACGGGCACTTTTTATTTCTTGTCTTCCAATTCAGCACACAGCACCCTACACAGTGTTCCAATCATTACAATAACTCAGTCCTTTCTTCTCTATTTTCTTTCTCTTTTTCTCTTCTTCTGCCATCTCTACTCCTCCCTTCGCTCTGTCCTCTACCTCCACCACTTTTTATATTGTTCCCAGATGTGCTCCGGGTGCTCCCTAATGATCTTCCTGCAGCACTTCACGGTATGACAAAAGTGCTGCATGGGCACCTGGATTCCCCTCTGGCAGCACTTCCCGGTGTGGCGGCAGTGGTGTAGTCCATGGCTCCAGAATCATCCAAGTGCCCTCTCGTGTCCCAGTGGAGGTATTGCCTCTCTCCCGGTCTTCTCATCCTCCAGGCGTCCCAGCTGGGCAAGAGCCACAGTGTTTATCTTTTATATTACCAGGATGCCTGTATACAAGACTGGAATCAGCACTGGACGGAATAGTAGTCGATTGTTTGTTCTTCCACACTTACCTTAAACATGGAAAAGGCACTATATAAATAAAATGTATTATTATTATTATTAGTAGTATTACACTTAAAATCAAACCAGTTTAAGGTCAGCAAATATTCTAATGTGCCCATCCCCGGGGTGTGGCAGGAAATTGCTGAAATTACTCTCTTGGTTTGTCTCTGAAAATTACAGAGGTGTTAGCATTCAATGCACGTCTGAAAACCCATCTTTTGCCTCTTGCATTTCATATCAGCTAGACATGTGGTTATTTTATGTTGAAACTGACTCTTCTATGTCAGTCTTACTGATGTTGACTTTGCTATGCGGTTTCTCAGTTCTTGCTGTCAATCTACTATTATAAAAGTTCAGTTCACGTTTACTTTTGTAGGTCTTCCCAGGGTTTGCTTCTTTGTGCCTTATCATGAATTTGAAATATCATCTTGGTTTGAATTGTGTTCTTGTGTACTTTGTAATTCTGTGCTCTGTGAAAGGTGTTAAACAAAATAAAGTTTGACTGATTTACTGATGGAACTGTGGTGCTTCCATTAAAAATTAATATTGCCAGTATAATGGATGCCAAGTCTCGGTTTAACAAAAAAGTAACAAAGGCATGTTAAAGTTTGTTAATCTATTTTTCCGTCTGTCTGTTTACTGAGTCTACATATTGCAGGCAGATAGTGTGGCTGAGACATTGGTCTTTACAATACAAGCCTGTTAGTTGAATACTTTACTAAAACTCCCTGTGTGATCTTGAACCAATTGTAAGACATATACATTGGCATGTAAACAGCTGCAATGTATCATGACCTTTGGCAGTCATTTTTGGTAAATGCATTTTCCAGATGCAAAATATTAATAATAATAAAAATAATTAGGTGTGAGGTGCAGAAACGTATTAGAGGTAAAACAGAAACCAATCCTGGGACAATATACCAGATCATCAATATGTTACTCTCACTGACACACACATTCTCTAACTCTGAGCCATTCTGACCTGCACCTAAAGAAAAGAAATGTGGACATGGAGAGAACATGCAAACTCTGCACAAGATGGACTCTAAGACTTTATGCAGTGTGTTAACTACTGTTCCACCATGCATGTACTGTAGCTCTCAATAATATAAACCATTTATATTTAATACTAGCTATGTTTTCTATCAAAGAAAGGTAGTGAAGTTAAAAATATTTGTATACCATCAGCATTACACCTGCGCCTTTCCTCAGTATCCTCATGTGTCTCAACCTCTCTTGCCCGAGGCTCCCTATCTAAGCCTGCTTCTCAGACTTTGTCATTTCAAAACATGTTGCTCGCCTCCCATCCACTTTTGACTACTACCAACAGTAAATGGCCCCCCACTGCCATCTGTGAAAACATCATTCATATATTTGCCATACCTTCCCTCCTATGCATTCCTTCTACATCTTTCCTTGGAATCCTCATGTGTATCACCCTTCCTTGAATGGTGCTTCCTGTCTCAATCACGTTTGACTAAGCAACCACAGTGAAACTGACCAATCCAGACAAAGCCAAACTGACCAATCCAGACAAAGCCAAACATGGGCTTGCTCCTGCCTATTTATCTGAATTGTGTGTTTTACACCAGCCATCCAGAGTGCTTAGATCTTTTGTTCAGTTGTCTCTGGTTGACCCTCGTACCAAGTGTAAAACCAAGAGGGACAGGGCTTTTGCAGCTACTGCCCCTCGCCTGTGGAACTCTTTACCTCATTACATTAAGGAGTCGTCTACAATTGAACTGTTCAAAACGAGATTAAAGACTCATTTCTTTTCACCTGCATTCCGTGACCTTCAGTAATACTGATAGTTTCCTCATTGTGATCATATAACATTACTTCTATTTATTATATATTTTATTTATGTTCATATATTTTATTTCTATTTGCTATTTGTTTGTTTTTCATTATTCTATTACTGCAAAGCACTTTGGGCACAGTATTTCCTATGTTGTTTTAAATGTGCTATATACAGTAAATAGACATTGACATTGACGAATCAAATTGCACAGAGGGACCAGACAGACACAGTGTCATTAGCATTTTATTGTATAGATGGAATAGATTGAATCCGGTAATGCAAACATCACAAGTAATATACAGTACTTATTTAGGCTATTAACACTAAGTTAGTGTTAAATGTTTTTTTTGGAGAAATCCTGAATGCCTTGGGCTTTTAAAAGTCATCACTCATGCTTCAAGCTCTAACACTGCAGGTACACAAATGTAATAAATCTTAACACAAAGCTTGTTTACAGAATTCTAAAAATTGTTATTTTGCATTTTACGATATCTGCAATACACTTTAAGATATTTAAAATGCACATCATGATATATGAAATTTACTTTGAGATATCTTGAAGTAAATTTCTGTAGAATTTCCTGTTCTTACATTAGGACTTCCTGTGTTTTTCAAGATATCTTGAAATGCATGTGAGATATCTGAAATGGATAGGAAGCTATTTTGAGATATCTTGAAAAGTATTTACAATATCTTCATTGTATTGCAAATATCAGAAAATATTTTGATACCTTAAAATAAATGTGTTTTTTTAAGATGTATTAAAATTAGAGATATTTTGAAATAACATTCAACATATCTTAAGGTATTTGAAATTAATCACCCATTTTAAAATATGATGAAATAAATTTGAAATCTCACAAATGCATGGAAGCTTATTTCAAGATACAGTATCTTGAACTGCCCTTCAGATATTTCAAAAGGAACAGAACATTTCAAAATATCTTGAAATCTACTTGAGACATCTTGCATTTTGAGATATCCCTAAATATTTATTTAGCTTGACATAGTGATAAATCAAAATGAACCATTTTCAGATATCTTGGAATTTGCTTGAAATATCTTAAATGCATTTAAGATATCTTGAAGTTAGTTAATTTTCAGACATCTGTAACTCGTTTTAAGATATCTTAAATGCATTTTGAGATATTTTATATACATTTCAAGATATCTGAAAAGGATACTCTGCTCATTCTGAAATATCTTAAAGTACATTTTCAGATCTCTCTAAATGTTCATTAGACTTTCCATACTGTTTAGCTGCTTTACATCCTTTATAACCCAAACTTGAATAAATAAACACAATGTGATCAGATAAATTCTTTATTTGAACTAAACAACAGAGGACTTTTCACTTCAGAGCTGCTCATTTTCCTTCCTTCTCCTCTAAACATGCATGAAGTAAGCAAACAAATTTAAATGGAGGAATTGGCCAGTGAAACAAACTACAGCAGCCAGTAGAGGTAGTACTCCAAAACCTTGCTGGAGAATCCCTGATGTATAGGAATGATCTGCTTTTCAATAACCAGGCACTTGATTATTTTAAGTTTCATTTTCTCACAGTAGAGTCACTGTTCATGTTTTAGAGCTTCCTCTGTATGTGAATATTACAAGTGTAACTGAAATTATTTACACTTCATCACACTGTCTCTGCCTTTTTAAATATTTAATTAGCAATGGATGCTATTTATGTTTCTTTACTATATTTTGGTTTAAATATATGCTTTAGTATTTATCACATAATTGCTTTGTAAATTAAAGTTATACATCTTAAGGAATTCTTCTTTACGTCTCTCAACTCCCTCAATAAATGTTTAGTGCTTTTTTTGTTTTTTAAAGACAGGTGAACACAAACTAAATTTATTGCATTATTTATTTAAAATAATTTTTGGGTGATTATATAAATTGTATGTTAACATGCTGCCTTGAGCCTTTATATTAGTTTATTTGGGCACTGTAAATGTGCCATTTAAAATGCCTTTGTACTAACTGCTTTTACAATATCCCTGTTTTTGAGCAATTTCATGTTTTTTTTTTTTTTTTGCTCTTATTCACAACACGTGTGTACTTCCACCTCACAAAAATGGTTTAGTCCATAATTATTTAAATTAAATAACACTGTTAATAATGTTGCTAATTTGCTCAGCCAGATTATTGGATTTTACTGATGGAATGTAAGCTTTTGGTGGGGTTATAAAAATGTCATTTTTGGTTAGCGTTTTGAACTTAGGTGAAAGTCAGACTGAGCCTGCTATTGACCTTTTGCTTTAACTTGCATCCTATGGTTGCTAAAAAATATATTACTTACCTGCCTCCTCATGGTGGCAAAACCATGATTCAGTATAGCTGACTTTAAATTTAATTATGCTGATGCTGAAATCAGGACTCTGGATGAACATATCCAGCAGCTCATCATATGACAGCCAAAACTCAGCTTGTCTGCTAACAGTACAAGACATTTGCCCTGGATCTGGACCTAACCATGCAAAACTGACTCCAAGACACACCACTCAGACGCTGAACATAGCCTAACATATAAGAGAGATCATACTGTATGTTATACTGTATGTAATTATTTCAAAAGGATTTACTTTTGATATTATGCAGCTTCTGGGCATTGGAATATCATAATTACTGTATTTTCTTTAATCTATAGCTAGGATGAAAGAGCAGTATGTTGTTAAAATATTTTGATGCTGCAGTTGCTTCTAGCTTGGCTAATATGCCTAGTCTGAATTTAATGCTAATTCTAGTTTAGCGGACAAAGTAAATAATTAGGAAAATGTAACGCTATGTTGAAAGACATGTCCAACATAGTACACCCTGAATGTTAGTTAATCATCGATTAATGTACAGTAAAAATTCAAGCAACATGTAAACTCTAAAGAAAATGCCATACAGATTAGCAAAAATGAAGGAAAACTAAATGAAATATCCACTATGCAATTCTGAGGATTCAGATGACTAAATATGATACAACAATATGACTTTTTTCCTATTTCTCTACATTTACTAAATTACTAAACCTATGAAATCCAAGAGTATTGTGTTCAACTATTCATTATCAATTAAACCGATTCTTCTTTCAGTGGGCAGGATGTTTTTAATGAAGCTAATCAGGAGAAAAGAACTTAGCAAAAAAACAAAAAAACAGGTGGCAAAACTAAGTTGTAAGCCAAAAATGAAAATATAAAAACTTAAAGAACAAGGTGATAATGAAGATACACAAAAAGAATAAGGTATTTAGCACATATGCATGTAAGAGATTATCCATGAAGTGAAAATCTTTGATCCCATTTTTACAAATGACACATGTTGACAAAAACCACCCCAACTGTTATTTCCAGAGCAGATGGAAAATTGGAAGGCGACAAGGGTTAAAGTAATACTTTTTTATATTATTATTATATATATATATATATATATATATATATATATATATATATATATATATATAAGGAGATGACTCGTAACCTAAATTCTAGTAAATGTTGTAACCAGAAAGTCAAAACTACTGTGCAACAAGCCCAGAACGTAAACAAAGAATTGAAGTCTAAGAATCAAAGCTAATAGCTTAAATCCAAATTTTCAAGTGAATGTACCCAAATAAAGCTTTTATAATGAATTCACTGATTTGAATAGTGGCTGAGTTGCAACCCTGACATAAATAAAATCTACTAATGATGTTACATGACCGAATCTCACAGGGCTGGTCCATGAAAATGGGCAGCTGTATGTTACCAACAGGAACACAAAATGGTGGCACCCACTAACATTTACAAAAAGGTTCCCATAACAAAATTAAAACAACAAAATGAAAGTGAAACAAATAAATACAATGCCTCAATGAAAAATGTATCGAACCAAGAAAATATTAACAAAAGTTTGAAGAATCACTCACACTACCAGATGTTGAACATTTTCAGTTAAATCTTGTTCTCCCGTGTGGTTTTTGCAACTATGAAGGTTATAGATCAGTGCAGAGAGACTAGACACAGAGATTCCCTGCCAATACTTCTGGCACTGCCCCTTGTAATGTCCAATGCCTGCAGCAATGGGCACAACCTACAATCCCAAGACATTAACAGTCATGATTGAGATGGACCTAGGTGAAGCAAGGCTTTTTGTTTACAAGAACAGCACAGTTTCTTAAACAATGGGAATTAAAGTGTGCAAAAAAGTTCAAACACTGCATTCAATGAATACTTCAATAAACAAATCTTTAAAATCCGTGCCAAAAAATCATTAGTGTGTTCCAATATAAAATAAATACATAGATAAACACTTTTAAAAACACAGAACTCCTCCATGACATTATTCTCTGTTTATAATTCCACTCATGTAGCCCTCCACATCCCAGTCCACTACACAGACCTGAAATTCTACCTCTGTTGGTAATCTGCAGTTCCCAGGGTTACTTGCCTTTCTCCAGTTGCTGACTCTTTATTTCTGCTTGTATCTACTTTCCCTGTTAAGCAGAGTTTAGGAAAGAGTTTTAGTTTAGAACTTTCTAGCACACTGGAAACTCCACTCGGCCATTGGTCCTGCTCCTTTTAAAATTACTCAACAGAGCCAATCCTGCCTTGTCCTGCTCTGCTACCATGGAATACTTGTAATGTCAAAAGTCAACCAGCATTCGCTTCATTTCCCACCTTCTCCATTCTTTCATTTCTCTCTCTAGTTTTGTTTTTTCCTTTCTAGTACTGACCCACCCACCTTTCATGCTAGAAGTCTCCCAACTGGTGCTTGCCGATTACTGTATCACCACAGCTTAAATGGTAATTAACAAATAAGCCTGCACACACTTTTACATGTGCTTTCCACATCCGCATGAGTTAAGCTGTTGGGTTATGCTAAAAATCCTTAAAAACACTAATAAACTAATACAATAAAATGCCCCCCAAACACTCATCTCACCGCACTCCTCCAAAGATATGGGCATATGAAAACGTTTTAAGAGTTCCCTCAAACTGTCCTATCTATACACATATCCTTACTTGAAGTCATTTTCTTGCTTGTACTGAAAACACCCTGAGTGACAACTGTTTCATTGGATAGAAGCCAAAACCTTCAATGTCATTTTCCATAGCTTCACCACACAGTCCCCACAAGTGAGTCTTGACTTTGTCCACTACACTGCTAAACTTGACAGTACACCTCAATTATACTCGGAAACTGTTCTGCTAATATTATATCAATAATATACTGTAGATCTCTACCTTCATCTTCTTTTTTATTTTAATACACTTTATTAACACTAGAATTACCAAAGCCTACGAAAAAACTCATAATCCCACCCCAACTTATATCCCTTTACACGTCTACCATGAGCGTCTTTTGTTTTGCAAAGGTGTCGATCAGCACAAGCAGCAAGCAGCCTGCTGTCCTATCCCCCGCCGTGAAAGAGCTCAACTCTCCCAGTTCAAGCCAAGGCTCCTTATCTGGTTCCTGGAGTTGTATTGGGTAAATAATACAGTATATCATTATTTGGAATACATGCATTTCACATGTGTTCTGTGTCTATAAAGATCTGGGTAAGTGTAGGATGAAAGGAAATGTGAGGTAAGAAATGCTGAACACATACCTAAAGCAGAAACTCTTTCCATGTTAAACTAATTATTATGTGAAGTGTACAATGTGTGAAGACTTTACTCCAAATATCAAATAAACACATGCGCTTTTATTCAAGAATATAACCAAAGAAAAAAAAATATTTGATTTACATGTTGCGGTCAATGATTTAAAAACCCAAGTTCAAATGTCAATTGACAGTAAGTCAATACATGTTCTTGAATGGCGCAGAAGTAAGAACTGCTGCCTTATAACCCAAAAGGTACCGGGTTTGAGTCTTGGCACTCCGGCATTGCTATTATTATTACTATAATATAAAAAAAAAACATACATTTGATTTGAGTCTGTAACACCTGGTGTAAATTTTGGCTACTTATAAAAGTTTTATTTTGTCAGTGACGTTCACGCGGTACAACAGACTTGCTTCTCCCTCTCTGATTTGATGCCGTTTATCTCCAGTCTTTTCACAACAGCAGTGATGACCACAGTTGGGGCTGTGGCTTACGCCTGCTCAGAACTATTTGTTGTACCGGCAATCAAAGATACAATGTCCCATGACAGCTATCAGACTACCATACGGCATTTGCACTTTGACAACAAAGACACCCGTGCAGAACATGTGAAAAACAACAGATTTGCTGCAGTTTTGGACATATAGTAACGTTTTGTTGAGAACTGTGTTTTGAGTTAGAACCCAAGGCAAAGATTTTCCGAGTCTGTGGTTATAAAGCTTATGAAGCCATTTCTGGACAAAGGCAGAACCATAACAACAGACAGCTTCTTCACAGCGCTTTCCCTGGCCAATAGACTGCTGCACCGTGATACAGCTCTGCTTGGCACTAGAAGTAAAATGGGGCTTCCACCTGCAGCTAAAGTAACTTCAGTAGCGAACAATTTGCCATGCTAGTGTTTAGATCTGGTAGTACCATGCTGATGGTGTATATGCCCAAAAAGAAGAAGCCTTTCATTTCAGTCTGTAACAGCCGCTGTAAAGTTTTCCAACCTGTAAAAGTTATTGCTGAAGGGATATAACCAGACACCCAAATGCTGCTGAATCATGTCTTCTTAGTATCTTATTGTCACTTGAATTTTTGTCATTCAGTTTTATTCTTGAATAAAAGCACACTTGTTTCATTATGCCTTTACGATAGTGTTTATTTTAAATTCCATTAAACCACTTAAAAGACATTGAATCAGTTTCTGCCTCTCCTACTCAGAGTGGAGTAGGAACCCTTCTGGCAGTGGTGTGCACCAGGAGGTCCTGTGTTTAAAAACATGACAGGTACCAACAATTTTTTGTCCATAGCTTGCTGCAGACAATAGAGGGAGTGCCCCTATCCAGTTGACATGATGGAGGAACATGTGCTCCTCATTGATCCTTACTGCCATGTCGTCTTAAGATGACAGGGTTAGCCAGGATGAATTGATCTAAAAAAGGGGCCAGATAAATAACAAAATGTCATCCTTTATGTTTAAAGTGCAATGCTATAACCAGTATGCTACATTGTCAGCAAGTATCTTGTTCAGATGCTTGTTCAGTCATCACGCCTACTGCATCAGATGTATGACAAAATAAATTGTTGTAGATTGACAGAGCCATTCACATGAAGAGTTCATTCTTAATTTTTGGCTTTGAATGTATTTCTTTTTAATTTTCCTATGAACTTTATCAGTACTTTAGAAAATTTCAAAGAGGCAATTTTTAAAGTACCTACTTTTTCCTTCATCATTGTTCACTCTACTTTGGGCATAAGTCAATAATGCTAGTCAGCTTTGTCTTTTTTAATAATTTTGGGTTCTGACATCCACGCTGAGTATTTTATTACACTTTACATTCTTAGGATGGTATAAAAAGTGAGATCCACATACTGTATAACAAAATAAAACACATGATCTTTGTTTAATATGATAATTAGGTTGCATATATCAGTAGATTTAGGATAATTATTTATATTACAAAATCAGATGCTATATTTTTTCTGAACAAGTATCTAGGATCATTCTTCTGCGAAGGAGTGAATAAACAATTATTTCTAAAATATGGTGAAGATGATTTATTTAACATATGTTAGCATAGGTAATTGATAAAGATTACTTAAACGGTTTAGAAAAAAAATGTTGACTATTGAGCCTTTAACAGGTGAACCATGGATTATGAAACCACTCTCATAGCTCCTGCACAAATACAAATGATGTGAAATGGAAACATACAGTAGTTATGAATGTTTTTATGGCTATCTGTAAATATTCTGGTGGTAACTTATAAGTATAACCGGAAACACCAGAGGCACACATGGACACCTGCCTGCACTTAAAGGATGAACACAGGACAGCAAAGAAGTGGTGTTGTGGGTATAATTTCCCCAGTATGCATTTAGAGTCTGCTTCTCTTATCATGGTGTGAGAGTTTATAGGCTTCCCAACTGCTCCCTGGTTGTGGGTTGTGCATTAAGGTGTTCCATTTTATCTAATACACTTTATCTAATCACTGCACTGGTTTATTTTAATTTTGATACTACAGTATATCACAACATCACAGCCATTCCCAGCAGTAAGTAAAACTAGAGATAAGCCTACAGTGTGCTATGTAAATTCAAATGAAGACACACTCCAGCTGTATCTGATGTATTAAACGGTTTAATATTTTTTCTGATAGTAAAGCAACAGTATGTTTCTCTAAAGCACTAAAATTTAAATATAGTTTCAGCAGACACTTTAAATATGAATTTTTAGGAAATAATCTAAAGAAAGTAGTACAGCTCTATTCTACTCTTTCTGCAAACAGAAAATCCTTGTGTATCACCTCTCTCTCTCTCCTTTGTGGATATCCCCATTCTCTTGGAATTATTTTACCCCTTCATTTTTTTTCTTACCCATTTAGTTTATTTTTTATAGTGTTTATTCCCAATTTTAAGGTCATGGCAATCAGGTGCCATCCTTAAAACTAAGGCAAATATTAATGCTTGAAATCTATCAAGTGCTTCTTCTTACACAAGGGCTTTTAGAAACTGGAATAAATTACTGATTTGCATTGTTCAAGTTCAAACCTTTATATATTTAAAGTATCTTGAAAAATAGAATGGCAAATTAATTAATTAAACAAGACTAATGGACTAAATATTTCCTTTAGGTTACATGAGAGATATAGTAATAGGTGCTGTGACTCGAATCGTGGTTGTGAGTGTCATTGCACAATTGTCACCTTTATAACCCATTGACCCAAGCAGGAAATAATATTTTTGTAGATTACTAATAGCAGGGGTTTTCAAACTCAGTCCTGGGGAACCACTGTGGCTGCAGGTTTTGTTCCAACCAGCTTCTGTTTTTAATTGGACTCCTGGGCTAATTAAGTGAACTGATATATCTCAGATTCTGTGTTTTGGGAACATTACAGAAATTACAAAACTATGTTTGCTAAATTATATATACACCGGTATATATTAAAATGTACAAAGCAGTTATATAGGAATAATGTATTTTTTTTTCAACAATATTTTTATTTTGTTTTTCATTCTACTTTTCCAGGTGTTCTAATTGTTTAATTAATCCATTATTTATTAATTATTGGGTCTAATTAGGGTCTGACACTAATGTAGATGCAGCCTTTCACAATTCAGTGTTGTTTGCCTGGGTATTTGCTCTGCTAGTTTTTAATTGTCATTATTACGATACAATGAAGGGAGCAAATTGCACAGAGAAAGAGTAAATTTAATGAAATCAACAAAAAAGAGTTAAACATTTAAGTCTATAGCAAAAACAGAAATATTTCTAAATGTCTTATGAATGTAAAAATCCTGTTGCTGTGCTTTTCTGAATGTAGAATAAGAGAAAAGGAAAAAAAACAGGTAATTAAATGAGATCAGTGCTATCAGTTGCTGTCACTGATTATGAATCTGGCTGGAACAAAAACCTTCCTGGGTCCCCAGGAAAACTCATGACTTACACCATTGACAGGGGTGTAGTGATGCCCTGTTCCATCATTCGCTAGTCTTTGTCTGCTGTTCAGCCTATTAAATCAATCCTGATGAGGATCAGAGCGTCCCTGCATCATTATCATCAGCATCCTTTAGTTTACATTAAGATGACCAACACAAGTAGAAATATCATGCATACCACCCAGGTGAAAACGTTAAGATGTTGGAAGGGCTCAAAACAATAATTTTGTCATAGTTAACCATCAACTTTACCCTGTTATCACCTGTTAAATAGAAAATATGGTGTGCAGCTTTTTAGTGGTAAATCTTAATCATAAAAAACTTGTAAATTGAATAATCTCTATACTTGGCCACATTAATCACAAATTTCACCTGGGTCACTGTCTTTTTGGCCTGGTATTTTTGTCTAAATATATGCAACTTAATTTAACAGGCTCCGATTTAAATAAGAAATACTTAGACTTGGGTGGCACAGGTAGAGCTGCAGCTTTGCAGTAAGGAGACACAAGTTTGCACCCTGAGTCCTCATTGCATGGAGTGTGAATATTCTCACTCCATTTTCATGGGTTTCCGCTGGGTACTACCTAAGTCTACAAACATTGGCAACACTAAATTGGCTCTAAGATGTGTGAGTGTGTGCGAGTGTGTTCACCCAGAAATAGAGGGGTGCTCTGTTCAGGGACTGTTCCTTCCCTGCACCCTGTGCTTGCTGGGTTAGGCTCCTGTCCCCCAAAACCCCGCTCAGGATTAAGTGGGTTAGAAAATGGTATGGTATATTTAGTGTTTTACTTTAGTTCTTTGAAAATTTCCCAGAGCAAGAAGAATTACTTTATAAACTCAGTGATATTTGAATGACATTTATGCAGACAGTCATTGCATTCCTGGCAGGATACATGATGATGGTACATTCCACAATATGTTCTACAGACAGGTGATTGATTTTTGTAGTAAAAGATGAAAGTTAAAATGATATCACAGACCATGAAGAAAACATTGCCCTTGAGAAAGGCATACAGCAAATCTTTAGGTGTCCAGTAATAATAAGACTGAAAACCTAACTCATTGCATTTCATGACCAGGCATTTAAATTCAGGTATCACCAGCAGAACATCTTAAAGCAGCAGGTCAACAGCAAGTACAGAATGTGCATTAAGGCTGAGAAGATAATCAGCCATCTCATCACTTGATATATGCTGGCTTCCATTGAATACATAACCCAACACAACAATGTTCACAGCTATCGGCAATGGTTGATCTGTAGTGAAAAAAATCCTGAGAAATGGTACCAGCAGATGTCAGGGTCTGTTGTCACTGCTGAAGACACTACTATAATGTCCCAGATGACAATGACATCTTACTTAAAGAAGGTTAAAAAGCAAAACAAATAAAGATCTTGGGCCTAATGTATAACGCCATGTGTAGAATTCACACTAAAACATGGTGTACAGACAAAAGTGGAAATGTGCTTATGCACAAAAATATTCAGATGCACAAAACCATGCGTAAGCCAACTTCCAGGCACTTTTGCTCCATTAATCCTGGTCAGCATGAAATGTAATGCATGTGCATAAACCTGCTGCCCCTCCCCAACTCCTCACAGAATTAAGCCCCTTTGAATATGCAAATCAATATAAATAGCCCCTTAAGTTCAGCGTTTTGTGAAAAGACAATGCCAAAAGCATAGGGAAAAAAGAACTTCAGTGAATGTGAAGTGGAGGTAAGGAAATATGTTACATTTGTTGGCTTAAGCAGTGGTATAAACAACAAAAAGAAGTTGATTGAATGATACAGAGTGGCGGAGACAGTCGAAGGTTCAAGTTAAGAAAGTTGCACAGGTCGCCAGCTCAAAGCTACCACTGCGACACCATGCCCCCACATGTTTAATTATTAATAGTATACATTATTTAAATTAACCATTTATCTGTATAAAGTAATATACATACTTTAATGCATTTCATCTTAAAAATGATATCAAGTATACATCCTAGTATTCTAAAAGCTCACAGCTCCAAGAGAATAGCGCGTGGAAATCTAGATCGACTTAGAAGCTAGTTCATCATCTGTAAATACGAGCTTTCTGCTACTGAATGCCTTTATTGTCATTGTATAGTACAATGAGATTCAATATGCAAATCCTCCATAAACTTATCTATACTAATAAAAGGCAAAGCCCTCACTGACTGACTGACTGACTGACTCATCACTAATTCTCCAACTTCCCATGTAGGTAGAAGGCTGAAATTTGGCAGGCTCATTCCTTACAGCTAACTTACAAAAGCGCGTAATGGTCATAACTGGAACCTATTTTTCGTCCATATACTGTAATAGACTGCAGCTCGATGGCCGTGAGAGGCGGAGTTGCGTCTCGCATCGTCACGCCTCCCACGTAATTGAGTGCCTGCCCATATAAGGCCGTCCCCTCAGTGGAAATCCAATTGAAACACTCTGCCACTAAATATTCAGACGAAGATGAGATGGTGAGGGTGGTGTTTGACACAAACTCAGCGAAACTGCGAGAGAAACTTTTAAGTGCCGGGTCTTAGCTAACATTAAATAAAGCCGTGGACATCACGAGATCGCACGAGATAGCACAGGCACAGCTCAGAAGCTTCGAAGCATGTACTCCGAGCAGCTCACGTGAACTGATTATGAACACAGTATGCAGAGAACAAGCAAGACCTCTAAAGAGCACAGAGACTTTTGATCATGTGAACGTGTCTGCATAAAGTGACGTCTCCTGCACTGCAAAAAAATACTATAAAAGTCCTTTGAGACGCTGACTGCACTTCTGCCTTAAGTGAAAGTTAACACTTTAAATTTTTTCCTCCTTCCCCTGAGCTATAGCCCAGACAACTGCAAACACGGGATCCCATTTCTACAACTTTTTTCCTTTTATCCCAGACCAAAGCCTTTCTATCTTAACACTGCAGAGGCCACAAAACTAATTTTCTTTAATTGGTGGTAATGGCGGTAAGGCACATTTCCACAGGCAGAAATTTGGACGTTCACATAGAAAATGAAATTTCTATACCACAGCTGTCGTGTAGCGCCTTTCAAAAGGGATCTACTACCGACAGATGATCCATATACATTTTAGCTGCTGTTAGTACTATTTACCTGTTGTGTTATACCGTCTTTAAAATGTAGTTTACCCGAAACCACTACAGTAGTGCTCAATGTATCTTTACTTCTTAAAACGTTAATGTTTTACTGTTTAATAACTTATAGACTACATTTTTAATTCTCTCTCTCTCTCTCTCTCTCTCTCTCTCTCTCTCTATATATATATATATATATATATATATATATATATATATAGAGAGAGAGAGAGACTCACTCACCTAAAGGATTATTAGGAACACCTGTTCAATTTCTCATTAATGCAATTATCTAATCAACCAATCACATGGCAGTTGCTTCAATGCATTTAGGGGTGTGGTCCTGGTCAAGACAATCTCCTGAACTCCAAACTGAATGTCAGAATGGGAAAGAAAGGTGATTTAAGCAATTTTGAGCATGGCATGGTTGTTGATGCCAGACTGGCCATTCTGAGTATTTCACAATCTGCTCAGTTACTGGGATTTTCATGCACAACCATTTCTAGGGTTTACAAAGAATGGTGTGAAAAGGGAAAAACATCCAGCATGCGGCAGTCCTGTGGGTGAAAATGCCTTGTTGATGCTAGAGGTCAGAGAAGAATGGGCCGACTGATTCAAGCTGATAGAAGAGCAACTTTGACTGAAATAACCACTCGTTACAACCGAGGTATGCAGCAAAGCATTTGTGAAGCCACAACACGCACAACCTTGAGGCGGATGGGCTACAACAGCAGAAGACCTCACCGGGTACCACTCATCTCCACTACAAATAGAAAAAAGAGGCTACAATTTGCACGAGCTCACCAAAATTGGACAGTTGAACACTGGAAAAATGTTGCCTGGTCTGATGAGTCTCGATTTCTGTTGAGACATTCAAACGGTAGAGTCAGAATTTGGCGTAAACAGAATGAGAACATGGATCCATCATGCCTTGTTACCACTGTGCAGGCTAGTGGTGGTGGTGTAATGGTGTGGGGGATGTTTTCTTGGCACACTTTAGGCTCCTTAGTGCCAATTGGGCATCGTTTAAATGCCACGGGCTACCTGAGCATTGTTTCTGACCATGTCCATCCCTTCATGGCCACCATGTACCCATCCTTTGATGGCTACTTCCAGCAGGATAATGCACCATGTCACAAAGCTCAAATCATTTCAAACTGGTTTCTTGAACATGACAATGAGTTCACTGTACTAAAATGGCCCCCACAGTCACCAGATCTCAACCCAATAGAGCATCTTTGGGATGTGGTGGAACGGGAGCTTCGTGCCCTGGATGTGCATCCCACAAATCTCCATCAACTGCAAGATGCTATCCTATCAATATGGGCCAACATTTCTAAAGAATGCTTTCAGCACCTTGTTTAATCAATGCCACAAAGAATTAAGGCAGTTCTGAAGGCGAAAGAGGGTTAAACACCGTATTAGTATGGTGTTCCTAATAATCCTTTAGGTGAGTGTACATGCATACATACACATATATATACACACACATATATACATACATATATATATCTACATATATACACATACATATACATACACACATACATACACACACATATATACACACACATATATACACACATATATATATATATATATATATATATATATATATATATATATATATATATATACATACACACACACATATATAAACATATATATACATATACATACATATCTACATATATACACACACAGCTATTTCAGATCAGTGCAATACGCTGCTTGTTAAAACGGATGACTCCGCTCTTACGTGCAAGTCTGCGTGGATATTATGAACTATCGTATTTGTTCAAGTTCTATTTAAATTTTAAATAGAAGGAATTTTTATTTAGTCGACAGAAATATCTTTGGTAGGAATGGTAAAAACAGACAGGAATATTATTCGTGAATAAATCAACTCAAACCTTAAACAACTTATAATATTTTGCTCTCCATAAAAATATATCCTGTCTAAATTATACAAGTTAGAAATAAAGTAAGCGTTAAAAGAACAAACATTCAAATTTCTTTACTCTTATGTAATTTTATATAAAAATAAACTTAGATTTTAAATATCCCAAAAGATTTTGCTCTCCATAAAAATATATCCTGTCAAAATTATACAAATTCAAATATGAACATGCTGCATAACAAAACCTGGAAATATAAATAAAATGTGTTCCTTTCAGCAATAACAAATCAAATCATTCAGTTGTCTTTGCTCATATGTCATTTTAGAGCTGGACGCCTGGCATCTTTTTGGCAACAGGTTCGTTTCTGTTTGGTGTGAGGTTCTGTGTTGTGGAGATTCTCAGGATGGATTGCAGGTGCTCATCAGTGAGGCGACTCCTGTGTGCTGTTTTGTTAGTCTTTATCACTGAGAAGAGCTTCTCACACAGATATGTGCTACCAAACATGCACAAGGTTCGAGCCGCATGTAGACGGACTTTTTGTTCTTCAAAGTCACCAAAGCGCCGTGCAAACTCAGTGCGCTCAGTTTATCAGCAAAGTGCGTATTTGGGAACACCGTAGTGGCGACTTGGTTTAACATTACTTGGCAACAGGGAAAGTGGGGCAAGGTGAACTGGTGCATTTGTGTCTCCCATAAAAGCAGCTTCACTTGAAATCACTTTGTGATTGTGCACGGTAAAACGTCCGCTGAAGTGTCAGATTCTTATTTAATTCTTCTGCTTTCTGTATCTTCTGCATTGCATTCAGGTTACCCTGATGTTTTGTCTCATAGTGCCGTCTTAGATTAAATTCTGTAATTACAGCCACATTAGCTCCACAAATGAGACACACGGGTTCAGTAAACATATACTCAGCCTCCCATCGGTTTTAAAGGCTCTATTTTCAGAATCAACTTTTCTCTTCAGCATCGTGTGAGCTAGCCGCAATAACTTGCAGCATCATAAGGTAGACTTGATTAACGCGTAAGTGTTGGCAAGGCAGCTGAAGCGCTGCATTATGGGATCTGTAGTTTATTGTGTTACCAGCGCTTCATATACCGGGCTTTAATAACAATAATACAGTATATAAAATGATCTCGGGCGGATATAATTACGCCGGGCGGATGTGGCCCGCTGCCCTTGAGTTTGACACATATGGACTAAATAGAACTTGAAAAGATATATTTTTCAAATGTGATCGCAATTCAGATAGAGTTGACGCGCACTACAGCCTGCATGCCTCAATAAGTCATCCTCCCCTCGCTCTTACTTTTTACCGTTCATCTAATGAATACACTGAGTATGGCTTTACCAAAACAATCATTGATGGCGAATAAAGTATCCATTATTCGAGTATGTAGATCGGGATATATATATATATACATATATATATATATATATATATATACCCGCATATCAGCGAGAAGTAGTGTGTTAAAAAGCTAGAAAAGAAAAGGGAACATTTTAAAAATAACGTAACATGACTGTCAATATACAGTATTTGTTTTGTGAGTGTTACTGAGTGTTGCTGTCATCAAGGATTTGATTATCATTATTTCTTTCAATCAGGTTCGTATTTGTAGGATGTGTTGTGTTCAAGTTACATTCCGTGTTTGTCAATCGTTGTAAAGATGACAGGTTTCATTCATCGATTCGTTTCTTACTGCATCAATAAACAGCTCGTCTTCTTCTTTATCTGAGACCTGACACACTGCATGCACGGTTTTTACACTGTCTTCCTTTAGCGGGACATTGACTTTTTCCAACGTGTGCTTTGTTTCCGCAGTAGTTGGATTTATGAATATGCTTATATGTATCAGGCGCTTCATATTTTTGCTGCCTTTTCAATTGTGTAATTCGGTTTTGTTCAGCTCTTTGGAACTGTTGCTTTTATCTGTGCACTCGTCAGTTCCGTGAGCCACTCGGTGTACATGCATCGAAGGTTCCCAGCTGTGCTGGTGCCATCTCGTGCTATGTCCATGGCTGTATTTAATGTTACCTTAGTCCTGGCACTTAAAACTTTCTCTGCAGTTTCGCTGAGTTTGTGTCAAACACCACCCTGACCATCTCATCTTCCTCTCCATAAGCACAGTCCTTCACCCGTGAATATTTAGTGGCAGTTTGCTATTGGATTGCGCTGACGGACGGCCTTATATGGGCAGGCACTAAATTACAAACGCCAGCGACAGCCTGTCTATGAACTTAATTTAAAGTGTAGGTTTACATCGTGCTTTGTTTCAGTAGCAGAACTCATGAATATGGTTGTATATGTCACTCGCTTCTTATTGTTTAGCTGCCTTCTCAATTATATAATGCATGTTTTCTTCAGCGCTTTTTGAGGTCTTCCTGGTTTTCTATGTACTGCGTGATTACGTGGGAGGCGTGATGATGTCACACGAAACTCCGCCCCGGCGTTGAAGCTCATCTCCATTACAGTAAATGGAAAAACTGCTTCCAGTTATGACCATTACGTAGAATTTCGATATAAAACCTGCCCAACTTTTGTAAGGAAGCTGTAAGGAATGACCCTGCCAAATTTCAGCCTTCCACCCACACGGGAAGTTGGAGAATTAGTGATGAGTCAGTGAGTGAGTGAGTGAGTGAGTGAGGGCTTTGCCTTTTATTAGTATATATATATATATATATATATATATATATATATATATATATATATATATATATACACACACATATATCCATATATATATATATATACACATATATATATACATATATACTGTATACATACATACATACATACATATACATATATATATATATATATATATATATATATATATATATATATACATACAGCATAAGTCATATTGTATATTTTTTTTTATAAGGGTATTCATATGTGCACTTGGCACCAGGACACCCTAGGCCTCAGTTCGATGATCGACTTTGTGGTTGTGTCGTCGGACTTTCGGCCATATGTCTTGGACACTTTCGGGTGAAGAGGGGCGGAGCTGTCAACTAATCACCACCTGGTGGTGAGTTGGCTTCGATGGTGGGGGAAGATGCCGGTCAGACCTGGTAGGCCCAAACGTGTTGTGAGGGTCTGCTGGGAATTGCTGGCAGAGTCCCCTGTCAGAAGTAGCTTCAACTCCCACCTTCGGCAGAACTTTGACCTCGTCCCGAGGGAGGTGGAGGACATTGAGTCCGAATGGGCCATGTTCCGTGCCTCTATTGTTGAGGCGGCTGACCGGAGCTGTGGCCGTAAGGTGGTCGGTGCCTGTCGCGGCGGAAATCCCCAAACCGGGAGTATGGGGTACCGGACCTCCTGATAAGAGCTGTTCAGTCCCTGTACAACCAGTGTCAGAGCTTGGTCCGCATTGCCGGCAGTAATTCGAGCCCGTTTCCAGTGAGAGTTAGACTCCGCCAGGGCTGCCCTTTGTCACCGATTCTGTTCATAACTTTTATGGACAGAATTTCTAAGCGCAACCAGGTTGTTGAAGGGGTCCGGTTTGGTGGACTCAGGATTGGGTCACTGCTTTTTGCAGATGATGTTGTCCTGTTTGCTTCATCAGGCCGTGATCTTCAGCTCTCTCTGAAGTGGTTCGCAGCTGAGTGTGAAGCAGCTGGGATGAGAATCAGCACCTCCAAATCCGAGACCATGGTCCTCAGCCGGAAAAGGGTGGAGTGCCCTCTCAGTGTTGGGGGCGAGATCCTGCCCCAAGTGGAGGAGTTTAAGTATCTCGGGGTCTTGTTCATGAGTGAGGGAATCGTGAGATTGACAGGCGGATCGGTGCGGCGTCCGCAGTGATGCGAGCTCTGCATCGATCTTTTGTGGTGAAAAAAGAGCTGAGCCGTAAGGCAAAGCTCTCAATTTACCAGTCAATCTATGTTTCTACCCTCACCTATGGTCATGAGCTATGGGTAGTGACCGAAAGAACGAGATTGCGAATACAAGCAGCTGAAATGAGTTTCCTCCGCAGGGTGTCTGGGCTTTCCCTTAAAGAAAGGGTGAGGAGCTCAGTCATCTGGGAGGGGCGAAGAGTAGAGCCGCTGCTCCTCCGCATCGAGATGAGTCAGATGAGGTGGCTCAGGCATCTGATCAGGATGCCTCCTGGACGCCTCTCTGGTGAGGTGTTCCGGGCACGTCCAACCAGGAGGAGGCCCCAGGGAAGACCCAGGACACGCTGGAGGGACTATGTCTCCCGGCTGGCCTGGGAACGCCTTGGGATTCTCCCAGAAGAGCTGGAAGAAGTGGCCAGGGAGAGGGAAGTCTGGGCTTCTCTGCCTATGCTGCTACCCCCGCGACCCGACCTCGGATAAGCGGAAGAGGATGACAGCATAAGTACAATAAAGATGTAAATATAGTGGTAATGGTTCATGAAGTGGCTCAGGTTGTGCAATATTGTAGTGCATGTTTGCATACAATGAGGTAATTGTAATGATGAGTACAAACAGTTCTACCAGGAGCACTTGATGGACTGATTGAGTGCACTTAAAGCTCTTGGGATGAAATTATCTCTCGAGGTTTCTGTAGGAAAGGCTCTGAAGTGTTTGCTAGATGGAAGAAAATCAAATAGACTGTGCGCATGGCTGAGTGGATTTCATGCAGATGCTGGTGGCTTTCCTGAGGCAGCATGTGCTATAATTGTCCATTAGTGCTGCAAGCTGTATTCCAATAATCCTCTGCACTCTCAACACAGCCCACAGTAGAAATGTCCGATCTCCTGCTGTACAGCTGTGATTCCACACTCAGATACAGTGAGTTAAAATACTTTGAGTGGTACACTGAGAGTAACAATGCTAGAGCAGCTTTCGTATTTGGAATAGCTTGGCCATTCTGTGCACCATTATATTGTTACAGGTTGATTACAATCGTGTGCTTTAAATTTATAGACAATATCCGGTTAATTTCATTGTATTTGCTAAAGCCTGCACCATGGACGTGAATCTAAAAAAGAATGTGAAACCACACAGGAACAGTAGCATTGCTTTGACACTGGGCAACACCAGTTTGTGAAACCAAGCAGAAATGTGCGCACAAGGGAAGTTACAGGGTTTGTTGGTGCTTGATGGGACTGACATGAGAATGTGCATTGTTTTACAGCTGTTTTAGTCTTTATATATCACAATGTGAGCATGAAAATGGGCGGACACAACATTTTTGTGAGTACTCACTGTCTATACATGATGTATATTTAGTTTATTGCACAATTGATCATGGTAAAATTAACATGGATGGTTACACATGTGGCACTGCTTTTTTTCAATTTTTTAACCAATTTAATTCATAAAGCAATATCAAAATCTGGCTGATGAAATTTCAACTAATTTAAATTGCTGTTAGTCAGGTCTCATAGAGGCAGCTTTCATGATGTACGACTTACAGAGGCATTATACATACAGTACTCCTTCATATGGCTTGCAAGCAAGCATTGTATATTAAACTGGAGGAAGCATTAGAACTATCACAGTTTCTTAACCACTATGCTCTTCTAACAGACAAATCATTTTCTAGATTGTTTTATGCTCAGTGAAATTCATTTACCATTTTGATCTATAAAACTTTTTAGCAGTTCTTTTTATTATTTTCCACTAGCGGAAATACCCAGTGTTGCCCGTTAGGAAAATAAAGGTTTTTTTTAATTGTTTGAGAAAAACATAATTAAAAAAAACACAACTTTAAAAATAACAATAAATTAAATATTAAGCCTGGGTTCACTTCCTGGGTACTCCCTGCATGGAGTTTACATGTTCGCCCCGTGTCTGTGTGGGTTTTCTGCGTTGGGCTGGCACCCTGCCCGGGCTTTCCTGCCTTGCGTCCTGTGTTGGCTGAGATTGGCTCCAGCAGACCCCCCATGATCCTGTAGTTAGGATATAGCAGGATGGATAAGGGATTGATGGATAAAGACTCAATAATATGCTTGTCTTGCGGTGTTGTATGTCTGTTATCATCCAGTTGACACTCGGAACCGGCCAACTGTATTTAATTTGAAAAGCAACAGGGGTGCGGTGCTGTTCAAAAATAAAGAATGTTGGCAGTCTCCTGGTATATATGAACTGTGTAAGCCTGTGCTGTTAAAAGCACGGGATCCTAGAAAGTATTTAAATCATCAGAACTACTCTGGGCATCTCTCTGCTAGAAGGATTCATGTTGCCGAAGTGCTTGCATCATTTGTACATTAGCAGCTAAGCAACTGTCTTTCTTAGGAGGTCTCCTTTAGCCGCTGTACTGGCCTCGCTTGTGTATCCTCGGAGTTGGAGCCCTCATCCCAACTCTACGTCTCAGGCCAGACAGACACACACACACACACACTTCCAAACATAGAACTGTGCAAAACCATCAGGGGCATAGTGGTGCTCAAATATAAAGAA
The DNA here is from genome assembly GCF_016835505.1 of Polypterus senegalus. NCBI lineage: Eukaryota > Metazoa > Chordata > Cladistia > Polypteriformes > Polypteridae > Polypterus > Polypterus senegalus. The sequence continues at coordinate 103,391,087 of NC_053163.1, read as the reverse complement.
TGCTGGCAGTCACCTCCATTTCGCCCTCTGGTGGTCGTTCCAAGTGTCAACTGGATGATAACATGCATACAAGACCGCAAGATTACCCCTCACCCCATATATATATATATATATATATATATATATATATATATATGAAAGTCAATGTGTGTGTGTGTGTATATATATATATATATATATAGAGAGAGAGATTTTGAGAATGTTGCAAAAAAATCACATAATGTAAATTTATTTATAATTTCAGCCTCAGATTACTTTTGCCTTCAAATGAAACATCATAAATTAATTCAATATAATGACCTTAAAGATCCATTATTTCGTTTGAGTCATTGCCGAGGTAACACTTCTGCATCATGGAACTCCAGCATCTGATGGTCTTCTGAAGTCTTGCCAATATTCAAAATATACAGATGTGCCATGTTCTCAGTTTTAGGAAGTAGTGGATGACCATAAAAAGAATAATCTAAACAATAACTAAATAAAATGTAAATACCTAGATTACTCTGCCTCTATTGATCGGCACCTCATTCATTGTTGGTTCCTGTCTTGCACCTGATACTGCAGGAGTAGGCTGTTGTAAATTCCAAGATATGGTTGTTCACTCCTCCTCTACAACATTCTTGGATTGGGTTGTTTGTCCTATTTAACTGGTTTACCTTTTGATATACATCTGTGGTGATGCATTTCAGGCTCTCTTCTAAAAAGTCAGTGCAGCAGGCTCTGAGATATCTTTCACTCTGTGCTTACACATCATTTATCACTTGAAAGAAATGCAGTATATACCAAGGTAAGATGAGAAAGGCCGGGGAGCACTATTCATTTTAAGCTCAAATCATGTGTTTCACTTCTGTCAGAAGTTCCAAATGGGCAAAGAAAAATGTAATATAAATGAACAAAAACTACATTTAAATGTTAAAAGCAGCATTATCATAGTCCACTACAGAAAATTTCTGGTGTCTGAAATATGTGATTCTGCACCAGGTGAGGTGTTCTCTATTAAACATTGACATGTTCTATCCATTGGCTTGTGAGTTTATGAGGAGTTTGATGTATACAGGTCATCTGGTAAGCCTAAATTGTTCAGTGGTGAGTGTGTTTATGTCCTCTTATGGAATGACAGCGCCACTTATAGGGGTAGTTTCTATTATCGTAAAAAGCACCTGGAATAAGGAGCAATGATTAAAACAGTATAGGTGAGTAAACTACTCAGCAGTCATAACAGTACTTGTACATCTATAAGGATATGTTACCAAACTGTACTCTGAAGTCTTCTGCCACAGTTACAGTGATTGTACGTACCTGGAAATGTAAAATTTTTACAATATGCACCTCTATTGCATATTTATTTATGAGATGAAAAGGGTGCATTTATTTTCTATTGTTAAAAGACAGATTAATTATTCTATTAATAATGTTATTTCATCCTTTTTCTGCTCACAATTTGTTGCTTGATATTGTTTTAGAAAAAAAGAATGGAACTAACTAAAGGTAAAGTTGACTTTATTTAATAGCTTATTTGTTGCATTTCACAAAATATGGTGTCAGACATTTCCTGTCATGTGCCTTCTGAGGCAGTCTGACAAACTTGAAAATGAAATATAGAAAACACAGTAGAACAGCAGGTTCTTAGTCAAAATCATAAACACCAAATACCACATTAGGGCAAAAAACGGAACAGGTAAATTTACAAAGTAAAGTAAGTATTCTAAACCTATGAATCAAATCCCTGCTCCCCCTCTCATTTTATCACTTGACATGCATCCCGATTTCTGTAGGTAAGTAAAAATGCCAATGGGCACATGTGAAACATACAGGCACTGGACACACTGAAAAATACATATTTAGTTTTAATAGTGCATTTAGCACAGAAAAAGAGCACAACAACAAAGGACTGCACACAATATTTTACAAATGCCATTTATTAAGTTGCTATTTAGTGTGATGTCCGTGTTGCGAGTTCATATTTCATGAGGCCATTAGAGTAAAAAATGCAAATCAGTTATCTCATGATCTTTATGATGCACTCACAATGTTCCAGAAAAACTTCTCTCCAATTCCAAGCCAGCAGTCAGATGGAAAGTCAAGGCAAAACAGCCAAAACAATGCTAGGATTAAAAGAGTGATACAATTGTGTTTATGTTTGGTAGAAGACAATTTGTCTGGCAGATTAATTTATTCTAAAAGTAGAAAGAGAGAAGGGAGGAGTGAGATTAGGCAAAAAATTAATGTTCAAGTATTATATGATAGTTGTCAGAAAATTTGCAGTTGCTATGTACCACCTACTTGGAGTCTGCCCACCCTTGCTTTAGAAACTAAAAAAAATGAAATAAAACTTCACATATTCTTGAGATGACTGAAGAAAATACTGATCCTGAGCAGAACCTAATTCTGGGCATTCCACTCTGTCTTTCTTTCTTAAGCAATTGCAGCCAGGACTAATCATTACAAAAGGATCTTTAACTGAAGTTGACTAACTGAGCCACAATTTGTGGTGAGAAATAAGTGAGCCATCAATTCTTTCAAGACAGCTCTCTCAACTTTAAACCCCAGAATGATTGACGACTGTGGCAGTCATTGTATTCTCACATAAAGATATTGATTTTTCAGTTTTAAAGATCGAACAAGAGAAGAGGCGGCTTGGCTGCCACTTACAGGGATGGGAGGCAGAGGTCTCTTCAGAAGCCGTGTGTGAACAAAAGGACTCAAAGGCACAGTGGGGACTGTGTGTTTAGGTGCTGGTTTCAACTGTGTAGGTATTGAGTCCCATTATGCCATGCTCAGGGGTAAGCTGATTAGTTTCAAATCTGTTGGAACAGCTACAACGAGATTAACTTTGTATGAATCTTATTTTCTTTACTTTTTATAACTAAACTGAAATGACTTCACATTTTCGGAGTACAATGCTCAACGGAAATGCAACTTTCTGCTTAGAGATAAAGTACATCCCAACACATCGGAAGCTAACAATAAAGAGCGCTTTGTCACTTTCTACAGAGGCCGCCAGCAGCCTATATGCTGCACAATTAACAACCTTCTTTTAATTAGATTTTAATTAGCACAGAGTCTTCTGACTCACCAGTGATCAATTACATTATAAAAAGCGGGGGTTTGGGAATGAAAGGCAAGAGACATTTTATGCATATGTCTGTTACTGTATCTCCCATGCAGTTTATTTTACAGTGATATTATCATTACTATTTGATTCTATCTTGCTGAAAATAATAATTACACTTGTTAATATTTCATTACTTCTTATGGTGAAATGCTCAATATTATTTATACCATTGTTATCCAGCAAGTGACAGCCCATTATTATTGTAAATAGTTGTCATATTGTTTGTTTATCTTTTGTTTTTTTGTGTTCACTTTCACCTCCCTGTCTGACAGTACATTTGGCCAAGTATCTCAGAATATGGCAGAAGGTACATCATTACTGAATTGAACCTGCTGTGTTACGTCACATGCTACTGCCAATGTCCAAGATACTTAACTGAACAATTGTGTCTGTTTAATGATAGAAAAAAAACATTGAGGAATTACTCACAGAGGTCTGTTGCTTTCCCAGGGTTACAAGTGACTGGAATCTCATGCAGGGTTTGATTCCCACCTCACATCTAAATGCTGGTGCAACAGGCACTGGCTTTCTGCAATTCCAACTCCGTAAACAGTTTAGAAAAGGGATAGATGAATGGATGGATAAATAGATGGATAGACAGGATAATCCCAAGGAGAAAGTGTAGTATTGCAGCATCTTACACATTAACAGCACTAGGATCTACAGTATATTAAAATTATGCAAAATACAGATAATTTTAAACAGTAAATTGAAAATGTATTCACAATCTATTTAAAATTAACATACTGAAATGGAAGAGAAACAGTCTAACCAGAGATGATATAGGAATGTATTACTGCAGCTATTAAAAATGTCCAGTAATGGTTCTTTATGCCTGGTGTTTTTCGGGTTGTTATGTGTCAATATGCATGGGCATTTCAAATTATTCATTATAAGTGACAACTTAACTAACATTGTTATCTCTGCTACCCTCCAAAGAGTCCATGCTAGGGCCCAGAATGGGGAAGCATTCCTGATCTCATGTTCATGTGCTCCTGGCCATGTTAGCACCATGGTAGGCCAGCCTTGTGAAGAGTGCATTTTGCCGGTTTACCACTGTGTCTTTCAGGGAGTGCGAGACATTGTTCTTGATAGCCAGCAGCTTGACATTGCCACATTTGCAGCATTATTTACTGACTGAGCACAAAGTTCTGTGACACAAAATAGTACAAAGCGTACCATTCAATTTATGCCAGAGTGAGCTCAATGCGATATGCACCAATTATATCTCTTACATTCCTCATCTTCTAAAAATGGAGCAGAAAGAAGAGGACCTATAAATACAAGCACAGCAAGTTTAATAGACAATTGAGCTTCGGAAGTAATAAAAAAAAAATGCGTCTGAATTTTTTCCAGTCCTCTTCTGCTACTGTATTTGAGCTATCTGGCTGTCAGGCATCAAAACCTCTCCTATGCTGCATGAAGTCACTAATGCACTATTTTACACTCATCTAGAGAAATCATGTCATGAATGACAACATATAATCATTTTTCCAGCATTTTTATGCAGTCCAAAACCTCTTCCAACCAGCTTAATACATTTTCCTTTTGCATAATTCGGTACAGTGTGCATTTTCCCCCTGCAATATATGTTAAGGAGATTATTTTTGCATGAACACAAGCTCAAACTGTATATATATATATAAAGAGCAAAAATGTCTATTCAGAGGCTGATTTTTTTGCTCCTGCTTTCCAGTACTATGATTCTGCTCTCTTATTTTTTACATGTACACGCAAGGATGGATCCCTTTATCGGAGAACGTCAGATGACTAAATTACGTTGCCTTGCTTTATGTACTGCGTAAAATAGAAAAGATTGCTTTTTCTCTTGTTCAAAACTCCTGGAATTTTTCAAAACATAACTAGTATTACTTCACACATAAAAGCACCCTTATGGAAAGGAGGTGCCTAATTATTTTTCCATTTTGAAGGCAATAGCAAAATGCCTTGCCATTGGTATATCCAAATTATGAAAATTTCTTAGAAAATAACCATAGCAATACACTTATATAAAACAAACTGCAATTCACAATATCTATTGACAAATATTCAATTCAAAAAATATAAAAACGGCACCCTTTAATCCTGGGTTAGTTGTTGTTCCCAGTACTGCTTGGACAGGCTAAGACCCACCCATGAACAATTGGATAAAGAAAGTTTAGAAAATAGATAGATGGAGGTTTCAAATTATTATATTTAACATACAAGTATATGTAAAGTTACTGCATGTTGCATAGTGTATTGATTGTCCTCCTCTTTTGCCCAAAAGGCACTGTGCTAAAACCCACTTACCAACTTAAAACCTTCCTTACTATGGAAGACTTGTGATTTACCATGGAAAGGTTTTTGAAGACACCTGTCTTTAAAAAAAGTCTCTTTTCTATATTGTGTAAACTCTTTTTAATGTGGATCTACAGTATATTTCTAGCTATCTTTTACTCTGACCTTTAACAGCACTTGATTTTACAGCCCACACATTATACTATGTAGTAGTACTGCGTCAATTCTTATACAGCCCACACTATTTTCTCTTGTACTATCGTATCACTCTATTACCATCTGACCTAACTAATACACATAATGCCCACTTTAGAGTAAAGAGTTGTAAGATAAAGGAGCAGGTCATTAACTTACTTTAATAGTGTCATTTTCAAGATATCTGTACTCTAATCTTGTGTGCAAACCTAAATGTGACAACCTTTACCATACAATCTGGCAATGCCTGTTGGCCAGTCTTCCAGGTGGCTCAGGTCTTTGCATTGCTGTTCTGCATGTACTGTGCTGCATGTGTGTCTCAGTCATGATGGTTCTAGAAGACAATGCTATGTCTGCTTTGATAAAGCTAGATTGTGTTTGTCTAGTTCCATATCCCTGACAGTATCTTGTTGCTTCATCATTTAGTGCTTATACATCTAGCTTTCCATCCCCTGAGGTACTGCATTAGCCTCCCATCAAGGGCTCATAAAATCTTAAAATCTCAGCTCTCATGTCCACGCAGGTGTGTTGGGCTGATGCCTCTGTAACCTAGTATGCACTACATATCCCAGAATGTGTGCTTGTGTAGCTCAGCTTTTTCTAAAAATAACCATAAAGACATACATAGAGGCAATTATCACAACACTATAAATATACAAATAACTGTTCTGAGCAGTAACATAGAATAGTAGCCAAAATACATCATGAGCAAAGCCAACTATGCCAAAATCAATGTACTATCCTTAAGTCCAGTCCATTCCCCATACTAACTGGTAGAGGCAATGTCCAAAAATTCTCCATTTCATTGGCAATCACCTGCCAATGCATTTTAACTGAAACTTTCAATTTAATTCAACCCATTCAGTATAACAGACTCAGCAACCAAAGAAGTGATACCTGCACAGTTGATCGAGCAAAGTGAGCATCGTGCCAACATTGTTTCAGTTTGGTTCAATTTATTTTTATTTAACAATTTTCCTACCTATCAGCTCAGATTGTCAAATACATTTACAAATATAGTACATTAACATGAATTAAAAAACTTACATGCAATAAAGGTACAATACAGGTATATTATATATAAAAACATTAAAGCAGCTAAAATGAGGATAAGAAGTGGTAATGTAAAAATTCACTAACAGAAGGCCAACAGGTAACACAACAGGCTTCGTGAATTCTAGATAGAAAATCTCCATAACTCCCAATCCTTAGTAAAATAAGAGTCAAAGTCTATCTGACTGGACACCATCCACCAACCATTCAAGAATGTGTAATGATGCAGCCTGAAGTGCATAATTTTAATGGAATACAACAAACATCAAATGCAGCATTAATTACTTTGGATGCAAATATCTCCCATCTAACTTGACATTCCTCAAGATCATGAGCTATGAACGCTAGATATTCAAACATACGATAGCCGGTTACTCGTTCGCTTTCTGACTCCATATTCACTGAATCAGCTTGGCCGAGTGAGAAACCTCTTGAAAAACAACAGATATACCAGACACATCCAAAAGAAATGCACTGAGAGCAAAACAGGCTAGAGGGCTCAGGCACACTGACCACTGCTGCCCATTTCCCTACTAGCTACTGTCCAGTCACTGGAGAACAAGTTGAACAACATCAAAGTAAGGATAATATACCAGTATTGCAATATATTTTGTCTCACAGAGACACAGATTACTTTGTGGATTATGTGATTCAGCCTGCTAAATATTTTTCTGTGTTCAATATGAACAGAACAGAGGAGTCCAGCAAATAGAAACGTGGAGATGTATGTCTCAAGGTCTACAATAACTGGTGTGACTGCAGGAACGTAGCTGCTTTATCATGATACTGCTAGTTCAATTCAGAATTCCTGATAATTAAATATAAATTCCTAGGAACTATAAAACAATTTGCATCAGTCATTGTCACAGCAGTGTATATTGCACCTCAAACGGACACTGACACTGCTCCAACAGAACTGTATAAAACACAGCGACCACCAAAGCAATAACCTGGATGTATCCTTCAACAAGACTTGTCTTAAAAGGGTAATGCCAAACTTTAATTAGCATGTTACATGTACCAACAGAGGAGAAAGGACACTGGATCACTACTTTACTCTGTACTGTATAAAGACAGCTACAAAGCCCAGTCATTTGCTCTGTTGGGCAGATCTGACAATGCCACCATCTTCCTTATGCCCAGGTACAGAAGCTAAAAGAAACCAGAAACTCAATCCATGCATGAGGTTGCATGTTGGACAGATCAATCAGAGGCCATTCTCAAAGTGAGGGGTGTTGCAGACTGGGATATGACACAGTATCAGTGTGTTTAGGGAAGCAGTAGTAGGATTTATTAGAAAACTTGTGGATGATACTGTTCCCATAGTAATCATCAGGATTTTTCGGAATCAGAAATCGGGAGTGAATAAAACCATTGGGGATGCACTAAACACACATACAACCCAGGGCTTATATCTAGGAACATAGACATTTCTCACAAACTATGAAAAAACCTAGTACATCACATCTTTCAAGTTTTCGGCAAATTGAGAAAATGATGTTGCCCCTATAATTAACGAGCACTAGATTTCATTTTTCCTGAGCTTCACGTACACAATGTTTTTTTTTTCTTTCACAAATCAACACCACCTGCCGATTAAAAATCACACAGTCGCAACATTTAAATCACGTGATTGTAATACGACATTTTCATTGGTAGGCAGTCTTTCCTCATTGGTCAGTGGAGTTGCCATATTTTTAATACTGTGTACTAGTTTCTTCCATCATGGTATGACCAGAATACGTATATTTGTCCATCACCACGACTTTATAACAACATCATGAAAGAACTAGTAACTCCAAAAACAAACTCAATTTTGAAAAAAAATGACAGTTACTAGGTTTTTCCATTGCACGTGAGAATTACAAAATCACCTTGTACAATTTAAGGACACAATTAAAATGGTGTTATAAAATGAAAGTAAAAATGTAAACAAATTAGGTACTATACTTTTTTATACAAAGTTTGTTTATGTGACTTAAGCAAAAATGTGTAAATAGAAATGAAAAAAACATTCATTTTCACAAAAAAATACATTTTTATATTTCATTAACGAAAATAACATTAGTTAATTGGCGACTTTTCAAAATAAACTTGATTCCTTTGTTGTATGCAGCTCATTGCAAAATTTAACAAGATAACAAACTTGTACTAATGATAAACAACGTAACGGGTTGATTGAACAAAACTGACTGATTGAAACAGAAGCAGGTGTAAAAGGAATTATGTAGAAATCCACCTATCAAGCATTACAATTTTAAAGAAAAAAAGTCCTAACAATAGTCTAAAGTCGACTTTTACGGAGTAAAAGGTTAAAGCACTTGCCTGTTTAAATCGTTCAGGGTGCACTTTCTCGAGCAATTGAACTTTGGCTTCTGCAGGTTTGCGCAGCGCGACTCCAGGTCAGACCTGCTAAAGGAGGCTGCGTCTACCCCATAATAAAGGCGAGTCTTTTTAGACATCTCCCATTTGCGAAGATAAAGGTGCGGATAGTTTGGTTAAGTTTGTGCATGCATTAAGTTGAGATGGGGATCCGCCAAGAAATAAAAAAAAAAAAAAAAAAAGTTACTTTCACAGAACATAACGGCACACCCGAAGAGTGCGCGTCGGGCTGCTAGTCTATTTAATACATGCTTCGCAGGGGTTGAGTGTAGCACCTGTGCAGAATGCACCTGCATCTGGTCAGCCGCCATAGGTGGAAGGGAGCGCCGTGTTGCAGGACTGGGTGACGATTTGTTCCTTGGGTGTAAAGAGGTTTGTCTTTAGACTTGGTGGTGTATTTAGCGTGGTTGGGATAGCAGTCTCTTACTAAAGAACACCTTTTACATTATTGTATGGACTGTATTTCCTTTTGGATAATAGTATAGATATCTCCTAGTTGTAGTATTATTTTGTTGTAGGTTTTTTATATAGTTTTTGGGTTTATGGTATACTTTGTTTTTCTTGTACATATTTTTGGGATTCTTTGGACTTTGTTGTGTGTAGTTTTTTCCTCATTATTTTCCTACTTTACATTTCTGTCTTTATTTTTCATTTTGGGACTTTGACTGTAAATATAATTCACTATTTTTGATTTGGGACATTTTTTATGTGGACCTGTAAATAAAACCCACTTTAGTTGTTTTTTTTGAATACCACCTTTTTGTGTCTGTGTTTCCATGTCTGACGCTGGTTGGTCCTAAGTACAAGATGCCAACTGTGTAGTCTTTTGCTAACCTTGCCACTACATGTGGTGTCCCAAATCAAACTGGGTGAAGGAAAACCAAAGTAAAAGGTAAGGATGAAGTATTTTTCTGTGGAAGAGTTGATTGAGTATCTGCAGAACTACGCTGAATTACAGTGGAGGTTCCCTGCAGGTTTGGGACTGCATTTCTTCAAACAGCTTGGCCAGAATTAATAGAATCTTCAGTGCTGGGAAGTACAAGCAGATTCTCATCCATCATGCAGTACTCTCCAGAACTTCATTCTGCAGCTGGACATTGACCCCAAACACACACCCATGTATTAAAGAACTACTATATTTCCATCAAGAAGAGCAAGGATTTCTATGACAGATGATATTGTTGCTTCCACAGTGCCCTGATCTCAGTATTGTCATGGCTGTCTGGGCTAACCTGGAGAGAGATAAGCGAAAGAACTAGCAATTGTTGTGATTTAATATTACACCTATTCTGGAATGTTTTATAGCAGTTTTACAGTGTTTCTTTTTCAATTCTAAAAGTAGTGACATATTGCATGCCTCTCATGTTGCGTGTGGTCCGTTTATTTGACAGTATGTAGATCGGGGTGTGTGTGTATATATATATATATATATGTATAAAAGATAACTCCTGTAGCCACAATAAATGCCTTTATTTAATAGACAAACCAGGGATGAACAAGTTCCTTTCTACTGTAGCCACAGTTACGACACACATAAAAAACATCAAAAATAACTCATAAACTTGCAATATTATTTAGGAAAATCACAACATTTTACTCACCAAAAATTCGGATTATTTGTAAACAAAATCCATCGTCCTCTCTTTCCTCAAAAACAGTTCAATTACTCTGTCGTACAGATTATCCGTGCGCTTCAGTTTCATCAAAACCTCACTTTCTATCGCCATCAAAGCTAATGCTGAAAGGCGAACCCGCCCTATGGTATTTCTGGCATAAGTTTTAATTCGCTTTAGGGCTGAAAATGTCCGCTCAACAGAAGAAGTGTACAGAGGAATGCTCACCACCAATTACACCAATATGAACAGCTGCCCCATGCTCTTATTCAGATTTTTCTGATGAAGGAAGTCAAGGAGATAAGTGGGAGATTTTCCTGCAAAATCATCCATGGCATACATTACAGTCAGTTCTGTTTTTAGCCGAGACAGATCAAAAAGCGCTCCGTGGCTCTTTTGTTAAAGTGGAGAAAGCTGCATGCGTGAAATTTTTCTTGTATTCCCGAAACTTCTATGGCTCGAGGAGCGTGACAAACATCAGGTTTTTGTCATCTTGAAATCTGGTCTGTGTCTGGCAAATAATATTGTCCAGAATCCTGCCATGGAGTTGGCCGTAGTGCACGCGACGATCTTTCACTTGGAGCGTTTGCGGTGCGTTCAGTGGCCTCGGAGAGTTCCTCATATCGGCTTCTATCCAATCAATGGGTCTGAATACAGTGACGTTGCCGTACGCCTGCTAGAGGGCCCTACTGACACCAACCTTTAAATCTTTGAAGTAACAGGTTAATCAACATTTATTCTGTGTTAGAGTGCCTCCACAACAGATTGTGAAAGCTTCTCTGCCTGGCAACAAATGACGGCTGAAATGTGATTGGTTAAATGCTTTAATACGAAACTCTGCCTCCCACAGCTATCGAGCTGCAGTCTATTCTCTCTGCCTGGCAACAAATGACGGCTGAAATGTAATTGGTTAAATATTTTAATACGAAACTCCGCCTCCCACGGCTATTGAGCTGCATTCTATTACAGTATATGGACAAAAATATGTTCCAGTTATGACCATTACGCGTAGAATTTCCAAATGAAACCTGCCCAACTTTTGTAAGTAAGCTGTAAGGAATGAGCCTGCCAAATTTCAGCCTTCTACCTACATGGGAAGTTGGACAATTAGTGATGAGTGAGTCAGTGAGGGCTTTGCCTTTTATTAGTGTATATATATATATATATATATATATATATATATATATATATATATATATATATATATATATATGCATACACATATACCGGGTGGTCCAGATCTAATTATGCAGATCCAGATCATCTGGATGACTTTGACTTATGTGAGGACAATTCCAGTTCAGCGTGAAGACGATTCTTCATGTTGTCAGTTTGCACACTTCTTGATGGTCTGGTATTTTTCAGGTGATTTTCTATTTTTTCTATATAATAAACTTAATAAGTTATAGCATAATGAAAATTACATAATTGGATCTGGACCACCCTATATATATATATATATATATATATATATATATATATATATATATAGAGACCATATATACCAGACCATATATATATATATCTATACTAATAAAAGGTAAAGCCCTGACTGACTGACTGACTGACTCATCACTAATTCTCCAACTTCCCGTGTAGGTAGAAGGCTGAAATTTGGCAGGCTCATTCCTTACAGCTTACTTACAAAAGTTGGGCAGGCTTCATTTCGAAATTCTACACGTAATGGTCATAACTGGAACCTATTTTTCTACATATACTGTAATGGACTTCAGCTAGATGGCCGTGGGGGGCGGAGTTGCATCTGACATTATTACGCCTCCCACGTAATCACGTGAAATGATTCTGAACGCAGTACATAGAAAACAAGGAAGAGCTCCAAAAAGCGCTAAACAGAAAATGCCATTTCACAATTGAGAAGGCAGCAAAAGATTATGAAGCGAGTGATGCATACAAGCATATTCATATGTACAGCTACTGCGGAAACAAAGCACGGTGTGAACCGTAAGTTTGAATTAAGTTCACAGACACACTCCCGCTGCCATTTGTCATGCCTACAACGAATGTGGTATTCGCGAGATACAAGTTTAATGAAAATACACGAGGTATAAACGAGAATTTTGGATCACTTTGTAATGGAGTTAAAATTGCTGTAGCAAGAAACTTTTAAGTGACGGGTCTTAGCTAACATTAAATAAACCCGTTGACATCGCGAGATCGCACGAGCACAGCTGAGAAGCTTCGATGCATGTACTCCGAGCGGCTCACGTCAACTGACTTTGCAGGACTGGAAAAGATTAAATTAAGTTCATACACACGCTACCGCTAAATGTTCACAGGCAATTTCCACAACTTAATCCTGGGAATACCTGTTGAACATCTTACATTGACGAGTACCGATTTGGGTGGTGAACACTTCGATTAATGAAACCTGTTATCTTTACAACGGTTGACAAACACGGAATATAACTTAAACACAACATATCCTCCAAACACGAACCTGATTGCAAGAAGTAATGATAATCAAATCCTTGATAAAAGCAACACTCATAACAGTCACAAAACTATTACTTTGACAATCATGTTACGTTATTTTTAAAATGTTTCCTTTTCTTAGCACAAGCACAGCTGAGAAGCTTCGATGCATGTACTCCGAGCGGCTCACGTCAACTGACTTTGCAGGACTGGAAAAGATTAAATTAAGTTCATACACACGCTACCGCTAAATGTTCACAGGCAATTTCCACAACTTAATCCTGGGAATACCTGTTGAACATCTTACATTGACGAGTACCGATTTGGGTGGTGAACACTTCGATTAATGAAACCTGTTATCTTTACAACGGTTGACAAACACGGAATATAACTTGAACACAACACATCCTCCAAATACGAACCTGATTGCAAGAAGTAATGATAATCAAATCCTTGATAAAAGCAACACTCATAACAGTCACAAAACTATTACTTTGACAATCATGTTACGTTATTTTTAAAATGTTTCCTTTTTTTAGCACAAGCACAGCTGAGAAGCTTCGATGCATGTGCTCCATAACACGTTAAAAAAAATAACGCATTTAATCACACTTTGCATTCCAAGCAAAGGGGAACTTTTGGCAGTGCATGATTTCCTGGTACATCGATTACATTGATGCACACATCAGAGCTACAAAAATGTTAGAGTCGGAATAAAGCGCGTTCCTACGACTGATCGGAGGCAATTTTCATTTCAAAAAACTACCCGATGGAAGCCTTGATAAAAGCGTGGTTTTGTGCAAACTGTCCAAATACGAACCTGATTGAAAGAAATTATAATCAAATCCTTGATGACAGCAACACTCATAACGGTCACAAAACTATTACATTCACAATCATGTTACGTTATTTTTAAAATGTTTCCTTTTTTTTAGCACAAGCACAGCTGAGAAGCTTCGATGCATGTACTCCATAACGTGTTAAAAAAAATAATGCATTTAATCACACTTTCCTGGTACATCGATTACATTGATGCACACATCAGAGCTACAAAAATGTTAGAGTCGGAATAAAGCGCGTTCCTAAGACTGATCGGAGGCAAATTTCATTTCAAAAGACTACCCGAGGGAAGCCTTGATAAAAGCATGGTTTTGTGCACACTGAAAAGCAAGCAAAATTAGATGCATTACAGAAAGCGGACTTTGTGGCTCTTACTGGGGATCATTGGACTTCCGTGACCGTTAGTAATTCTAATTACATCTAATTACAAATTGTTCAATGATCACACTGTTTTAGCCTAATGTACAAAATAATTTTGGCTAAGGTTACTCAGAGTTTAAAGATGAAGCTGGTCAAATTACCTTTTATGTTTCTGACTTATTTTTTTAAGAAGAAAAACTGCACTTTATGTTGAAATTTTGGTCATTATTATTTAAAGACAATACCATTCTGAAAATGTACTTAAAATACTACTTTATGTTTAAGTCTGCCCAATTTTAGCCAGGGATGATTTTTTTGTTTCTGTTTTGAATTAAAATGCAGTTTAAAAGCATTTTTTTTTTCCAGAAATTAAAAGAGCTTGAGTTTACAATATTCATGTCCATGTCTATTATTTGATTCTGTCGCCCACTAAAACCCTTTAAAATTAAAAAAAAACATTTGCGATTTGGCAAATTTTCATGTGTGATTACATATGATTAATCAAGATTAATTATTACACAGCCTCTAATTAATTAGATGAATTTTTTTAATCGAGTCCCACCCCTAATATATATGTAGATTTGTATATATATATGTGCATATACAGTATATATGTAGATATGTATATGTATATCTATACTAATAAAAGGCAAAGCCCTCACTGACTCACTCACTGACTGACTAACTCACTCACTCACTGACTCATCACTAATTCTCCAACTTCCCGTGTGGGTGGAAGGCTGAAATTTGGCAGGCTCATTCCTTACAACTTACTTACAAAAGTTAAGCAGGTTTCATTTCGAAATTCTACACGTAACGGTCATAACGGTCGACAACGTCCGCCATGTTGAACTTTCTTATTTACGGCCCCATCTTCATGAAATTTGGTAGGCAGCTTCCCTGCGCTAACCGAAACCGATATACGTACTTATTTCGATGGTATGACGCCACTGTCGGCCGCCATATTGAACTTTCCAACGTCACTAATTCTCCAACTTCCCGTGTAGGTAGAAGGCTGACCCTATCTTCACGAAATTTGGTAGGTGGCTTCCCTGCGCTAACCAAAACCGATGTACGTACTTATTTCAGTGGTATGATGCCACTGTCGGCCGCCATATTGAAGTTTCCAGTGTCACTAATTCTCCAACTTCCCGTGTAGGTAGAAGGCTGAAATTTGGCAGGCTCATTCCTTACAACTTACTTACAAAAGTTAAGCAGGTTTCATTTCGAAATTCTACACGTAACGGTCATAACGGTCGACAACGTCCGCCATGTTGAACTTTCTTATTTACGGCCCCATCTTCATGAAATTTGGTAGGCAGCTTCCCTGCGCTAACCGAAACCGATATACGTACTTATTTCGATGGTATGACGCCACTGTCGGCCGCCATATTGAACTTTCCAACGTCACTAATTCTCCAACTTCCCGTGTAGGTAGAAGGCTGACCCTATCTTCACGAAATTTGGTAGGTGGCTTCCCTGCGCTAACCAAAACCGATGTACGTACTTATTTCAGTGGTATGATGCCACTGTCGGCCGCCATATTGAAGTTTCCAGTGTCACTAATTCTCCAACTTCCCGTGTAGGTAGAAGGCTGAAATTTGGCAGGCTCATTCCTTACAGCTTACTTACAAAAGTTAAGCAGGTTTCATTTCGAAATTCAATGCGTCACGGTCATAACAGTCGACAACGTCCGCCATGTTGAACTTTCTTATTTATGGCTAACTGAAACCAATGTACTTACTTATTTCGGTGGTATGACGTCACTGTCGGCCGACATTTTAAACTTTCCAACGGTCTTTGTTACTTATGAGCCCATCTTCAAGAAATTTGATACGCAGGTTCCCAACGCTAACTGAATCCTACTTATGTACATATATACGTCCATAGCCTGCAGCTCGGTCACAGTGTGAGGCGCCGTTGGGTCCCCCATCCCAACGCCTCCCACGTTGTTGGCTGCCTGCCTATATAAAACCGTCTGTCGCTCCAGTCTCTACATTCCCTTCCTTGCTTCACCACGGGATTCACGTCTCCCCTGCTGATAACTACAGCCTTTTTATTTAATCCACGGCTTCTCCGCTGTTTTATTGTTCATTTATTACAATTATAGTTATTGTGTAGGTATTTTAGACCTACTTTACATTGTTCAGGTACCCATTTCCTTTATCGTTCCAACCGTACCCCCATTAACATGTCTATCGAGGTGATCACCATCGATCAAGGAACTGTCCTTTACCGAGTGGTTTCCATGCCCGGAGATGGCACCTACCTTTTCCATTCTCATTGTTACATATTGCACGGCCATATCAGGCTCACTCTTGATATCCGGAGGAACATTCTGTCTTATGTATTGAATGACTGGGACAGGTTCAAGGTGTGGACTGATGACGGTACAGGAGATAATTATCCTACACAGGAGCATTTTAAGAGTGAAATGCTTAAGCCCTTCACCTATGGTTCTGCATGTGAGTTGAAGGCTGCCGCTGAATTGTTCGGTTGTTGCTTTCAAGTGTACTGAAATGGCCAAATATTTTACACCTTTGGACAACAGCCAATGCCTCTTAAACATCTTAGATTCACAGGTGACGATTTGAGTAGCGAACTCTTTGATGTTTATGAATGTTTAAACTCTCAATAGCTGGATGTGAAGTTATCAATGAAACTGGTTGTGTGCTTACAATGCTTGACAGATGCCGAATGTCACTTCAGCACAAGTCCTGCAAATACTGTCATAACTGAAATAAACCATGAAACTTGACAGCAGCAATCCAAGCTGTGAGATTTGAGACAAGATTACTTTGCACATGGCCAACTGTACATTGCATGCTCAAGAGTAAGCTCAGCGCACAGCTTGGCACAGTGCCTGATTATCCCTGGCACTTCCGCCACACCAGGAAGTGCCGGGGGGAAGACGACAGGGGACACCCGGACGGCTTCCGGGTGCGCAGCTGGCACTTCCGCCACACGGGGGTGTGCTCGCGGGAGATTGCCAGGAAGCAGCTGGAGCCCATCCGGGTTCCTATAAAAGGGCCTCCTCCCTCCAGTCAGCGGTGGATGTTGGGAGGTAGTTGGCAGAGCTGGAGAGAGGACAGGAGGCGGCCAGAGGAAAGGCACAAGGACTGTTAGCCCTGGACTTTGGGGGAATCGGTGCAAGAGGCACTGGGGGTGCACGTGAGCACAAAAACTTGTAAATATTGTACAATAAACGGTGTGTGGGTGAACAGTATGTTGTCCGTCTGTGTGTGTCCGGGCCAGCGTTCACAGTGTATATATATATATATATATATATATATATATATATATATATATATATATATATATATGTGTATATATATATATATATATATGTATATATATATATATATATATGTAGACTCAAACCGATTATGACAGCAGCAATCCAAGCTGTGAGAAAACAGTAAAAAGGAGGCGTGTCAGACGTCGTGGTACATTTTCTGATGCAGCTAGACGAAAACAACTTCGTGACGCTGCCGCCAAATACACAAAACAATTACTTTGACAATCATGTTACGTTATTTTTAAAATGTTTCCTTTTCTTTACTTCTTTAACACACTACTTCTCCGCTGCGAAGCGCGGGTATTTTGCTAGTCTATACTAATAAAAGGCAAAGCCCTCACTGACTGACTTACTCATCACTAATTCTCCAAATTCCCGTGTAGGTAGAAGGCTGAAATTTGGCAGGCTTATTCCTTACAGTTTACTTACAAAAGTTGAGCAGTTTTCATTTCGAAATTCCATGCGTAACGGCCATAACCCTACTTACATACATATATACGTCCATAGACTGCAGCTCGGTCTCTGTGTGAGGCGGGGTTGCGTCCTGCGTCCCCCGGCCTCCCACGTATTTGGCTGCCTGCCTATATTGCGTTCCCCAATCCCACACCTCCCACTTAGTTGGTATCCTGCCTTATATAGATTTAAATGCTTAAACTAGCAGAGCAGACACGCTGGCAAACAACACTGAATAATCAACGGCTGCAAGTACTTCTACAGTGACCAGCCGTCCCGGTTTACCCAGGACAGTCCCTATTTATTGGATCACCCGTCCTGGCGTTCCCGAATGTCCCGGCCTGTGGCGTTTTCTGACAAAATGTGTACTTTTCCCTAGGGGCCTAGATCCCATTCAGTCTTTCTGATTTTAAATCATACTTTCTACCCATCATGACGTCAGACGGTTAGTCGATCTTCTTCTGAGTCTGACGCCTGCTGGTGGCCATTGTTTGCAGTATGGAAACGCACGGAAGGTGAGAAGGCGGAAGTGGACGCATCGTTGGATGGCTTGGCCATGCCTTGTGATGCGACACGTTTTGGCTATTATACGCTCTGAGCCAGGAATTATTTTATTATTCCTGCTCTAAGCCTGATATAAGAGCTGATGCCTGATTCAGTCATTCACTTGTCAATACGGCGATTGAGGTGAGCCATTTTCACTGAAGTTAAAGCTTAAACTTAAAAGAGTTAAACTTGCCAATTTATTTTTTAGGACAAAATTGAAAGTGCTGACAAAGTTTATTTGTTTTACTTTAATTTTAGCTTTTTATTTTTAAGTAAGTACTGCTGTACACACTTTACTGTATAGTCTCAAGTCTGCAGACTGTACTCTCTGTCGTGATTTTGTCATGGTTGTGAATCTGATAATATTAATTTATATATTAATAATAAATGAATATTTGACACAAGTCACAACAACATTTGCGGATGCTTTCCTGTTCCTTACACTAACAGCTATATTTTACTTTGTTTTCCTTTAGTTTAGAGTGCAGAGTGACATTGCTTCTTCCCTTGCCTCTTTGGAATTTGGTTTGCTGTTTCTTCTTTTGAAGTCGAGACATGCACTAGCAGTAGCACATGTACGTGGGATGCAATATTGTAAATGAAGCACATTTATCCTGCAAGTGTAACTGACCTAATAATGTACACTAAGGAGTTTATTTGCTCTTCAGGAAAGTGTGTCTTTCAGTCAATTTTCAAGAACTGTTTTTGGCAAGATCTAGCCTGTAATTTCACGAAAAATAGCATACAATGGTACAGAACCCTACTTTGAAAATGGGTATATGTTTGTGGTTTAATAATATGATTGTTTCAAATGCAAGAAACTCGTACAGAATAAGATGCAGGAAACATGTAAATAGGCATTTCCATTATTAAAATCTATCTGGCTTCTGGGGGGCCCCGGCCCCCTGCCTGGTGTCCCAGGTTGCCCCCAGAAAAATCTGGTCATTGTACTTTAGCTAAATAATACATTGATTAAACAATTAGAAGACCTGCAAAAGAACCTAATTGAGGCAACTATTTTTACTGGCAGTGGCTCAGGGGAGAGAGTTTGTATTCTTCGCATCCCCGTTATAGCCTCTGATCTCCCATTTCAATTCAAATGCCTCCAATTTCCAGTAAGGCTCTGCTTTGCAATAACAAGGCAAGATTGCTTTTCACATGGCCAAATATACGTTGCTTGCTCAAGAGTAAGCTCAGTGCACAGCTTGGTCATATTACAACCGGCGGGCCGAACTGACAACGTGGTATACAAAGAGATCCTTAACAAATAATTATTGGTATATTTTCCCTCACTTTAAAAAGGTTTACTTTTCTTCTTAATAAAAATTTAAAAGCAGTACTTCGCCGCTGTGAAGTTCGGGTATTTTGCTAGTATATGTATATATATGTGTGTGTGTGTGCATATATATGTGTATATATCTATATATTGTGAACGCCTCCCGGGCACAGACAGGCGGACATCTTGTTTTTAAACACCACACGTTTATTATATAAATTATTTACAGTTCTTGGTCACCAAGACCCCCAAATACTGGTCACAAAGACCCCCAAATACTGGTCACAAAGACCCAGTTCAGTGCACAAAACCCCAAAACAGTCACAGTCCTGGCCACAATGCCTTTCTTCGGGCCGCCTCCACACTCCTCTTGCTTCGTCCTACTTCCACCCGACTCCAGCCTTGAATGAAGGGAGACGGCCCCTTTTATAGCTGACCCGGATGAGCACCTGGTGTTCCCGCATACCTTTACCCCCAGCGCGGCGGAAGTGCCGGCTGTCCTCCCGGCTGCTCTCCGGCGGCGCTATAATCTTCCCCAGCACTTCCTGGTGTGGCAGGAGTGCTGGGGAAACAAGTCCCCAAGGCATTGGGCGCCTCCTGGCGTGACCACGGGCTCCTACAGGGAAAGGCTTCCATGCCCTTGACCCGTGGTCCCCAAAGCAACCCGAAGGCGAACCCCACGTGATCCAGGCAGGGCTCTGACCCTCTTCCGTCCCTCCTGGCGCCCCGGCCGGTCATGGCCCCTGGCATCCCTGACAATATGTATATATATATGTATATATATGTATATATATGTATATATGTATATATATGTATATATATATATATGTATATATATGTGTATATATATATATATGTATGTGTATATATATATATATATATATATGTATGTGTATATATATATGTCTATATTTGTGTGTGTGTATATATATATATATATATATATATATATATATATATATATGCCAGCAACACTCATGACAATGACAACACAATTACATTGTCAATCATGTTACGTTATTATTAAAATGTTTCGCTTTTCTTTTCATTACTTTAACACTCTACTTCTCCTGCAAGCGTGGGTATTTTGCTAGTATATATATATATACCTGTATATATATACAGTATATATATATATACTGTATATATATACTAATAAAAGGCAAAGCCCTAACTGACTGATTCACTGATTCACTCATCACTAATTCTCCAACTTCCTATGTAGATAGAAGGCTGAAATTTGCCAGGCTCATTCCTTACAGTTTACTTACAAAAGTTAAGCAGGTTTCATTTCGAAATTCTACACGTAACGGTCATAACTGAATCCTATTTACGTACATATGCTGTATACGGCCATAGCCTGCAGCTCGGTCGCCGTGTGAGGTGGAGTTGCGTCCCCCATCACCATGCCTCCCACGTAGTTGGCTGCCTGTCTATATTGCATCCCCCATACCCACGCTTCCCACGTAATTGAGTGCCTGCCCATATAAGGCCGTCTGTCAGCAGCAATCCAATAGACATGCTGCCGCTACAAGGCGTTTGTCATGCCTAAGATGAAATATGATATTCGCGAGATACAAGTTTAGTGAGAAGACGCAAGGTATAAACGAGACTTTTAAGTGCCGGGTCTGAACTAACATTAAATAAAGCCGTGGACATTGCAAGATCGCACGAGATAGCAAAAGCACAGCTGAGAACCTTCGATGCATGTACTCCGAACGGCTCACGTGAACTGACTGTGAACACAATACGCAGACAAGCAAGAGCTTCAAAGAGCGCTGAACATAAAACGCATTACACAATTGAGAAGGCAGCGAAAGTAATATTTTGATTAATTCTTCCTTGTATTCAGCATTATAAAATATAGGGTTCTGAAATGTAAAAATCTTAAAATTGAATATTTAATTCCTACATACACTACATACATCCACATATCTGTCAATTGCAAGGCAACACATGGCACAAAGCAGGGAATATCCAGTAGAGAGTACACATCAATTGCAGGGCATGCTTATCGACATTGAGAGGAAATTTAGAGTCGCTGATTCAACCACAGCATGTAACATTGAGGATGGGGAATGAAAAATGAAGTACCCAAAAGAAACCCCATGTAGATATGGGGAGAATATATAAACATCACTAATACAGCAACCAAGCATGGGATTTGAAATCAATACACTACAATACACTACTAACCAATACACTTCTTCTTGTCCTTCTTGTTCTTCTTCTTCTACTTCCACTTCAGCTTTTCCCACTTCTATGTGGGGGTTGATATTTTATAGGTTTCAGTGTGATTTTTCCAGCAAGATGATTTCCTTCCTTTTCCAGGTGACTTATGGAAAGTGAAGATCACATACTGCACATTCTGTAGTTCAGAAGGTTGTTGGTTGAATTCCTGGCACTGAACCACTCTATGACCACATGTAAGTCATTTAACCTACCTGTGCTCAAAAAATAAAAGGAAACTACTGTAATGTGTTTTGAACTCTGAGGTTGTGGGTTCATATCTTGCTCCTGAAACTGTGTGACCATGAGCAAATCATTTCAGCTGTTTTGGGCTCTGTTTGGAAAAAAACAAATGAAATGTAACTAATCTTTCCTCAAATGTTGTAATTCACCTTAGATAATGGCATTGGTCAAATAATAATAGGTATATACTTGTCAAACACTTTGGGATGGTGTTCCATAAAGAAAGATGCTATGTTTTAAAATATATAACTTATACAGTACACAAACTTGCATTCCCCCGTGACCCTGTGTATATATAGCGGGTTGGACGATGACTGATTGACTGCCAAACTTTCTTTTCTTTCAGGATTTTGAAGAACGTCAATCCTCACGATTTTAATTAATAAAAATAATGATATTCATGTTTAAGAAGATAATTTGAAGAAAGTATAGAATTAACCATTGCAATCACTGAAGTGCTTATATAGGTGCAGTATAGAAAATGAAAAAATCCCCACTAATTTACTAAATATGAATATAAAAAATCTATCATTCATATACTACACCTTGTTACAGCTTTCTATTAGGGTCATAATGATATACAGTAAATGAATAATGTAGTCCAACTACTGTAAAACATTATTAATACAACCTGAATATAATTTCTGCAAGCAAAAAATAAATGAGATTCTTATGCAAAACAACAGTTCTTTAACAGCTGTGACTCGAAATGTCAAGACACAAGAACAGCCAGAGGAGATGGCTAAAGGAAAACCATAAAACATGCAGGACAATTACAAAGTATAAATCAAGCATGCAGATAAAAGTGAAAGTGTGTGCATGTGGAGGGTAGTCATCATTTAATATTTCTTGGATCCTATCAACGGTGGTGTAGTTTACATGATGGCAGGAATGGTGTAGAGATGTGTATGATGTTCTGTAATTTGGCATTATTCTGAGCCTCTTAATATACCTACTGCTCTGGGAATACTATTTCTTTCAGGTTTCCATTACTCAGTCCAATCTATACATTTTCCGTTTCTGTTTGATTTTCCCCCAGCTCTTTCTACAGCTGATAAAAGTTCTGACTGATTTCCAAAGTGGTAATTTGTGCGTCTTTGTTTTCTTCTTAATATTTCAGTACGATCAAATTCAAAAAATGGAAAGTGAAGTAAATCAAAGCAGGATAAAAAATGTTGACATTTTTTCTTTTCTAAATCCATGTATGAATTTCTCTAGAGACATGTTTCAAAGAAAACACTGAAAGAAAAGCAACCCGATTTCTGCTTTTATGCCATGAGCTCACTTGAAAGGCACATGCATGCTGATTTAGATTGCGTGTTAATAAAACAAAATGAACATCCATACCACAAGAGCTTTTTCTGTTAGTAATGTATCAGCTTCAGCCCTAGAGTGTTTTATTACCCAGCAGTAGTGTAAAAACATGGCATGATCAATACAAAGTCAGTTTTCAGGCAAAACATCAATCTTAAAGCTAATTAAAAAATGTCAAAATACAACCAGCAGACCATGTTTAACTGTTCTGCTATGAGTACACATATTTATTGCTATGCCTTCAAGAGTTATTTATACAAATGAATACATACTTTTTGTTTTTTCTTTTAATAAAACTGATGACTTTATAATACAACCTCAAAGATCTTGTTAAATGGATGATAATTTAATATATCTAAACCCTGTCTAATTGCTGTTCAAATGAATTGTTTCTCAAAAACATCCCTACTCACCAACAATCCACACTTTGCTTGCTTTAAAATGCATTGATTTCTTCAATACGGGTTGTCTAGCGTGTATGATGAAAGCTCATTCTTAATTCATCCTGCTGGGCTGTGGTGTAGCACACATTCGCAGGTGTTTTTGTTTGTCTGTTTGCCATAAAACTCAGACGTCTCACAAGGCAATATCAACAAATGAACACCAAGAGTTAACCAATATGTATAGATTGCCTTAGAAAACCACTAGTTTGATGATGTAGCTTAAATGAAATATCTTTTTTGTAAAGGAAGTAACAGATATAGTTATTCTCATGAATCATGGCCCAGGATACTCATGTATGTTTTTTTTCAAATTGCACTTTTACCTTTTTGACATGCTTCTCCCTGCTCATTTAGAGCAGCTGCCTTTGTTTTCCCCTTGTTGTATATCTATAATGTATAGGAATGGATGCACATGTGATACCGAATTAAAGAAAAGCCTTTGCTCTGTGATATATGTTTGTTAATTTGTTGTTAGACTAAGATTAGTTGCTTTATTGATTGTAATCCATGATTGCATATCTATTACTTATTATATCTTTTTCACTTGTAGCAATCAACTTTTGTTGCGTGTCCTACTACACTTGCTGAATAAACAGGCCCTAGCTTAATGTTACTCAATTAAGTTTATCTCATTTGTAAGTGGCTTTGGATAAAAGCATTTGCCAAGCAAAAAAATGTAGATGTAAATGAACAAAAAATCAGGACTCCATTATCAGATTCAAGTGAAGAGGTCCTCAATCCCATACACTGCTTATGCAGACTTTGTATGTTTCCATGTGTCTATTAGAGTTTTTTATAGCTATGTTGGCTTTCCATCTACATTCTAATGGTGTACAAGTTAGACGAACTGGTACCTCTGAAAATTGCTAGTATGCGTGTGTGTGTGAAGTTGCCCTGTAATAGGCTGGCTATTGCTGTTAAGATAGTCATGGGCCCCCACTTTCATGATTTGAAAAGCATGTTGGAAGATGATTTTTTAAAATTCTTTGTCTTCAAATATTATATGAAATAATATAATTTGATAAAAAATAACTATAATTAATAAATATTCCTAATTGCTTGAAAACATCCTTCAGTCTTTCTTGTAATTAGTTCTGCATGTCATACAAGTTGAGGTGCGATTACTAGAGAAGAATTACCAGTGTTAGCACATCCTACTTTTAATTCATATGACCCAGAATGCAATGTTTATATCCATTAAAACGTATGAATTTTTATTATTCATAACAGCCACTAAAAAGAATTGTTAAAACTGTTTGCTTTCTGGCTTGTTTGAGTTACTTTTGTCTTTGAAGTACTTCAAACCTCTCATTTTATCTTAGCACTATACAGTATATACTGTAATACACAGTGTTATTTGTAAAAAAAAAAATTCTAATTATGTGATTGATATTTTCATGATTTGCTATAAGTGACTGAGTTTTCTTCTAAAAAATGCAATTGAACCTCTTTTCCACCTTAATATGTACTGCTAATTAAAAACAATTTAAGAAGCAGTTCATTATTCCAAAAAAATATCTGTGTCATAAAACTGTGTAATTATTACATACTTTTTGTAATTAACAAACAATATAACAACACCTACTTTGCATATGTTATGTGAGGGTAGATAAGGAGGCATTAGCTGGAGGAATCTGTGAGCAAGTGACACACCATCTATGGTTTAGTGACCTACGTCCTGATTACAGAGGAATCGAAATGTTACATACATCCGAATCTGTTCCTTGGAGAACCGTGGTCAGGGCAGTTGATGAAATGGTCGTTACGGATTACACTGCAGTTGTGACCTGCTGTCTGGCTACTTTGAGCAGCTGTTTAAAGCTGATCCTCCAGCTAGGATGTTGGATATCTATGAGTCCATGGCTCTTGAGGCTGATCCTCAAATTAGCTGGGAACCACCCAATCTCACTGAAATTGCACTGGTGGTGAACCAGCCGAGGGTAGGGAAAGCTGGAGGGTTCGGTGGTATTCAAGGCAAACTTCTCCAGGCTGGTGGTAAGGCTGTCCTCCTGGCATTGCAAGCAACGTTTGCTTCCATTTAGGAGATGGGTGTCATCCAAACTGACTGGAAAACGGGACTTGTTGTCCCTATCTGGAAAGGGATGGGTGATGGCCTGGATTACGGCAACTACAGGGGAAAAACACTACTCTCGGTTCTGGGTAAGCTCCTTGCTAGGGTCATCTTCAATAGGATCCGTGATTTCTTGTTCATCTACCAGCAACAAGAGCAGTCTGGTTTTACGCTTAAGAAGTCTACCATCGACTGCATCCTGGTACATGTTGTCATGGAGTTCAAATGCAAATATCGTCAGAGTTTCTTTGCAGCCTTTGTCAATTTTCATAAAGCATTCAGTTGATTGAGTTGCCCTGTGAAACATCCGGAGACTTTGCTGGATCCCCTCAAAGTTGCTGGATATCATGGCTGGCCTGTATACTGGTGCTTTGAGTTCCATGCAGAATGGAGGCAGAACCTCTGCATTTTTCCCAGTTGACTCTGGGGTTCGTCAGGGGTGTGATCTTGCTCCTACTCTGTTCAGTGCTAGCACGGACTGGTTGTTGGGCAGGGTCATAGTGTCCAGTGGCTGTGGAGCATCTGTTGGTGAAGATTCATTGATCTTGACTTTGCTGATGATGTTGTGATGTTTGCAGAGTCGATGGAGGCTCTTATCAGGGATCTCAAGAGACTGAGTGAGGAGTCTAAGTGTCAGGGCATGCAAGTGCCCTGGATAAAAACCAAGATCAAGGTCTTTAATGACCTCTTGGGCACAGCTATCAGAGGAGAGAGTGTCGACCTTGTCGAGAGGTTTACTTACCATGGCAGTGAAATTCATGTCTCTGGTGACTGTTCCTATTTTGTAAATGGACAGATTGGGAGAGCCTGGGGGATCATGAGGTTGCTGGAAAGGGATGTGTGGTACTCGCAATATCTTTGCAAAAGGAAGAAGGTCCAGGTTTTTAGAGTCCTGGTGCTTCCTGATTTGCTATATGGTTGTGAGACATGGACGCTATCCAGAGACTTGAGATGAAGGCTGAACACCTTTTGGACTGTGTCTCTTCGGAGAATCCTTGAGTACCTTGGGCAAGTTTGGCTTTGCATTAAATAAGCGGTTGCTCATGAGGTCCCAAATAAGGGCACATTATCTGCATTGTGAGGGAGCATCAGTTACAGTACTACGGCCATGTGGCGCAATTCCCTGAGGGTGATCCAGCTGGCAGAATCCTCATTGTTGAGGATCCAAACAGCTGGACAAGACCAAGGGGACACACATAACACCTGGCTGTAGCAGATAGATAGTCATTTCCAGATGGCAGGACTGGACCACGTGTCTGCTTGGTGGTTTGCCGACCAGGATCCTGAGCTGTTTCATTGTGTGGTGGGTGCAGCAAAGAGTTGTACCAGTGCATGTTCCCACACCTGACCTGACATACGTCACTATATATATATAATAATAAAAAAATCTAAAAAATCCCAATAGTGATTACAGTAGACTCTCTGGGCTCAAAACGCCAAAAAGCAAAGTCTCTGTGCATAGCGTCCCAACACAATGCCTGGCTTGCAGTGTCCATTCCAGTTCATCCCAAATGTGTTCAGTTGAGTTGTGGTTAGGGCTTTGTGTGGGCCAGTCAAGTTCTTCCACACTAAACTCATTCAACATTGTCTTTATGGACCTTGCTTTGTTCACTAGGGCACACTCATACAGGAGTAAATAAGGGCCTTCCCCATACTATTTCTGCAAAGTTGGAAGCATAGCATTGTCCAAAATGTCTTGGGATGCAGAAGCATTAAGACTTCCCTGCACTGGAAGAAAGGAGCCTAGCCAAAATTCTGAAAATCAGCCCTGCAAAATTATTCCTCCTCCACCAAACTTCACAGTTGGCACAATTCAGTCAGGCAAGTAATGTTCTCCCGGCATCCGCCAAACCCAGACTCACCCATCTGACTGCCAAACAGAGAAGCATCATTTGTCATTCTATAGAACTTGTTTCAACTGTTCCACAGTCCAGTGGCAGAGTCCTTTACACAACACCATCCAACGCTTGGCATTGGACTTGGTGATGTGAGGCTTGCATGCAGCTGGTCAGCCATGGAAACCCATTCAACACAGTTTTTGTGCTTACATTAATGCCAGAAGAGGTTTGGAACTGTTCAGGTATGGAATCAGCAGAGCAGTGGCAACTTTTACGCACCATGCACTTAGCAGTCAGTGAAAATGCTCTGTGACTTTCCGTGGTCTTCCTCTTCGTGACTGAGTTGTTGTTGTTCCTACACGTTTCTACTTTTTCACTTACAGTTGACAGTGGAATATTCAACATGGGAAAAAAAATCACAAACCATCTTATTGCAAAGGTGGCTTTCTATCACAGCACCAAGACACTGGCCTGTTCAGAATGACCCACAAATATTTGTAAATGGGACTGCATGGCTAGGTGCTTGATTTCATACACCTGTGGCACAGTGACATGGGGTGAGATTCATGGCTGGTGAGGCACTGACTCCTTCAGAGTGAGATTTACAAATATATGAACCCCAAAGAGAAGATTATTCACTATTCAATTGGTGGAATGCACATTGACTACTGGTTATTTTTCATATCTCATCAGCATTTCTTTACACACAACCACATAGGTAAGGTACATATTTGGCTAAGAAAGAATGTTACATTTATATCGGTAAGTGAGAGCGCATTTGCTCTACACCCTCCATGTGTTCCAAATTTGCCATTGCCATTTCACAATTCATACTCATTCAATGCAAATGAAAGTATAGAAAAGTGTAAAAAAAAAGGATTTTTCAATTTTGACCTTAATTAAAATGTTTTGTTGTTTTTAAAAGCTTTTAATTCTGATGCTTTGATCAATTTTAATACAGACTGTTCAACAAAAGGATTACAAGAAAAGCAAAAGAATATTTTATTTAAGGTCAAAATTTAGTTTTTAAATCTCAGATTGTTTTTTTCTTAGTCTGATCCCTTTTTTTAAACACTTTATTTGTAAAGAAAGTCCATGTACCTATCCTTCTCCACAAAAATCTCTGTCACTAACTTGTAAAAGCCCTCCTTATTTTCCTTTAGTTTAAAAAGTCTAAATCTTCCATTTTGGCAGTCAGTCAAAAAAAATTTTTTTAAATAAATAGACTGCTGCAGTGCACTTGACTTTCTGATGTCGCTAACTTATTGGCGCCTAGAGCCTCTTGCAGAAGAACAACAGCAACAAGCACCTGTTGGGCTCACATGTATACAATACTGTTTGCCTCACCTTGTGCCTTTTCAATGCAGTTTTATGTCCGATCAGCAAGACTAAATATGTCACACACATTCATGAAAGATATTAGCCAGACTGTGGAAAGTCAGGGTGTATTATAAACATATCTGCAAACATTATATTGGTGACAGACAGAGAAACAGCAACAGGCACGCTCCAATTGCCTGCATGAACCCCATGTGTGAGGGAGAGCGCAGTCCGAGGTGAGGTGAGGCTCATCTCGTCGCTGACCCGCCTCACGTTTCTCCCCTGTACCTGAACAGGAAATGCACCAATTCAGCGATTTTGACTATAAAAATGATCAACATTATTGGAATCATACAGAAAAAAAAATTATAGCACAGAGTAGTGGACAAATTTATTTTATGTTATCATTATTAGTTTTTTTACTTTTCATGATGACAGGCGAGGCTCTGCCTCCCCTGTCTTCCCTGACCACACATCCCTGCTGTGGCAACGGATCTGATTGAAACACATGAATTCAATAATTAAGAGGTGTGTCCAAATATTTTTGTCCATATAATAAACTAACTCTGCTATCTGAAATGTTAAACACAGTTACACCAACTTGAATATTTTTTTTTTTTTGTTTTTAACTTCCATAAAAACCAGCAGACTAGGTATATGCATCAGGAACTATACACTTGGCCGCTTGACTGTGCAAGGGACAGCAGTCCTCTTATCAGTAAGTCCAGAGAGGCACATGAAGAAACATACTTAAGTAGAAACATGTAAGTTAAATTATCTTATTATACAATGCAAAAAAGGAAAACAAAGGGTTATTTAGATAAGAATGAATTACCCTGTGGCTTGCAAGCCACTGTGTAGAGAGCAAACAAACATTTATAGTTAGTACTATTTTCCTACAAGCTCACAGCTCCATTATCTGCACATTATAGCAAATCAGTATTTCATTATCACTGTAATTTACTAGGGTGGCCTGACATCTAGTTGACAGGGACAGTCCTGATTTTCAGGCAATGCACTGTGATAAGTAACTGAAGAATAGCAAAATTCTCCAGTTAACAGGCTACCCATCTGCATGGTCAAAACTTAGATGGGGAAAGCGTATTTAAGAACTTATGTTAAATTTGAACAGCATTGTCAAGGTGACCAAGAAGCAGACAAAAGAGAGAGTACTTTCATTTATTTGCTTCCTCTTGCATCTTTGTTGTTTTGCCTGTTTTAAAAGGGACTTTTATTTTGGCAATAAAAGGGTTGTTCATTCCAGTTTTATACCAGACCTTGGTGTAGAGTATATCCATTGAAGGTAATATATCTGTCCAATCTTATTTAGATTGCAACAGACTTTTCTTTTATTGCATCAGACTGTTCTTATATATACTGAAGATCATGGTTTGAAATAAAGCAGTTGTCAATTGGATTTGTCTCCAGACTTTCGTTCATTTTTGCTGTGAGTGCTACCCCGCCTAGAGTTACTTATCTGAGACACAACATTTCCAATTTAAGTACTTTGTGGACTCAAATATGTTCATTTGTGAAAGTGTTTTTAGTCTTTCTGTCCATGTCATGAACCCTCAGTGTTGCAGACATTAAACAAATGAGAATGGGCTTTATGGGTGTGTGTACTTGCTATTCAAGTGCCCTGGTTTGGGACTTTGAAAATTCGGTCACCCTATACTTGACCATTAAAGTGCCACATTCACCTGATATGCATGATGGTCATTTTCTGTAATCAAGTTTGCCTTTCACTTTTGTTTTTACCTAATGTGTCATAACTGAATAGCTTTGCAAGTCTCATTTCATTGAATTATTTTAACAACATGCTCAAGCAAATAAGGAATTAACTATAAAGGTTTTCTATTATTTATTTGTTTATTTATATATTTTCTTCATTTAAGCTATGTTAATTGCCAACTGCAAATTGTCAATCTTTGTGAATATGGTGGATGCGAGCATGTATGTGAGAGTGGTCTCTGTTATTGACTAGAGTCCTGTCCAGGCCTGTTTTCAGACTTCTACCCAATCTGGTGAGATAACCTTTGGCCCACGAAACCCTAGAGAAGATTGAGAAGGTTGTAGAACCATCCAGCTGAACTCAGTCCATTGAAGGCTACAGTGTCTGTACAGCCGTCAGATGTTATGCCATGAGAACATTTTTTTAACTTGTTATATTTTGTTTGTATAAAACGGTACAGTCCTCTGAGCTCCAAGAAATGGACACATGCTATATGAGAACTGAATTGAACATTTTCCAATTTCCTCAATTAACCTCACATCAATTGAGCTTTTGATGATTTTCATTGTGGAAAGTTCATGCAACATATTTTATTGCGGTCACTTGATCATGCATTCTTAATTGAGTCTCAGTTATTACAGAATATCAACTCAGTGCAGACTTCTTCTCTCATGAGCACCTTTATGCAGTATGCTGAAAACAGTCATTTATCAAATCTAAAAATTGCTTTTCTCATGATTTCTTGGATTTAGTTCAACAACAACAACATTTATTTATATAGCACATTTTCATACAAAAAAATGTAGCTCAAAGTGCTTTACAAAGTGAAGAATAGAAAAATAAAAGACACAGTCAGAAAATAAAATAAGTCAACATTAATTAACATAGAATAAGTAAGGTCCGATGGCCAGGGTGGACAGAAAAAACAAAAAAAAAAAACTCCAGACGGCTGGAGAAAAAAATAAAATCTGCAGGGATTCCAGACCAAGAGACCGCCCAGTCCCTCTGGGCAATCTACCTAACATAAATGAAACAGTCCTCTTTGTATTTAGGGTTCTCATGGAAGGACTTGATGATGATGGTCACGTAGACTTATGGCTTTCAGTCCATCAATGTTGGAGCATTATGATGCTTTGAGTAGGTGGTGGTGGTGCAGGCCGCCACCACAAAGAAACCGGAAAAAGAAACAGAAGAGAAAGTTGGGGTCAGTACGGATTTTAGAGCCACTATGAAGAGTTATTATAATGAATTGAACAGCAGAGTATCCGGATTAAGTTAAAGTGAAGTTATGAAAAGGCCATGTTAAAGTAATGTGTTTTCAGCAGTGTTTTAAAGTGCTCTACTGTATTTGCCTGGCGAATTCCTATTGGCAGGCTATTCCAGATTTTAGGTGCATAACAGCAGAAGGCCGCCTCACCACTTCTTTTAAGTTTAGCTTTTAGAATTGTAAGAAGACACTCATTTGAGGATCTAAGGTTACAATTTGGGATATAGGGTGTCAGACATTCCGATATATAAGATGGAGCGAGATTATTTAGGGCTTTATAAACCATGAGCAGAATTTTAAGGTCAATTCTGAAAGACACAGGCAACCAGTGTAGTGACATCAAAACTGGAGAAATGTGTTTGGATTTTCTTTTCCTAGTTAGGATTCTAGCAGATGCATTCTGCACTCGTTGCAAGTGATTTATGTCTTTTTTGGGTAGTCCTGAGAGGAGTGCGTTACAGTAATCTAGTCGACTGAAAACAAAAGCATGAACTGGCTTAATGAATGTTCAACTTGTGAGTATTCACATACACTACAAAAAAACAATTTAAGAGAACTCAAATGATTCACTGAATGCACACTCTCTGGAATGTATTCAGCAATGTAAGCAATGTGAGCTGCTGCCACTGGACTTGGAGCCACATGAAGAAGACTAGAACCATGCAAGTCTAATTTTTAACCTATTGGCCTAATAATAGGCCACGATCAAACGATCAAAGTGGAGCTTATGATATTATTTATCTGGACTTTCAGAAAGCATTTGATAAGGTGCCACATGAGAGGTTGGGCATCAAATTAAAAGAAGTGGGAGTTCAGGGTGATGCTTTTAGATGGGTGCAGAATTGGCTGAAACACAGGAAGCAGAGGGTGATGGTGCGAGGAACCTCATCAGAACTGGCCGATGTTAAGAGTGGTGTTCCACAGGGGTCAATGCTAGGGCTGCTGCTATTTTTAATATATATATAAATGATTTGGATAGGAATATAAGTAACAAGCTGGTTAAGTTTGCAGATGATACCAAGATAGGTGGATTAGCAGATAATTTGGAATCCGTTATATTATTACAGAAGGACTTGGATAGCATACAGGCTTGGGCAGATTTGTGGCAAATGAAATTTAATGTCAGTAAATGTAAAGTATTACACATAGGAAGTAAAAATATTAGGTTTGAATACACAATGGGCGGTCGGAAAATCGAGAGTACAGCTTATGAGAAGGATTTAGGAGTCATAGTGGGCTCTAAGCTATCAACTTCCCGACAGTGTTCAGAAGCCATTAAGAAGGCTAACAGAATGTTAGGTTATATAGCACGATGTGTGGAGTACAAGTCCAAGGAGGTTATGCTCAACCTTTATAATGCACTGGTGAGGCCTCATCTTGAGTACTGTGTGCAGTTTTGGTCTCCAGGCTACAAAAAGGACATAGCAGCGCTAGAAAAGGTCCAGAGAAGAGCGACTAGGCTGATTCCAGGACTACAGGGGTTGAATTATGAGGAAAGATTAAAAGAGCTGAGCCTTTACAGTTTAAGCAAAAGAAGATTAAGAGGTGACATGATTGAAGAGTTTAAAATTATGAAGGGAATTAGTACAGTGGATCGAGACTTGTATTTTAAAATGAGTTCATCAAGAACACGGGGACACAGTTGGAAACTTGTTAAGGGTAAATTTCGCACAAACATTAGGAAGTTTTTCTTTACACAAAGAATGATAGACACTTGGAATAAGCTATCAAGTAGTGTGGTAGACAGTAAGACGTTAGGGACTTTTAAAACTCGACTTGATGTTTTCTTGGAGGAAACAAGTGGATAGGACTGGCGAGCTTTGTTGGGCTGAATGGCCTGTTTTCGTCTAGATTGTTCTAATGTTCTAATATTCTAATAGTACAATACAGAAAAGAGGCATTAGCAAAAAGGTACTAGCACTGCAAGGCAATCTATAATGCTATTAAACCGTCAATGCAGTAGATTTTTGTTTTGTTATATAATTTAGATTTCCTGATGTTTAAAATAGAATAGCTATCAAAACAGATGTACTATATATACACACAGAAAGACAGAAAGAACTAGAAAATTATAATCTCTTTAATACCTAAACACTACCATATTTGTGACACTGTTTTTAACCACAGCTTCCACAGCACATTCTGACTAGGCCTTTTCATATATTTATTTAAATGTTTGGCTTCATCTGTGCTTTTCTCTGCAAACGTCTCAAGGCTGTCTGAGCCTTCTGAGTGTGTGTGTCTGTATTTTTGCAAGAGTCGCCCTTTTTAGTATCTCCCCAGGATAGGCAGTAAGATGCTGTAACTAATTTACAGATGGCTGAATATGAAGCTTCTTTCAACAAAATCTTTTCTGTGACAGAAAAGCAAAAAATAGTGAGTTGATATTATTGTGTAATGTTATTTTCCTACCTGTTCAAGAGCAGCCCTTGGAGGTGCACCCTGCAAATATCTGTGCCCATCAACTACCATCACCTGAGGCATCAAGAAAGAAAAATATGTTTACCTCACAAGCATATCTAAATATCAGTAAGTCAAAATATTAATAAAAGAAATAATAAATGCCAGGAATGACAATTGTTGAAATCTGCACATGAATGACAGCCCAATGCTGCCAGTGATGTCATTTAAAAATGATAACGGTTCATTGACAGCAAAGAGCAATCTGCTCTGATCTAAAAAAAAAATACATATAACATACATTTTTTTTCAACAAAATGAGGCCTAGAAACTATACTAATATATGAACTGGAAACAATGGAAATGTTTCATTCCTTCCTGACAACTGAAACTCTGTATGATACCATTTTGCAAGACCTCCAAGGGACACAGGTACTAGCCATAGAAGTACTAGCAAATATCTGTTCTAATGAGATGTTAAGGTTTTATCCTTTTGGAACTTAAAACTGTCAATTATTCTCCCATTGTTTGGCATGGGAAAAACAGATGGGACAAAGTACACCCTAATATTATTTTACCAATATCATCCACACATTCCGTAAGTGCATTTTTTCAAGACTTAAGCCCATATTTGTGTTAGATGCTTATCTACTTATTTGTTTAATTATACCTAGAGAGTGTTATAATAGATCAGTATTAACAACTGCTTATGTCATTTACTTTGTTTCATATGTTTGGGTGTGTCACAAGACCTACAGGGAGGTTTAAGGGGGACACTAGGAAAGAATATTGTGTTGATACTGCATACGGATAGTTTGCTAGAAGGACTTCAATTTGGAAGTTCCCATCTGAACTTG
Organism: Polypterus senegalus; assembly: GCF_016835505.1. Classification (NCBI taxonomy): domain Eukaryota; kingdom Metazoa; phylum Chordata; class Cladistia; order Polypteriformes; family Polypteridae; genus Polypterus; species Polypterus senegalus. The sequence continues at coordinate 103,355,529 of NC_053163.1, read as the reverse complement.
TTCCCAACTTAGCCCTAATACCCCTCCATTTTTCCATTTCATAGCCTGAGATAACTACCAAGATAACATCTTGAAAAACCAAGAAATGGCAGTGGCATACTGGTGTTTCTGCAGCTCTGTGTTTTGGAGTTTTTCGCCAAATATTTTGCCTAAATTTCATCAATTGGTGAACTGTGTTGGATCCACAAGAAGAAAGTTCACTGTCAACATTGGCTTCTATAGTAAAAAGGGCAAATAAAGGATCTTTATAAAATAAAAGATTCATTTTACAAAAAAATGCTCTGGAGCACAAGATGCTCTGATTAGCACAAAAGGCACAGGAGTTGCCCTGACAAAATATGTAACCCAATGGCAAACAAGTCCCAAAACACAAATCCAAAGAGAGGACAAAAAACAGGGCAAAGAGGTCTATATCCAGAAAATCAAAACAAAAAGTCAAAGCAATAATCAAAGGGAACTCAACAACATCCAGCCCATAAAGTGCATGACAAGGTATTGTGATGGACAGGTAGCCCAGCCTCTTGGGGAACCACTTGCAAAATGCAAGGAACATGGGAGAAACATAATGTGCAAAACTAATAAAAACATGGAATAATGCAAATAATAAACATATCAGTATTAACATAAACAAAAGTATCACATATGAACAAAAAGACAAAGAATTTTTACACAAGCCAGGGGAGGGACACACAAGGAACATTTAATTTTATTTTTTGAACTTTAAGCTCATTTTTGGGCCCAGCTTAGCCGAAGCCAGTGATTCACAGTTGGAGTTGTTATATCTGTGGGCAATAATATTGTACTAATAAAAGGAAGAAGACGGAGACAGGTTCAAAGTAGTAAACTAACAGGTCCTTTTACTAAGATTGTTTCAGAGTACACGTTACACAGCCTTATTATTATTCTCTACTTCCTAATAGCTCTCCAATACCCATAATCCCTTATTACTACGGAATCCCCAAAAGTCCAGACTTACAATATACTACAGAGTAAGCCAGACCGGGTAAATCCATTCTGGGCTGGCTAGTAAGGGTCCTGCTTTAGTGACTTGTTTTGGAGGCATCACATCCATTTCTTCATGTTTGAGACTCCAATTGATTACACCTTGTGCTTAGTGCAGGTGAACAAGATCTAGAATAAAGAGCTACATATTATAGATGATTTTCAAAGTTTTTAAATAATTAATGCTTGTCTGTGAGGCTGTGGTTTTAATGAGAAAATGTAAGAATCTCAAGTTTCAATAAGCTGCAGTGATGTGAAGACTTTGCTTGAAGTAATATAATAGATAGACTGCTGGGCTGCACATAATGTATAGTAGTGAAAGGCACAGTGCCTTCCTACTCTTTGTTATTTCTGGATTCTGAGATGAAATGTCATGAATATGCAGATGAAGATTTCTGAGATCATTCCATACAAATCCAGTGTACTGTCTGGATAAACAGAATATTGATACTCAAAATATGTTACAGGATAAAAGATCTAATATATATATATATATATATATATATATATATATATATATATATATATATATATATATATATATATATATATATATATATATATATATATATTGTCACACACGCGCATGGGAGGCAGCTAAAGGGCTTGAGTGAAGGCAGTTCGAGGCATGCCGGGTGTGGCAGAGTGCACTGACTCTTTTCTCCCTTGCCTGTAGACCATCCCCGGGGGATTTCACCTGGATCACCTGACATCACTTCCGGGACTGAGCCAATGGAAGTCGGCCACACCAGCTCCAGTCCCTCTGATGTCACCTCCGCTCGAGCCAATGGTGGAAGACCAGTGCCGGATCCATACGACCTCACTTCCTGTCTCCCCCTTTAAAACCTGCCCCTTTTCCTTTGTTTCTTCAGTCTTGTTTTGGACTCGGTTGTGTGCACTTCAGTGCTCTGTATTTTGTAGAAAGAAAACGACTTTTGCAGCCAGGATACCACAATATACGGGTGGCTGCCCCAACTCTTTATCTGTCAATGTCTCGTTCTTGTGACAGTGGCGTAGTCGGCAGGATGGAGAAGTCCCGAGGAGAAGGGGACAGGACCTGCAATATACCCAGGTGGGAGCGTCGGGCCGAGTATTCAGGCGGGAGGGTGCCCGTGGTTCGGCGTGACCGGTGCGGGCTCCGCCCCGCACTCATAACTAGCCCATCTGGAGTGGCCAGGGAGTGTGCGGGTGGGGCTCACAGAATTGGGCTGCCCTGGAGGGGAGGCAAAGGGACTCAGTATGCTCTCTTGGGGGAGAGTGCCTGCCTCCCTGCGAAACCAAAGCCCCATTTACCACCTAGGGGTGCCCCAGACTGGCAGGTGAATAAAATAAAACATGGAGGTTGGACCCTGACGGCCAACCAACAAACAAGCCTGGTCCTTATGGGCAATGGTAGGGCATTGGCTACGGCCATTTGAAAACACGCCCTACCAAATAATAGAGCAGGTAGCTTGCTATCTGCTCCTGGAAGCGCTTCCCCGTGGCTTCACCCAGCCGGTTTGGGGCGAGCGGTTCAAGAACATGCTGAGCTCATAGAGCTTATGGAGACGCAGAGGGCGGCCTCACACTCTGGGGAGCAGAACCGTCCTCATGTCAAACTCAGCCGGGTATGTTCCAAGACCTAGCCCCACCCTGTACAATCCGGAGCTCGTATGGCGTCCGCGCTGGGCGCAAACCGCTTGGAGGCAAGGAGGAATGCAGGTGGAGGGTGAGGAGGGGTTGGTGTGCTCTGGCTAATCCGTTGGCGGTCCCACATACTGGCGTGGTGATCGTCAACGGACACAAGACCACAGGTTTGTTCGACCGCAGCAACATTTCATTGTTGCCCGCCGCTTTGTGCAACCGCAACAGTGGCTAAATTTAAGACCGGTATAACCTGTGTCCACGGAGACATCCGCTGGTACAGGTCCGCCGCATGTGTCATCAGTTACGGAGGGTCAGTTCGTAAGCTCACCGTAGCGTCCTACCTGATCCTCCACACCCGGTGATACTAGGGCGGGACTGGTCTAAAATCAAAAGCGGTGAGACACATACCACTCCGGGTTAATTTGGGCCTCGTTATGGACGGAGATAACCCGTCTCAAGCTGCCTCCACGCCGTGTAATCAGCCGGCAGAGAGAGACGGCAGTCGCCCTGACTGACGTGGCAACTCCCGGCCGCCGGGCTAACACGCCATCCACCAACGCCGGGCGGAGCGGAGGAAACCACGCCCATTGAGGTCGACGCTGACCCTCTCTCCGTGTTGCGGTTCCAATTTAAAGAAACGCCGGCTTCTTTTAGAAGGGAGCAATGGAATGATGACTCCCTGAAGTTTGTAAAAAATGCAGTGGTCCTTGTCAATGGCCAGCGCACTAATCAGTCGATGCCACAGGGCCCCTACTTTGTGCTAGATAATGACCTCCTTTACCGTGTAGCAATGCATGACGGGCAGGAGACGAGGCTGCTGCTAGTGCCGCGCACCTTCCGGCGGCAGGTCTGTGAGCTAGCACACGCCCACCTCCTAGGTGGCCACCTGGGCACCGAAAAAACTCTGGAGCGGATCAAGCTCCGTTTCTACTGGCCAGGAATTAATGAGGAGGTTCGCCGCTTTGGCGCTTCCTGCCCGGAGTGTCAACTGCGACAAATTCCTAGGAGGGACCGTGCTCCTCTCATTCCTATTCCACTGATTGACGTTCCCTTCCACAGAATCGGGGTCGACCTGGTGGGACCCTGGAGCCCTCAGCCCGAGGACACAAGTACATTTTAGTCCTCGTGGATTACGCTACACGATACCCGAAGCTGTTCCGTTGCGCTCAGCTACCTCTAAAGCCATCGCACGGGAATTACTAGGGTATTCGCGTGGGGATCCCCAAAGAAGTCTTGACAGACCAGGGGACCCCCTTCACCTCGGAAACGTTCAAGGAGACTGCCAGATTACTGAAAATAAAGCATTTAAAGACCTCGTGTATCATCCTCAAACCGACGGATTAGTAGAGAGGTTTAATCAAACTCTCAAGCAAATGCTGCGTAAGGTGGTCAGCGAGGATGGAAGGAACTGGGATCAGCTCCTCCCCTCGTCCTTTTGCCTATCGGAAGTCCCACAAGCCTCCACGGGTTCTCCCCTTTGAACTACTATACGGGCGACAACCTCGGGCATATTAGATATTTTGAAAGAAGGCTGGGAAGAAGAGGCTCTTCCCTCCACAAACATACTGGAATATATCGCGAGTTACGCGATAGATTTGGAAAAATTCGGCCTGTCCTTAAAAGTCACATGGAGGAGGCTCAAGCAGCACAGGCCCGGTACTACAACCGCTGCACGCCTCTTCGGGAGTTCCGCCCGGAGATCGGGTCATGGTCCTAGTGCCTACCTCCCACTCTAAATTGCTTGCCCACTGGCAGGGCCCCTACGGTTAAGGAGAGGAAGGGACTGGTCGACTATTTGGTGAGTCAACCCAATCGCCGGCCAAAGGAGCGGGTTTATCATGTGAACCTGCTGAAACCGTGGAAGGACAGGGACCCCGATCCCTCCTCCGCCAGCCCCGCCACTCTTCGCTCACACACACGACCTTAACTTCGGCACGGACTTAAGTCCCAGACAGCGGCAGGAGCTGGAAACAGTTATCCGGACCGTCGGGAGGTAGTCAGTGAGAACCCGGAAGGACCTCTCTGATTGAGCACAACATCGTGACAGAGCCCGGGTTGTTGTCCGAGAACGCCCGTATCGCCTTCCCGAGGCAAAAAGGCTGAAGTGGAGCTTGAGATCAAGCGCATGCTGGAGCTAGGTGTGATTGAGGAAAGTTATAGTCCCTGGTCCAGCCCCATTGTGCTCGTCGGTAAGCCTGACGGAAGTTGGAGGTTCTGCAATGACTTCCGTCGGCTTAATCAAGTCTCCCAATTTGATGCTTATCCAATGCCACGCGGGGACGACCTCCTCGAGAGGCTTGGACAGGCTCAATACCTGACCACACTTGACATGACGAAAGGGTACTGGCAGGTTCCTTTAACGGACTCCGAAGGGAAAAAACGCGCTTAGTACCCCTAGCGGACACTGGCAGTATCGTGTCCTTCCATTTGGGTTACACGGGCTCCAGCAACCTTTCAGCGCCTGGTGGACAAAGTGCTTCGCCTCATAACTCATACAGTGCTGCCTACCTGGATGACGTGGTCATCTATTCCAGCACATGGAAGGAACACCTACAGCATGTCCAAGCGGTATTACGGACACTTGGTGAGGCGGGCTCGGATTAATCCCAAGAAATGCTTCTTGGATTAAGCGAGCCAAATATTTAGGCTACCTGGTGGGTCGGGTACCGTAAGGCCACAGTGCTCCAAAATTGATGCCATTCTGAAATGGCCCGTCCATGAACCAAGCGGCAAGTCCAAGCCTTTCGGTTAGCGGGTACTACCGCCGGTTTGTACCCGGTTTTGGAGAGAGCGGCGCCTTGACTGATTTAACAAAGAAGAGGGCCCGAACATTGTGGTATGGACTGAAAAACAGGCGCTGCATTTGGTGACTTAAAGCAGGCCCTTACGCCCACACCTGTTTTGATGGCACCTAACTTTTCTTTGCCTTTCATCCTCCAGACGGACGCTTCGGACACAGGCCTGGGCGCCGTGCTGAGCCAAAGCGTCGATGGTGTGGAGCACCCCATCATGTTCCTGAGCCGGAAACTGTTGGACCGGGAGACCAGGTATGCTGCGGTGGAGAGGGAGGCTCTGGCGATTAAATGGGCGATTACTCAGCTGAGGTACTACCTGTTGGGCCGGGAATTCACCCTTGTCACGGACCATGCACCCCTACAGTGGATGGCCCTCCACAAGGAGTCGAATCCGCGGGTCACCCGGTGGTTTCTTGACCTGCAGCCGCATAAGTTTTCGCTCGTTCATCGCCGGGCTCTCCACGCCAACGCTGATGCTCTCGGGTTCACGACCTCTCGGTTAGGTCGCCCGACCCGCCGGGTCTGGGCTAAGGGGGCCTTGTCACACACGCGCATGGGAGGCAGCTAAAGGGCTTGAGTGAAGGCAGTTCGAGGCATGCCGGGTGTGGCAGAGTGCACTGACTCTTTTTCTCCCTTGCCTGTAGACCATCCCCGGGGGATTTCACCTGGATCACCTGACATCACTTCCGGGACTGAGCCAATGGAAGTCGGCCACACCAGCTCCAGTCCCTCTGATGTCACCTCCGGCTACGAGCCAATGGTGGAAGACCACGTGCCGGATCCATACGACCTCACTTCCTGTCTCCCCCTTTAAAACCTGCCCCTTTTCCTTTGTTTCTTCAGTCTTGTTTTGGACTCGGTTGTGTGCACTTCAGTGCTCTGTATTTTGTTAAAAGAAAACGACTTTTGCAGCCAGGATACCACAATATACGGGTGGCTGCCCCAACTCTTTATCTGTCAATGTCTCGTTCTTGTGACAATATATAGTGAAAATGGCGCTTTATAGCGCCTGACCCAGCACAGACTATGCAGAGGCACGTGTTCACACTCAAGGTTTTTTATTATTATTATTTCTTCAGCCATGGGCACACGTCTTCCCCGTGTCCCACCGGCCCAACACAGTCCCAAACACAAAACTCACACCAAACCAAACTTTCCTGCTCCACCACTCCTCCCAGGCAACCTCGTCCTCTTCCTCCTGATTCTGGCCTTGATTGCTGGGAGGCAGGCCCTTTTATACCCCACCTGGAAGTGGGGCTGATAAACCATCCAATGTGGTGGCTGGTTCTCTGCAGCACCCCCTAGCGGCCACCCCATCTCCCAACCGGGCTGCTGTGGTGGACTCCATGTCCATTGGAGCCACGGGGGAGATTGAGGAGAGATCCACGGCCAGAGAGACTGCCCCCAAGCGCCCCGGGGGAGGTACTGCCATGTCCATGATGGCTCCCCTGGGACGTATGCAGCAGAGGCGTCCCGGCCGGGCATGGGACCCGGATGTCCGTCACAATATATATATATTGTCGCAGTAGGGGGCAGTAGTGCTCCCTTGAACCCTCAGGTACCACGGCAAACACCTGGTAAAAGTGCCACAATAATTCTTTTTATTATAATAATTACGTGCACTAAGCACCCTCCACTCTACACTATTCATAAACAAATACACAATACCAAATCAATAATCACAATCCTCCACTCCCAGATGCGTTGCCCTCCTACCACCCAGCTCAGCTCGCCGTGGGAGTTCCCTCAGTCCTTTTATATTCCCTGACCCAGAAGTATTCCCAGTCTCCAGTCCATGTGATCTTGTATCACTTCCGGTCAGGTAAAAGTACTTTTCTTCATCCCGAAGTCCGCCGCCTTCCTATGACGAACTTCCGGGTCATAGTGTACAAATAAGTCTTTGGTCCTCCCTGCAGCTCCCTCTTGCGGCCCCTGCAGGGCTGAGAATAAAAACTACATAGTCCATGACTACCTGCTGGTCTTAGGGACACCTCCATACTGCAGGGAGGGCTCCATCTGGCGGCTTGGGGGACTTGGCCGGGATAAACTGCCGGGCACAGTCCACAATACTTCCCCAGCGAAAAATTATAATTTTGAGCGTCCTGCTCTGCGAGGGATGTCTTCCTCCAGGAGGATCCGAACCTTGGGGGAACGTTATAACGGGCATCCCTCTGATCCCTTGTCCTCCAAGGACAGCATCGCCACACATGACCCCTCCGACGACAGTTATAGCAGATTCGCTGTCCTCCTGGTCGCCCTCCTCCGTGATACTGGAAGCACCTTGGTAATCCTGGCTCACTCCATCTCTCCGCTGGGACGGGATTATCAGCCGCTCTTACATTTTCCAACTTGTCAGGAGACTCCCGTTTTATTTTAGGGATCTCCTTTTTATTCTTGGGCTTATCTGCAGTTTGAGTCTCTCTATGGGAAAGAGAGACCCCTTTCACTGCTTTATCGCCCTTTAATTTATTTATTGCCGGAGGTGGCGTCTTTAGCACCGCAGCGTCGCGAGAGACAGCACTTTTCAGCTGCTCCGTTCCGATCGGCGCTTCCTTCCCTCCTTCAGTCATCACGCAACAATCCCTTGTTGGGTTTGCAGTGACTTGGCACCCGGTACTTATTAGACGCGGGGCCAGTTCGCACTGCGTCCCTTTATACTCTACGATACGGGAGGGACTTACCTGCGCTCCCGCATCGATCATCTCTGGAGCTTCTCGGCGCAGCCGCTGCACGAATCCCATCAGAGCCTCCAACGTGCTGCTGCCGTCGCTCCCAACTCATCCATCTGTTTCTTAACATCTGCCAATGTCTGTAAGAAAACATATACGGGCTCGAGCAATTTCTCGAGATCCCGCAGTCCCACAATGTCATTTATTTCGGCCAAAGGCAAGCTACTTTCATTATTCATCTTACCTTTCGCCGGGAGCCAATGAGCACGTCCGCTCCTGGCACGTGCTCGGCTGGGTCTTGCAAAGTCTCTTGGGAATTGGAGTTTCTTTTAGAGGGCCGGGGTGGCACTACTGGCCGACTGCGATCCGCCTTTTCTATTTTATCGGCGGATCGTTCAGTCACATCCCGTCCCTCTTTACTTTCCCGAATAGCTGGCACTGCTTTGCCTGCCTCCCCCTTCCCCTTCAGGGAGCTCAAATCCATCGCGGAAATGCTGACCTCACCTCTGGACTGTTGCCGACCTTCTCCTTCCCATAATCCGTTTGGATAAATCACGTGCCCCTTTTTGGCAAATGAAAGGTGACCCTCCTGGTCATATGATCGACTGTAGTCCTTTAGTTGCTCCCAGCCAGCTCCGGGATAGATCACATGACTTTTTTCGTCAAATAGGATCCCTTGTTGTCGACTCCTAGATGGGCTAGCTGCTTCGTCATCGCGGCCATCTTGCCTAGGTGGGAAGTATTTCTCCGACTCATCGTCAGAAACGAAAAGACAGGCCTCTGAAAAATAGGAATAAATCCCCAGCGCAGCGGGCGTTTCTTTGGCACCTACCTCTGAACCTTGACTACGGTTTTTCAGTTCATATAGGTAGTCCTTTGTGTCCGATGTCCAGCAGCCATCCCGCTGCCGTAACGCACGTGCCCTTTCGGCTTCAATCATTGCCCGGTCTTCCTCGCTTCCCATCAGGTAGGTCCACGTACTCGCGGCATCATCTAGGGGCTGTTCTTTTGGGCGATCCTCATTCTTCCTCCCAGATTTTTCCCCATGGCGTACCGAGGTCTAGACAGGCTTTCTAATGCAGCGCTCTTTGTATAGGGTAGCGTTTCTACCGTCGGACTTTCGAGCGGGACCTTCTTAGGGTCGTCTGCGTACACAAAATTTGTTTTAAATGCAGGTCCCCTGCCAACGGACGGCCAGAGAATCCTGCCGGCTACGCCAGTGTCGCAGTAGGGGGCAGTAGTGCTCCCTTGAACCCTCAGGTACCACGCCAAACACCTGGTAAAAGTGCCACAATAATTCTTTTTATTATAATAATTACGTGCACTAAGCACCCTCCACTCTACACTATTCATAAACCAATACACAATACCAAATCAATAATCACAATCCTCCACTCCCAGACGCGTTGCCCTCCTACCACCCAGCTCAGCTCGCCGTCTGGGAGTTCCCTCAGTCCTTTTATATTCCCTGACCCAGAAGTATTCCCAGTCCCCAGTCCATGTGATCTTGTATCACTTCCGGGTCAGGTAAAAAGTACTTTTCTTCATTCCAAAAGTCCGTCGCTCTTCCTATGATGAACTTCCGGGTCATAGTGTACAAATAAGTCTTTGGTCCTCCCTGCAGCTCCCTCTTGCGGCCCCTGTGGTATCCAGCAGGGCTGAGAATAAAAACTACATAGTCCATGACTCCCTGCTGGTCTTAGGTGCACCTCCATACTGCAGGGAGGGCTCCATCTGGCGGCTTGGGGGACTTGGCCGGGATAAACTGCCGGCACAGTCCACAATATATATATATATATATATATATATATATATAAACTGCTCAAAAAATTAAAGGAACACTTTGAAAACACATCAGATCTCAATGGGAAAAAGAAATCCTCCTGGATATCTATACTGATATAGACTGGGTAATATGTTAGGAACGAAAGGATGCCACATCGCTTGATGGAAATGAAAATGATCAACCTACAGAGCCCTGAATTCAAAACGCCCCAAAAATCAGAGTGAAAAATTATGTGGCAGGCTAGTCAATTTTGCCAAAATTTAATTGCAGCAACTCAAAATTGTACGCAGCACTTTGTATGGCCCCTGTGTTCTTGTATACATGCCTGACAACATCGGTGCATGCTTCTAATGAGATGACAGATGGTGTTGTGGGGATCTCCTCCCAGATCTGGACCAGGGCATCACTGAGCTCCTGGACAGTCTGAGGTGCAACCTGGTGGCATTGGATGGACCAAAACATAATGTCCCAGAGGTGTTCTATTGATTTACGTCAGGAAAGTGTGGTGGCCAGTCAATGGTATCAATTCCTTCATCCTCCAGGAACTGCCTGCATACGCTCACCACATGAGGCCAGGAATTGTTGTGCACCATGAGCCACTGTACCAGCATAGGGTCTGACAATGGGTCCAAGGATTTCATCCTGATACCTAATGGCAGCCAAGGTGCCTTTGTCAAGCCTGTAGCGGTCTGTGTGACCCTCCATGGATATGCCTCCCCAGACAATCATTAACCCACCACCAAACTGCTCATGCTGAATGATGTTACAGGCAGCATAATATTCTCCATGGCTTCTCCAGACCCTTTCACTTCTGTCACGTGCTCAGGGTGAACCTGCTCTCATCTGTAAAGCACAGGGCACCAGTGGTGCATCTGCCAATTCTGGTATTCTATGGCGAATGCCAATCGAGCTGCATGCTGCTGGACAGTGAGCTCAGGGCCCATTAGAGGACATGGGGCCCTTGGGTCACCCTCATGAAGTCTTTCTGGTTGTTTGGTCAGAGACATTCACACCAGTGGCCTGCTGGAGGTCATTTTGTAGGCCTCTGGCAGTGCTCATCCTGTTCCACCTTGCCCAAAGGAGCAGATACTGGTCCTGCTGATGGGTTATGGACCTTCTATGGCCCTCTCCAGCTCTCCTAGAGTAACTGCTTGTCTCCTAGAATCTCCTCCATGCCCTTGAGACTGTGCAGGGAGACACAGCAAACCTTCTGGCAATGACACGTATTGATGTGCCATCCTGAAGAAGTTGGACTACCTGTGCAACCTCTGTAGGGTCCAGGTATCGCCTCATGCTACCAGTAGTGACACTGACTGTAGCCAAATGCAAAACTAGTGAAGAAACAGTCAGAAAAGATGAGGAGGGAAAAATGTCAGTGGCCTCCACCTGTTAAACCATTCCTGTTTTGGGGGTCATCTCATTGTTGCCCCTCTAGTGCATCTGTTGTTAATTTCATTAACACCACAGCAGCTGAAACTGATTAACAACCCCTCTGCTACTTAACTGACCAGATTAATATCCCATAAGTTTCATTGACTTTATGCTATACTCTGATTAAAAGTGTTCCTTTAATTCTTTTGAGCAGTGTATATATATATATATATATATATATATATATATATATATATATATATATTGTGGCTGGTTTTGAGGTTTCGCTGTGCTCAGACCCAGACCGTCAGCGCGTCCAAGAAAAGAAGGAGGAACCGGGGTGAATGCCGGTTCCTCCGATAGGAGAGGACGCGCGCTGGGTGCTGCTGCGTCGAGAAGGGCCGCCCTCTGGATGGACAGAGGAGATCCCCTGCGGCTGGGCGAGCTGCCTGCGAGCGGTGCCGAGGCCGACGAGCGGACGGGCATGGAATCTGCGGCGGAGGACTTCAGCAGGCAAGTTGGGGGCTGTCGGAGGGGGGCAGGAGCATGGTCGGTACGGAGACCGACGGGGCGCTCGGGAAGAGTGTCCTGGCTGTGCTTCTGGCCCTCTGTTCCTTTATTTTACAGGCCCGAAGCCCCGCCGGCGCTGAGGCCGACGTCGACAGGGACCTGCCCTCCTGGAACGGGCCGCTCCGCGGGAGTGCTCCACGCCGGGAGGCCTACAGTGACCCCGCTGGGGGGAACAGCGGGGGCGAGCGGCGCAGACCACAGGGGGACGTTTGCGCCGGCGAGGGTGCCGAAGACAGATGTCCCAGGGTGCCGTGTTGGACCCTGGGGACATAGTAGGACCCTCGCTGGGGACGTGCTGCCCTTCGGGTTGTGCCGTTCGGACCCACGTGTCCTCGCTAGCGGTGGGGCACTGTGGCCCCCGGCCAGGACGCCCAGGAGGACGTGAGGAGGGCTTGTGCCTCCTCCAGACCGCGAGGGGGCGCCCGTCCTGGTTCTGTTGGGGCCACGGGTTGAGGGCATGGAAGCCCTTCCCTGTAGGGGCCCGTGGTCACCGCCAGGCGGCGCCCGATGCCGGTTTATCCGTGTGGTTGCCGGTCGGGCTGGAGCCCGCCGGGACGCTTGAGGACCGGAGGAGGCGAGTGCCTCCTCCAGACAGAGTGGGGCGTCCGTCCTGGTTAGGCAGGGGGCCTCGGGTACAGCCCTGTAGGGACCCGTGGCTACCGCCAGGCGGCGCCCGGTGCCTAAGTATCCCGGGAGCCCGGCACTTCCGCCACACCAGGAAGTGCCGGGAAGACTTGTGTGGCACCCGGAGAGCTGCCAGGAAGACAGCCGACACTTCCGCCACGCTGGGCGTGGCTAAGGACGGAACACCTGGGGCTCATCCGGGAGCCTTATTTAAGGGGCCGCCTCCCTCCAGTCATGGGTGGAAGTCGGGAGGAAGCGGACTGAGCTGGAGAGCGAGGACAGGAGGCGGCCAGGAAGCAAGGCACAGAACTGTGGGCCCTGGACTTGGGGGAATCAGTGCTGGAGGCACTGGGGTTGTGAGTGCACGTGACTTTCATGATTATTGTACATAGTGTAAATAAACAGTGTGATGGGTGAGAAAATGTTGTCCGTCTGTCTGTGCCGGGGCCAGCGTTCACAATATATATATATATATATATATATATATATACACACACACACAAATGGAATACTTTTTAAATGGCATGATCATAGACTAAAACATTATGGTTACATTGATTACATTTCATTTACTCAGACATTTTAAATGACATTTTGGTCATAGAAGTTTTTATACTGTGGACCAGTTTCCAATAAATTTAGGAAAAAAACAAATAGCAGAGCTATTTCAGTGTCAGTCACGAAGACAACAAAATCCAACAGTATACAAACTAACTACTTGATGAATAAATGTTTGGTTCAGAAGACTCCTGGATGTCAAAACTGCAGTCATTTCAATTCTGGCAGAGCCATGCAGAACGTTATTTTAATAATGGCTGTGTCATTAGGAAGCAGAGCTTCTTACCGTGACATTAGGGGAAAAAAAAGTCAAGCAAGCATTTCAGGGGAAAATGGCATATTTTTACAGTTTGATGTCTGAGAAGGTGAAGTGTTTAAAATCAAAGCTTTCCAATCTAAAACTCAGTTGGATAAATGCAAGCAATTTTCACAGAAACCAATAAATAATTGTAAAATGCTATAATCAGAATAAATATAAAATGTAAGTGCTGTTTGGCACACCATTCAAATCTTTTATAATTATATATAGATATTAGGTTGGGCACAGTGAAAGGACCTTTAAACAAAAGATAACTGCACTTATATGTGGAAAATTGAAAGCTGAAAATGTATTCTAATAGGAAATACATTCTACAGAACAGTATGATTAAGAAAAGCCCAATCTTATTTGTAAAACTGTGAAAGGCTTATGAAACATTCATGAAATGATTTTGTTGTTGTCGTCGTTGTATTTTCCTAGTGAAAAGTGAACTGTTAATAATTACTGTGTGTTTAACAGTCCAGCAGTTGTTTTTTCACTCTGTCATACTTTGTAAAAAAAGTCTGGAAATGTTGTTACAATGGTAAGCATGATAAAAAGTGTATTAATTAAGTATAAATAATCCCACTATTATTATTTAGCTTCCTGTGCATAGAAATTTGTTTATTATATGCTTTGGCAGAATATTTTTGCATTTTATATCCCCTGCTGGTGATCAGCTCAATTGATAAGGTAATTGCTGACATGTAATAGCGCAATGTGGAAGCTGTTCTCAACAGCATGTTAACAAACTATTGTTTCTCCCACACATATGGTATACATTAGCAGTAATATACTCCAAGGCACACACACTAATTGAACTCTAATTTGTTTTGCTATTATCTCAGACATTAAGAGTATGCTTACGTCCAAATCAATCCTATGATGTGCTGATTGAATAATGCAGCCCAGAGAAGGCCTAACACATTTCTCTTCTTCATTTCCTCTTTCCAGGTGGCCCTAAGAGCGACCCTGCCCTCTTGACGTGTCTATGAGCATGGGCAGGCATCCATCAGAGCCCACGCTAATGAGTGAGTGGGGATAAGGATTGGTCACATCTACATTTCCAGCAAGCCGAGGTGTGTGACAGTGTGCTTCTGACATTAATGAAACCCCCTTCTGTGAACTAAGTGGCAGTTAGCTGAAAGTGTTATTGTTCTTATGTTCTCAAGCTTGAAAACAGTCAGGTATGAATAAAAAAGAGAAAGAAATAGACATTTGCAGTTCCTGACAAGCTTTCCTATCATGTGAAAGCCTGGGTAAAGCTTTTTTGTACAGCCTAGTGAATGTCAAATGCTTAGTAGGTAATTGCAGATGAGTCTAATTGCTAATCACTTCTAATTAGTTCCTGGGTTGCTACTTTCTGCATTTCTGGATTGAGGGAGGAGAGCTACAGTGTAGAATTCATATTTAAATGATCAATCAATCTTCATATTCTATAGCACCCTTCAAACACTTCCCACGATATTGGTGGGAGTTATGACATACGAGACTGAAACGAAATAATGAAAACACCTGAAATAAAACAAAAGAAGACCCCACCTCACTATGTATCCACAGTAAGGTTCACCACAATTCTGAATTTGACAAGGTATGTTTAGAAAATGCATTCATTTTCCAAATTTGCAGAATCAAAAACTTAATTACGGAAGATAAGGGCCCATCAAGACAGCATCCGACATAACATACATATCAGCCCTGATTGCAGATCAAATCCAATGACAATTAACCTCAAATACACATCTTTAGGATTGAAGAGGAAACAAAACTGCCCAAAGAAAGCCCATTTAATTTTCAGTCCATCCTTATCAATTCTAATGTTTTTGCACTTTACATCTCACACTGTTTAACCCTGCAGCCAATGAAACATCACCTCTAACCTCTGAAAAAGTGTCTCTGTTGGGCTTTTAAAGCTGCTTCAGTCTAAATGATTCATTAAGTCTTGAGTGATGCCCCTGGAGCAAAGACTGACTGTTGGAAGGAAAAAGCCATGATCATGTGAGATAGAGGAATAGAGAGAGAAAGAGACATAAAATAATAAGGAAGCTTTTGGTGGTACTAGTGGGATTGCCAAGTGAGTCACCCCTAACCGGTAGACAAAGATATACATGCTTTGTCTTCCTAAAAAGGTAGGGAAGTTTAATTTGCCTTCTCATAATTTAATGCTATGTATACTGGTATTTTCATAGTAAATGTAACATTTGTGTTTCTTGGTATCAGAGTCACAGAGACGCTTTTTCTATTATACCTCTCACTTCAGTGCAGTTTTGAGGAGGGAAGAAGCCTGTCCTGACTAAAACAGAAACCAATACTAGACATCACATTGCATATTCACTCATACACCTACAATGGACTCATTTAAAGTCACCAATCCTCCTAATATTTTTGGAATGTGGCAGAAGAAAAAAAAATGTAGCTTCTGAAAGACAGTTACCATGTCAGTATGTGAAATGTGCACTCTTTGATACAGCAGCGTTAACCAATATGTCAGCCATAAACAAGTTTCTTGTATAGCAAGTGAATTAACCAAGGTGACATCTCAGCCAAAGAATATGTCAATTATAATAAAATATAATTTATCAACTTTGTTTGTTTCTAGTAGTTGATTTCCAGTTTTAATATTATTAAGCAAAAGGCTGCACACATACCAGCCCACAACACTGCATTTAATCAAAACACAGACTCACGTGCAGCACACAGTACAAGCTTTTGTGCCATGAAATGTTAGAGGTCACCAGCTCAGCCACAAAGAGAATAGCTCCATTCATCTATTTATTTATTTATTTATTTTATTTTTATTTTTTATTTTTATTTTTATTTAAGAGTTGAGGGTAGCCAGGGACCATCCTGATAACAAAGTTTACAATGCAGGGACAAATTCTGCATGGCATCTCAGTACATTAAGCTAACACTCAGCAAAACTGACTTTGGTTCACTTTAGAGACACCTAATCTATACACCAGGGGGAAAATGGAATTCTCAGAGAGAATTCACATAGACATGTGGACAGAGAGTAACAAGGCTGAAAAGAAGATCTAGAACCCAGAAAATGTAAGGCAGCAGAATTAACGGGTCTTTAAGCCACCTAACTATATGAACAGAGAAAGCTGAAAAATGTGCATGAGCTGTTTTTTTAATTATTTGACATGTTATGGCTAGGGCAGCATGGTGGCACAGTGGTAGCGCTGCTGCCTCGCAGTTAGAAGACCTGGGTTCACTTCCCAGGTCCTCCCTGTGTGGAGTTTGCATGTTCTACCCATGTCTGCGTGGGTTTCCTCCAGGTACTCCGGTATCTTCCGACAGTCCAAAGACATGCAGGTTATGTACATTGGTGATTCTAAATTGTCCCTAGTGTGTGCTTGGTGTGTGTGTCCTGTGGTGGGCTGGCGCCATGCCTGGGATTTGTTCCCTGCCTTGCACCCTGTGTTGACTGGGATTGACTCCAGCAGACCCCCGTGACCCTTTAGTTAGGATATTGGATGGATGGATGTTATGGTTATATTTCACTAATTTATGAGTGACTTTTTGTAACTTGATATTTTAACATGTCCAAACTATTAGTATCAAAAAAGAAACAACTTCTTCTTGTTTAGATTCCCTTTGTAACATAACAAGCAGCTTTTTTGATTTGCTTTAATCAGCATAATTCTGACCAGTATGGCTGGTTGATAAAGTTATCATCATGCTAGAATAGGCTAGGATTAATTTGTTTCAAAATCTTGAAGCGCCACTGCCCTGTTTTTTTATTTTTTTATTTTAAAAAGCCTTGTTTTTTATTTGGCAGGCAGTGTGGTGTATTGGTTAATTCACTGAACACAACATTTGCCACTTCTAAGTTGCTGTGTTAACCTGATCACATCTATAAACCTGCCTGCTGGAAAACTTAAAAAAAATATGCCTGTCATCTTTCATTATGCTCATGTACTTTGATATCACCTTAGGTAAAGTGACGTCAAATCATACTAATTCACTCATTCACATTCCTTCTGCTTTTACTGATAAGGCTCAAGGTGATAGTGTACTGAGCTGAACTGACCAGGCTGTTTTGCTCCCAATACTTACACCCTGGTGCTCCATATGGAGATATAATCCCTGCAACATGTTTCAGGTCTGCTCTTTGAGTTTTCTCCAGGTGGGCAGATAGCTGATCCCAAGGGCTTCACAAATACATATGCACTTACCCCCAAATTAGATTGGTTTCTCTTGATTCAAAGAAACAACAGTTGTACTCCAAGGTCCACTCCTAGTGCTGGTTTCTTTAGCAATAGGAGAGGACATTCTTATGAAGAGTGAGTCCAGCGATTTTCAGCACTTCACTTTGGCCACTTGCAGTATACTCACAATTGAAATCTTTTGCTCACTCTCTGGATACCATGATCAATAGATGAAAATAGATATATAGACAAACAGTAAACTGAATGTTTCATCAAAGGAATTAGTTGCTGCTTTACCACCTTGGCAGTCACAAAATGACCCCTACTCTCACACATGAACAAGATCCCAAGGTATGTGAACTTTTCCATCATATCGGACCGCAACTTTCCCTTTTTCTGCAGAGGGCAATTATTTGTTCACTGACAAGTTTTGAAACCTACCCTTTCTAAGATTGTGACCTTTGTAAAGTGGAACAGTCTTAAGCTTTTGGGATTCTTAGTGTTGTTTAATGGAGCCATCCTCATCTTACAAGTGCAATGGAGCAAGGGAAATAGCTAGACAAAGAATAATCCAAAAACAATTTAAGTGGGCCTCATTTGTAACAAGATACAGGTCTGGCTATGGTGTTCAGAGATCAGCAGCTGGTGGCCATCTAACACAAGCAGCTTGGAAAAGCCTTGAAAAGTCACACAGAGCACCCATATGGGTTTACTGCCAAGCTAAGGGGTGGGATGTAGGTTGCAATGCCAATTGGTTGACATGCAATTGTGGAACACAATCAGATATACTAAAAATGGCAGGTATACTATAATAATAATAAGAGGTTGTTAATGTTTCAGTAAATGCCTTGCTTTCTGCATTTTATATGGTATGTTTGTTATTTAAAATGATGACAAACAGCTCTGTTTAACATGATATCAGCCTTCTGCTATGAATCCAATTCAGGTTTTCACAGACTTAATTAGAGTAATTAGTTCATTATTTATGTTTAAGACCTCAGTAGGTTCTCATTGCATTTTGCTGTATAAATAGCGCCATTTATCACATGAATCTTCACACTCCTTTGGTGTAAGAAAACTCTTTGTAAAGAGAATTTCTGTAAAATATAAGTAAACATAAATACTGGCTCTTTGCATGGTCCTGACTTGTGTATTAAAAGCATTTTTTCTCTAAAGTGTTTTACGCTTCCATTCATGCTCCTGCTTTGAGTATCTATCTATCTATCTATCTATCTATCTATCTATCTATCTATCTATCTATCTATCTATCTATCTATCTATCTATCTACACTGAAAACATTTTCTTTTTCCTTAGTTATATGTTTAAATCCTTTTGATTTCATTGTTTATTAAGGAAAGTGCTTTGAATGAAGTTCATGTTGAAGTCTTAGACAAAATAAAGACCGTTTAATGGAACAAATTTTTTGAGATTGAAAAGAGAAGAAAAGCATTAAAGTTATAATTACTGCAGAACAAATACAGGTCATGTATGCATTGCTTCAATAAAAGTATCAGTGAAATGAAAAATTGCTTTCTATGGTTTAAACAAGTTGATCAAATTCTTCATATAGAGAATGCTTTATTTTAAGTTGTTATCATAAATGATAATTATTATAAATGACATCTTTTTAACTTGTAATTGAACTGATCTCATGCAATGGCACAACTAAAAATCCACACACATTCCTAGACTCAATTTAGGAAAATAAATACACGAGCTAATGGAGCTCAAACAGGATTTAACAAATTGATAGCACAGCTGTGGAGAGGTTACATGAAGTATTTAGTAAATTGGTGATAAATAGACGTTCATGAAATGTACCATAAACTTTTACAAAAGGACGAGGAAGATGAAAGGAATAGATGTAACTACCTTGAGATGGTTTGAGGAGAGAATAGGATGCTGCTAGACCACCAAGAGTAAAACCATCAGCTCATGCTAGTACCTATTGTTGTTGAGGAAGCATTGGGATGCAATCATATTTGAATGGAATGACCATGAGAGGGAAGAGAACATAACCAGAAAACTAAGAGAGAGAGATCATCAAAACCAATTTGTAAATGAAAATTCGTAAATGAAAAAAAACAAAAGCAAACATTCAGGAATCAGGAAGTCTAACAAGGAAATAATGAAAGCAAACATGGCAAGATTATCTCAAGATCCATTAAAGTCAAATAATTAAGGTTCCATCATGAATTGTTGCATTAGTAAAACTCTTAACTTCCAGAAATGCTCTCTATGGCAACTGCTGACGTGAAACAGCTACCACGAGAAAAAATGGCAGCAACCAGAAGTAAACAAAAGAAATGATGAAATGTTTGAAAAATAATAAATATATCCCTATGAACACACAAAAAATGAGTATTCAAAAGAAAAAAAGGGACAAGTCAAGAATCATGAAAACTGTGATGGAGACGTGAGATTCCACAGTTACTACAAATCTGAAAGTATGGCATAAAGAGGAAAGGGTAGATTGTGTACCACTTACGTAGTACAGTCAGTTCTGGAAAATTTGATATTCTTGGTTAAAATTAATTAACGAGTTAACTGGATTATCAACATAGCTGGATATGACATTAAGTAATTTTTTATCCTACCTGTTTGGCATAGCTCCCCAAGGCTTTTATTCATCTTCTCTCACTACTGAAGGCATGTTATTCGACATTTTCACCAATGAGAAATGATCTGAAAAAGCATGTTCACGAAGCTGAATGGCTGAGAGCAAATAACAATCCAGTGTATCGAATAACACCCGTGCAACCAACAAATTTACAACACATCACACTCTTCTTTCTTCCTCCCAATACTACTGCACGTACACAACTGATTTATTATGGCATCCTTAATAACATCAAGCACTTCTACCGAAGAAGTCTGGCACTAAAGTGGTTGATGGATCAAGATGAAAACACTGACTTTTTTTTCAATCTTCTGGATTCTGTGGAGCTTCTCCGGGAATCATGGGATGCAGTGACAGTAAGCACAATCCTCAACTGCTTTCGTGCAGCTGGATTTTTCCATGCATAATCAAGTTACACAAAAACTCCTTCTGAGATGACGGACGACTTCCACTACATCTTTTCGCTAACTTCAGGATCTCTTCAGTGTCTCCCCAGATGCAATGCAAAATCATGTGAAGATGGCTTGAGACCTTCGAGCATTTGTTGAGGATTCCTCGGCTGCAAAAGTAAAGCAGACATTTATCATGTAATTTTTTGCACCCGTAAAATAAATAAATGCAATGTGTATTTGGGCAGTAAAATATTGAGTTGAGCGGATTTTTCCATTTGGGGACGCCTACATTTTATTGAATTAAATGGATTATCGAGTTATCTGATATCAAGTAAAACAAATATTTTTTAACGTTCCACTCTGAATATTTAGTTAGGGTTGTGGCATTTTATCTGATTAACCAGAGTTTATTTGGGGTTGACGGTATGTTGTATTGTACAGTACATGAGACACATGATTTTGTACAAATCTGAATTATAACATGCATAGCTGTTGGGAAGGCTGAGGCACTGTTTTAAATGACTTTCCAGGACAATGGTACATTGACATTGTTAGAACAGGCATAAGGTCAATGACACAAGGAGCAAGAGAACAGCATAAGGAAACACTAAGACTGAGCAAGAGTAAGTAAAACACAACTTTCTTATAATCCAACCTAATTAGTTACAAGGCTGCATGAAGTATTGACTAACAATGAAGCAGGATAAAGAAGAGTTTGACTTCGAGGAAATCAAATAGAAGACAAGGGCTCAATAAACCACTCAGAGCACATACTGTAGGCTTCTGAGAAGTGGGGAGTGGAGGGAAAAGAACCACAATGCAGCAAATGAAAATGATGTAGTAAACTCACTAAGAAAAGCAGCTCACTACTTAAAATAAAAGGTGGTAAAAAGGAGCAGGGGCCTTAATTTTTTTTATTATTTTGAACTTGAAATTGACAAACCATGATCAAGCACTGTGACAGTGATATTACACGGTAATATGCAGAAAGGAACAGATACTGCACAGAATTACATATTGAAATTGCATTTTAAGAAGCATATTATGAATGAATTAGAAAGGTGACAATACTGTAATCCGTTTAGATGTCACTTTACTATTGGTAAGAGACCACCTGGATCTAGATATAAAATGTAGGTTGGGAGATAAACAAACTGACTTGCTGGCAAACAAATGAGATGGGACCTCCTTCTAACAATATGCAATTTCAGGATTGCTCCACCAAGTCAAGGCTTTGTTCCCAATAAACATTTAAGATTGAACTCAACCAATACTGTTAAAAGTCATTTCCACAGATAATGATTAAGAAGGCATACCACCAAGCAAAATATATTGTAATGCCGTTACTTTGTGTTCTAAACCATGCAAGTACTGACCTTAGAGTCTTCTGCCATTTTTTGTCATGACTTGCAGCACTGCCCATTGAGAGAATGGCATTGTACTATGAAAAAATTACTTGTTATGAAATTACCAGAGTAAAAACTGAGCAGGTTTTGTTCAAATATAGATCCACTGTAACAAGACAGGAGCAGCATATTATGTTTATTATGCTATATGCATTTCTTTTACTCTCGTATTTTATATTAGAACAGTTAAATAAAATGTACATAAAAATTGGTGTGGGAAAGATTATACAGTAATTCAAGTTTAAGACAATTACTGTGTCTAATTCTTAAAGGTAGATACTTTAAAAGAGTGAAGAGGCTAATGTAAAACTAGGGAGGAAACAAATTAAATATAAACACAAATTAAAGGAAAGAATAAGCATTTTGTGAATGTACTATGTATAAGTAATTTGTTTTTAATTTGCAATTAATGAATGCATGGATGCTGAAATTGTCCTTTGATAATCTCTCCAATTATTTAATTTATTTGAAAATAAAGAATGTCAGAACATTCTTGCTTTGGGTCATTTTGACCTTAAAAATGCCTTTTAACTGCATTACCACTTTAATATTTTGGAGCAAGTTCCTTCAGCTGAAAACCTTCAATCAAAGAACAACAAACAAGAAGCTTGACCTGAAGTGCTGTGCTGTCAAAATGTTTGCCTCAGACAATCTGAAAGTGTAAATGATTTGCACAAAAATGTTTAAGCAATTTTCACCAGTTCCCTCTTTTTTATTTTTATTTCCCTCTCCCTTCCTGCTGGGACCTCTTGAGCCATTCTCAGTGCTTTTACCCTAAGCGTTTACAATTTCTGTTATAAATGGCAGCAGCTATTTACACAGCACATGCTGGCTGAAAAGTGCATTTCAGATAAAGTGTGATTAAACCGTGCTGCCTAATACATAAAGCTTAGCTTAAGGTGTGAAGCTAAGTTGCTTATTCCACGGGTTCACGATGTGAATTATTGTCAGGGCCTGCAGAGGCCAAGTGATTTTGTTCTTTAAGTCAGAAGGTTAATTCAGTTGCACAGCAGTTCAGAGAGGTGCTAATGGAGACTCACAACTTTTCAATTTAAACCTTCTCTAGAGAGAAGGAGGGCCAATTTACGCAAGTTTTCTTTTTCCCTCTAGTCTTTTGTGTGTGGTCAAACAAGTACAAACTAGCCAGTAATTAGGACCCAATTTCACTGTACTTTTTAGAAAATGAAAGAGTTTGCCATTATTATTCTTCTATAGGAGAGCACTGCTAGATTCACTGCTTTCTGTTGCCTCCATATGGCATTTCTGATGAAAATTCTTATTTTAAAATTAATCAAAAAAGAAAAAAATCAAGTTAACATAATCACAACAGGAACAAGGATCTCTCAAGGTTTCATGTTTAGGTTTGTCCATAAAGACCTAAAATACAGGGACATACTGGAGAGTACCTGTAGAATTAATTCAGTTTGCTATGATTCACCAGGCAGAATATAATTAATTAGCACATTAATTAGCAGAATTAAATTTACACATTTGAAGACAGTGATGGGTTGATACACGTTTACTTAAAAGCCCTATGAGACTTTGAAAAGATGTACTTACATTTTTAAAGTAAAGGTCTTTATTAGGGCCTTGGCCAACAATAGCCAAAGCCACGTCAGTAACTGTGGCAGCTTCTTTGATTTAGGCAAATAGAGTTCAAAAAACAATCTACAACAGAATATATATATATATATATATATACTTCTAGAATAAATTCTATAGAAAGTTAGAAGTTACATTACAAATTGTTGCTACTAGATGCTACTCCATGGGTTAGCTTGTGGCTGATTTGCTAATCATTTTCTATTCAATCAATATCTTTCACTGTCAAATGTAATTATTCACAATTAAATTCTACAATACCTTTCTGAGTTCAAAAAGAATCTACTGTAGAATTCATACATTTCTAGAATTAATTCTGTAGATGGTTAGAAGCTGCATTACAATTTGTTGCTAAAAGAAACTACTCCATGGATTAACCCAAGGCCATTTAGCCAGTCATTCTCTATTGCAATCGATATCTCTCACTGTCTAACTCCGTTATCAGCAATTACATTTTTCCTTGTATGGTTCCTTTTGTGAATTCATACTTGTTCTCTTAATAAATTAAATTTATCATAAAGTTTACTGTTACTTGAAATATATTATTGTTAATTGAGAAATTGTCAGAACTGAGTTTATGCCCCTAGCTACTCCCTGGCCCTTCCTATCACTGATAGGACATCTAACATGCAATGCTTTGAATTGTGTAATTAGCCTCTCCTTTTATCTGCAATTTGTTCTGGCTGCTCCTATTGGGTGCCTGCAACTGACAGTCATGTGGTGGATGGGGCCGGAGTAACAAAGGGAGACTCTTGGCTGTAGTGTTGTGCATCCTGTATTTTTTCTGAAAGCACTCTCCAATCTCCACTGAATGGATTTTTCTAAAATTTGACATCCTTTTTCTTTGAGGAAATTTGTTGAGACAATTTAATTGAGAGATTTCAAATAGAGTGCACTGTACAAAGTTTTGAAATTCCAAAACCTTCCTTTGAAAAGTATTGGCAAGTCTGCAAACTCGTCTGTCTTAAAGCAGAGTACAATTCAGAGCAACTTTAATGATTAGTTTGCTGTTTCAAAATTTACCATGACAGAGGTTACTTTAAATTGTATATATTCCTCTTTTACTAGTCCAACAGCCGTTTAGATCCCTGGTACAAGTTGGTCAAAATTCTGGGGGGTGAGTGTGGCATGTGCAATCTGCTTGAATACCAGCTCGCATGTACTGCTACCTGAGTTAAGTAAAATGTAAACATGTGGAAAAAAAATTCTGGAAATGAATAGAATGGAAAATGAACTAAAAAAAATATTTTCTAAAAGTGAATGGATGAAGAGAGGAATTATGTAGGGGTCGCTATATAAACATAGAGTAAACAAATATGTACTAAGCATTGCACTAAGACAACCTCAAAACTGCAGTATCTAAACATTACTACTGTGAATAATGGACAGTATCAACCTGCAGCTATAAAGTGTTTGAACTAATTAATTACATAGGAGAGGTGCAACTCCTCTAAGTGGTATAAACATAGGATGGGTTTAGAATGGCGCTTTCAGTTAATCTGAGGCCGGAAGATCGGATCCACTAGACATGCAACCAAGATCGAACTGTGCTCTACAGTTTCTTTGGTACATCAAGAGGCTGCTTGTGCAACAAATAGCAAGGGCGGAATTGAACTACAGCTTATGCCGTACTGTAAGAGTTACTTAGAGGAAAAACGTATAACAAAGACTGACTTTTGGTTACTGTTTATCTTTTGCTTCTATTTATCATGAGACTGAGGTTAAATTCTTTAATGTCAGTGTCACCTTTGGTATTCCCATTAAGCAACAAATCAGTTCCTTAATTATTTGGATAATTTTAAGGAATTATTGTGTTTTTACTAATATTAATAGCTAGACAGGGAACTTAGTGCAGTCACATTTTTCCTTTCATGGAATAATATTGTTGCAATTGTTGATTTTGTATTTAAAGTTTTATTTCTTTTGGTTATTTCACCTTATTCTTTCTGTGTTGTCTTTTAATGGGTAATTGAACAGTGTCGTGTTTTTAATATACTGTTGTTAGTACTTTTACATCACTAGAATTGAACTTTTAGGCCTATACAATATATTGAGCTACCACAAGCGTATTTGCGATATGTTTTTAACTACATGATATTGTAAAGTGCTGTTAAAAAGCATGACTTTAATATAGTCTACTAATTCATTTAGTAGTATATTATATTTTTTATAAAAATATTTAACAAACAAAAATGTGAAAACCAACTCATTGATGAAATAACTAATAAATATAAAATGCACCAGCTAAGTCCCTGAGCACACTTGAATGTGCATGCATACACCATACCATGCATACACTTTCTAACTTACAAATATGTAGGTTTATATTCCAATTATATATTATAAATATATGCATGTATTTTGAATTATTTAAGGGTTAGATTAATCTGAAATGTAATTCTGTCTTTTTTGTGTTTTTCTGGTGAAATATAAAAAAAAAAATGTTTATTTTTAATTCCATCTTGATTTTCTGCACTTGTACATGTAATGCTGTGATCATTTGACCATTTATGATGTCACATCAAGTTCTCTATAAATATGGTGTTGTTCATGATAGTGATGGTTTTTGGTAGCTTTACCTCTTTGTATGTTAACTGTGTTTTTAACCTTTTGTCAGTTTCCTTGAATATTCTTTTGATGTTAATTTTTAATTTTTTCTATTTTTAATGTTATGCCATTGCTTCTATCAGTTCACCCAGGTCTAGAACAAATAAAATGTGCACTAACCAGCAATACTTTACGAGGCTGTGCCCCAATGTCTTAATTTTTTAATCTCTCTCCTCGCTTGCTTCCTGCAACCTCCATTTCATTTTCCTTTTTTTTTTTCTCTCCCCCTTAACCGCCTCACGGTTCTGTTTATAATGGGGACATGATTCACCTGTGGCAATCAGCGGCTCCCGGGAACAATTACGGATGCGGACGACTCCTCACCTGTGCATTTAAGTGAGGTTGGCCTGCATCACGCATTCCCCGAGAACCACACCCCATCACACCCCCTCACTAAGCTGCGAGTGCAGCGATTTATTTTAAAAATGGCTTTTATGACATGAGCTGTGGACCCGCTATACCACAACTAGTTGCATGCACCTGACAGTTATTTGAACTACATAAGACTCATTGATGGAAACAGTAATATGGATATTTTGTACCTTGTGCTCCAAAAGATATTTCATTAAAACCAGATCACTTATATATTACTTTGACACATCACACTTAGACGAAGGATTTCAAGTTGTCCCAGTATATAGTAAATTAATTTACCTTTTTATCCTCTATTCCACTTTTTCCATGTCAAAGCTGCTGTACGCGTACAGTGCAAGGTAGCATCAAACCTTGGGAGAGGGCCATTCCTAAGTAATAGGACTGTGTCAAACAAATGTGATGACTAAAGGAGAGAGAGATGTCCAAGGTTATACCAAGTTCCCTGACAATAGTTGATTGTGAGTTGGTGATGTTTTCAAGTACCATCCTGACAGAACAATTTGTGATGTGAGTACAAGTTATCAGACTTTGAAAGGTTTCATCTGAAATAAAGTTCTGAAACATTTCATTTAAAATAGTGTTTATTCATCCATGAAGAGTTGGAAAAGAGGCAGCTGAAGGTTGTTTGGAAATATGGAGACTGAAATAAGGAAGTGAAAGGAAGATCTAGGCATTGATTGCACTTAAGGGGAAAGAGAGGCTGAGTTAAGGTTTGAAGAAGAGAGGGCTACTACATCTATTCTTGAGATGCATCTGATAAATCTATGAGATGCAAAAGGACAAGTCAGAAAGGAATAATATGAAAATGCCCACATAATCCATAATTCCAACTCAATAAAGAGAAAAAAGTTAACAAAGCATGCTTAATCATGTTAATAACTGTTGAAAGGACAAAAAGTATCAGGCCAGAGAATAACAAATCAATTCGATACTAGCCAGGATAATTTACAGTGTTTATGAAAGCTTTGTGTCTTGGATGCGGCAATGTGCTGCAATCAGCACATGCTCCCAACCTCTGAAGGCTAAGTTCTGTGGAGGCCTCAAGAAACAAGAAGAGGAACTAGTGAAGCATGTGCTCTAGCATTTGCCATATAAAAAACAGATTTGAGATTGGAAATTAAATGAATATTTGAGAGTAACAGGTAAGTGAAATGATAGTAACACTTGTAATTTGAAAGATAATCAATGAATCAATCAATCAATCAACATTTATTTATATAGCACATATTCACACAAAAAAAATGTAGCTCAAAGTGCTTTACAAAATGAAGAATAGAAAAATAGAAGACACAATAAAAATAAACATAAGTCAACATTAATTAACATAGAATAAGTAAGGTCCGATGGCCAGTGTGGATAGAAAAAACAAACAAAAAAAAAAACTCCAAGAGCTGGAGAAAAAAAATAAAATCTGTAGGGGTTCCAGACCACAAGACCGCCCAGTCCCCTCTGGGCATTCTACCTAACATAAATTTAGTAATTTCATAACGTAATACATGAATAAATAATAATATCTAATAATAAAAAACAAATGAAACACGTACTGCTTCTAAGAGAAGATCTGAAGGCATGAAGGAAGAACAGAGTTGATAGTCCAGACAGTTATGGGGTAGAGCTGTTGCTGAACCTGGAAGAATGTGTTTGGATGTCACAGTACCTTCTGCCAGATGGAAATAGGACAAAGAGATTGTGAAAAAGGTGGGATCAGTCCTTCACAATGCTATAAGCTTTGAAGATGCATTGTTTTATAAAGATATCTTTAATGCAGGACAGAGAGGTCCCAATGATCTTTTCTGCTGTGGGCACTATCTGTCGTAGGACCTTACAGTCAGAGACACTGCAGTTCTAAAATTCAGGTAGTGATGTAGCCGGACAGAACACTCTCAGGGGTGCCCCTGTAAAATATGGAAAGAACAGAGGGAAGTAGGCTTGCCTTCTTCAGCTGCAAAAGGAAGTGGAGATGATGTTGAAACTTCTTGGCTATGGATGTGGCGTTAATTTACCATGTAAGGTCAGCTGCCAGGTGCACACTAAGGAATTTGGTACTCTTGACCATTTCAATCACAGAGCCCTCAATGTATGATGGGGAATGGACAGCATGGGCCCGCCTGAAGTCAAAAATCTCTTTTGAGTTGTCCACATTAAGTGATAGATTGTTGTACTTGCACCAGTCTGAAAATAATTGTATCTCCATTCTGTAAACTGACTCGTCATCACTGCTTAGACCTAAAATCGTTGTGTCATTCACAAATTTAATGATGGTGTTAGAGCTGTAGGCAGCGATACAATTGTGATCCAGCAGAGTGAACAGAGTTGGGCTAAGTATATAACTATGTTCACCAGTGCTTAGTGTAATGATACTGGTGTTTCTGATGTGGATTTTCTGGTGTCTCTCAGTTAGTAAGACCAGGATCCAGTTGCATAGGGAAGTATTGTAGCCTAGCAGCCTCAACTCTTCTATGAATCAGATGAATAGTAGATGATATGGCATCTTTAGTAGAACAATTTGGGCGATAGGCAAACTGGAGAGGGTCATGTGATGTGGGAAGTCTGTTTTTTAAGTGGCCCAAGAAGAATTTCTCACATCACTTCATGATGACAGGTGTGAGTGCATTAGGGCGATAGTCATTGATGCAAGTAA
The DNA here is from genome assembly GCF_016835505.1 of Polypterus senegalus. Lineage (NCBI taxonomy): Eukaryota > Metazoa > Chordata > Cladistia > Polypteriformes > Polypteridae > Polypterus > Polypterus senegalus. The sequence continues at coordinate 103,326,432 of NC_053163.1, read as the reverse complement.
CAGAGGACTTCTTAGGCACATGTACAATGATGATGTTTTTGAAGCACTTGGGGACAACTGCCGGCCTTGGGGGAAATGTTGGAGATGTTAGTAAGCATATTTGTTAGCTTATTTGCACAATCCCTGTGCACTCAGCCAGGTATGTTGTCTGGCCCAGCAGCTTTCCATGACTTTATATTAAACCAAGTTCTTCTCACATCAACAATGGAAAAACACTGTACCTAATGCTCCTGAGGAGGAATGGACTTCCTCATAGGCATGTCGTTCAGGTATCAAACTGCATGTAGAAGTTATTTAAAGCATCTGAAGGGGAGGCATTACCACTGCAGACATGTTGTGTTATCTTATACTGTGTGATAGCTTGGATTTCCTGCCACGTGCCCTGTGTGTCTCTGGTGTCCTGAAAGTGACTGTGTTTTTTGTTATTTTTGCCATACTCTCACTTAGCTGCTTTACCTAAGATAGGTTTGCTCTCACTGTCCTGAGCAGCATTTCAGTCTTTTATGAGTACAGATACCTACAATGACACCCATGGTTACTGATGTGTACATGTTGTAATGCTCTTTGAGTCAGTCACATCATCTATGCGCTTGTCAATGTAGCCAGTGATAGATGATGCATACTCCTCTAAGTTCATCTGATGGTCATAGGTGACAGCTGCTTCAAACATGGCCCAATGTTTAAATGAACTGCAAGTAATTTACAACCAATCAAGATTCCATGGCAACAATGGTAACAGCTGAGACAAACATGCCTTTTAGATGTTACTTAAATAACTTGTCTATTTTGAATTTAAACTAATTTGAAACAAGCAACAGCTTTAACAATTTTTTCCTGTCACCAGTAAGCTTGACTCACACTTTGATAACATATACCTTCCCCAATATGTTGTTGGCTCCTTTTTGCCTTATTTTTTTTGGACATTAACTCAACATAGTGTTGAAAGTATGGCACACAGGAACGTTGGTTCATGTTACCTCCAATGTTTCTCAGTTTTTGCAAATTAACTGATATTGGATCACTACACCCAATAAGTTGTTCCAGTATCATACAGATGCTGTGTGGGATAAATATGTGGTAATAGGATAGGCGACTGTACTAAGTCAAATCCTCTGTCACGTTTCTCTAACCATTATGGCATTCTACTAAAATTGTGACATTAAGTACTGCCATTATAAAAAGTCAATTTACAGATGATTACACTGCTGACATGACAGTATGTGCCTGGTCTGAAATACAGCAATGTTATGATATCATAGGGAAAGTAAATTCTTTTTTTACTTGTATCAAGAAACACAGTTTGTGCCAGAAAAATGCACCACTCACCAGTACAACACCATCACCAGCCTACATGTATACTTGTCATTTTTATGTTATGCTATAGCAGAATATCTCTCATACTTCATCTTGATAAATAAAGCTACTCCTACTTGTATTCTATGCTGTCGCCGGCTCTAGTGTGTTGGCTTTCAATGCAGACAGCAAGTATTGCCTTGCTTATTTATCTGCAAACTCTTCAATGCTGTTACCAAACTCAATTTTGTGAGCCATTTCACATAAATTTGACAGAGTAGCAGGGTCGTTCTTGACACTTTGTAGACAGAATATTATTTTGTCTGCTGAATACTCTCTCTTATCTTGCTTTCCAAAAAGATCACTTTCTGGGATGACACTTGTAATTTTTTAGAAATGGCTTATATGACTAGATAATGTGGCAGGTTTGGGATGTGGTTCTACTGCACAGGTTTATTACCGTTGTATGAGATTTTCTGAACTCAGATTTTAATTTGCATCTCTAAAAGGTGCAATAGGGCAATATGTTAGCTCAACAAAGGGTTTAGGGTGCCAGCTGGTAGCCCCATTTAATTGTGGTGAAAAAAATGCAAACTAAATAGCACTCATAAGGGCAAAACTGGCTTCAAGCCAAAACTGTCCTTCCCAGGCGATGGTCCTAGAGCGAACCCCAACTTCTGGTGGCTTCTGGGTTTATATATTGGTGGAAGCAGAACTAGATCACTGTGCTAAAGGGAGGTCCATGGCTGGTTGTCAAGTTTTTAATAAATAAATAATGAAATGACCGCCTTGTTCTCTGTGGCTATGCACTTGTGTAGCTGTGGGAGGTTAGTGAGGTAATTGGGGCAAGACACACTTGCACATGGAGGTATGGTCTGTTCCAATTGTTTAACTGGCTTTCTGCAGGAAGGCACTGCACCCCACAGAGACTGATGAGGAGAGCCGACACGAGAAAAGAGAAGGACGAATGCCCATACAGGATAAGCAGAGGAGACATCAGCTTCAAGAATGATTCACAAGGCTTTTAGAAAAGGACAGTTACCTGCCAGATGGTTTTAACCTCTTTGTAATGGATATTTTCTATATATTGTTTTAACCTCCATGGGCAGGACCTTGATTTTATGGCTTATTAATAATTAGTGCAGATTTAGAGCGCTGCACTTGTTGACATTTGGTGAAGGATTTGTTTGTGATTATAATAAAAGCATTAGAGCTCTTTTTACACCTTTCCCTTGCCTTGTATGGTGTCCTCATCTGCTCAACTCATCCCTTGGAAACATTATCTGCAGTGGTGGGTTGAAGTGGCTCTTGGTGGGATCCAGTAGTGTGGAGCTGACCCGCACTATCACAACTGCACATTCTACGCCTGCAGAGCCTTGGAGGTTTGGGTGGAATAAGCAAAGGTGATTAGCTACAGTGCCCCCCTCTCTGCTCAGGATGGTATCATTTACCTTATGTGAGGCCCAAAGATGTCCCCTATGCACACTTACTTGACATGTGATTGTTTGGATGCAGAGTTTATGCTGGCATTAATAGCAGAAAGGCAAAGCTACATTTTGGCAGATTGTTAGTTTTTCACAATGCACACATATAAACACCTATGAATTGAATCATAAAATAAACTAACACACACCTCTTTGGGCAGTTGATCAAAACAAGTATACACAGATGAAATCCATGCACACAAATCAACACAGAGGCCCTAATGAGCAAATTCTATCAAGTAGTAAGTGTTTTTTTAATACATTTCAGGAGTATATAAAATGCCCTGTGATAATGAGAGATTCTTGTTCATGCTTCACTTTTGGCTTAGCAATGTAATATTATACTGGTACTACCAGTCTGTCATTATCCAACCTGCTATATCCTAACACAGGGTCACAGGGGTCTGTTGGAGCCAATCCCAGCCAGCACAGGGCGCAAGGCAGGAACAAATCCCGAGCAGGGCACACACACACACACACACACACACACTAGGGACAATTTAGGATCGCCAATGCACTTAACCTGCATGTCTTTGGACCATGGGGGAGGAAACCAGAGCACCCGGAGGAAACCCACGCAGACACGGACAGAACATGCAAACTCCACGCAGGGAAGCGAACCCAGTTCTCCTTACTGCGAGAACTGCGCCACCGTGCTGCCCTATACTGGTACTATGGGATATGTATTAAAGTCGCTATGATTGGATTTGTATATTATAAGTAAACAAATTAGACCAATCTGCAAATGAAAATCATAACATCTTATACTCTGTGACATGAACACTCTTAGCATCATGAACTCAGCAACCACAGTCCCTTTCTGCTCTCTAGTCCCACACCCTTCAGCATCTCTGAGACCAAGGCAGGGACCGATAGATGTGTTGGGCTCCTATTTATACTTCATCTCTGAAAGTCTTTAGCCTCTTGGTTGAAATGTGAGACTTGTTACCTGACTTGCTTTCTTTCGCTGTTTGATAAGTTAACACCTCTCAAGCATCCAACCTCATTCAGAGAGTGAATCTTTCAAACCGCCTTCCTGCACAAGACTGCCTAATCTTGCTTGTTTATGTTTTATATATGAACTTCTTTTTTAGTTTTCCTTGCAAAGCACTTTGAGCTACATTGTTTGTATGAAAATGTTATATATAAATAAATGTTATTCTTGTTGTTGTCCAGCCTTTAAAGAGCTGTCTTCTGTCTACTACAATAATTACTCAGTAATGGGCACTGAGTAATTTTAAACAACATAAATTGTTTTTTAAAGAAATTTTCTTAACAAACTCTCAACAATTTTAATTTTAAATCTTTCAAGAGGTCCAAAGTGATAATGGGGGGCCCCAGAACCCCTTCCCCTGCCCATATTTTACATTTTTGCCTATGTACCATTTAGTTTAAACCTATTCTTTTTTATCAATAATGAAAGACCAGGTTATATTTCAGAATTTAATTTCCCTTACTTTTTTCTGAATTTATGGATGTGTCGAAATGTACATAAATCTCTTTGCACTGTTCCTTTTATCATTATGCAGATAAAGAAAAATAAATGTATTTGTTCCCTGTCAAAGATGTGTGTAATTCCATCACAAGAGATAAATTTACAGAATCAACTGTCTTAGAGATAATATATTTTAAGGCACATTGAGCTCCTCATTCAATTAACCCAAGGCGACTTGCCAATCAGTGGTTTTGTAAATACATTTTCTCTTATTCCTATAAAATTTGACTGACTTTTAAACTGTCTCTACCCGAAGAATGCATATTATAAAATGCAATTATTAAAAAAACATCTTTAAGTCTAGCAGTGTTTCCATGGAAGAATCAATCAACAATAGTTAGAGAAAAAGGATAACAATTTAAAGGAATATTTCTCCCAAAAATTATATTTTGTGTTTACTTACCCCATGTAGTTTGTAGTAATTGTCAAGAAAAATTTTAATCTCATGCTTTTTATAGCGTTCCTTGTGTCTCACCTTTCCTAGTCAAAATAAGGAAGAATAATAGCAGAGAAATCTTGAAATGTGGCTCGTTCTACTGTAGACATGCTTTATCAGGAATGACATGAAGTATATATACATATTCATTATTAATAATAATAATGTCATAAAGTAATCATATCATTTCTCTTAACATTAATATCAAAATAAATGTACACTTCACATGCTGATGTCTTCCATGTTAAATTAGAATGTATTAATATAATTGCTGTACAGCTTTTACAGTTGCAGAATAAATCACATTTGTTTCAATTACATGGAATACCATGTTAATTATAAAAATTAAAATTACAATTAGAGTGGTATGGTAGTGCTGCTGTCTTGCTGTAAGGAGACCAGGGTTAATATTATGAGTCCTCCCTGCATGGATTTGTCTGCATGTTCTTCCCATGTTTGTGTGGGTTTCCTCTTGCATTCCAAAGACGTGCAGGTTTGGTGAATTGGCGATTCTAAAATTGGCCCTAGTGTGTTGATGTGTGTGTGTGTTTGCCCTGAGATGGACTGGTATCCTGTCCAGGGTCAGTTCCGACCTTGTGCCCTATGCTAGGAGGGAAAGGCTCCAGCGGACTCCAGTAACCCTATTCAGGACTAAGCAGGTCAGAAAATGATTGACTGACAATTACAATTAAAGCAAACTCAATAACAATAAACTAAGTAACTTTTACCATGCCATTACATCATCTCACTGCACTGTGTAATACAATGTCTATTACATTAACTACATCTAATTTCATTAACAGAAATGCAGCAATTATATTTTTATTAACACATGATAAATTATATTAAGAAATGAATAATAAATACTATAAAGTATTATTATTACAATAAATAACCACCATAAGAAATGCCAGCAAATAAGCATCTGTTTTATAACAATTGTTATGCATGCATGTTCGTAGACCACCTTGCTGGCTCACTCAAGATATGTGATACTCTGCCCTGGCGAGAGGGACATTGTCACTAACCATTTCTTCTTATTTTCTCCCCGCAATTCCAAGAAACTGCCCAGTGAAGGCATTTAACCCTGCCCCTTCTAGGCCCCACGATATAAGAAACACGGTTGTCAGGAAGAAAGTGTCTTTTAAGTTTAAGCAGACCGCTAGATGAAGCTCCAGAAGGGCCTAAAGCTTAACAGAAGGTTCTTATTTGCCAGAAGTCTTGTTTTGTTCTTTCCCCATGGGCTACTTATTTTCCTGAACAGTAACCATCAACAATTTAAATTCCAGCCAAGTAATAAACGATATGACCTGGTTGGCATTCTATTTATTACTGTAAAACCCGTTTGGTGTCCCAACTATTGTCCACAGTCACCCTCCTGTCATTCCCGTACACTGAAAAAAGCATAACATTGATGTTGTTCATTCAACGTAAATATTCTCTTTCAAGCAACTTAAGATTATTTAGTGTTGTAGTTTGAAATATTTGGTTTCAGATCTCAATCAAAGTAAAAAAAATTGTTTGTACCAAAATAAGTTATGGTGGAAGGAATAAACATAAAAATCCTATTTCAGTTAACCTAATGTTTTAGGTTGTTCGTGTGCTGTGTGTGTGGGAGGAGCTGTTTGTATATTCTTCTGGTCAAACTTTCCAGTGTGCTGGCTTTCTAACTGCCAAAAAAGATGAACACTTTCCCGAGTGGAGTGGACGTGGCTATACAGGTCTGGTCACTTTCAGCAGCAGACTTTTATAACGGAGGATTTCTGGTAAGTAACCCCTGTTTCTCAACAGTTAATTTTAAGTATAAGAGCTTGTACTAAAACATACTTTCAAGAAAGCTGTAGAAACATTTCATAATTTTTTGATGTATATTTAAGATTTACACTGCAAAATGCTTGTGTATTTGCACTAGATTTTTAAATAAATGTAAAAAGTACAGCATTGGAATGTGTTATGTTCATAATATTTCTGAACATAAATAGCATAAAAACAGGTTACGACCAATAAACCATTTTAAATTGTAACAACTTAAAAAATAGATTTGTTTCAGTATAAAACAAGTGAATTACGCCCAATCACTCTAGATGACTTGCCTCAGCTTAAAAATTGTGGGTTCAATAAGATAAAAAGAATTATATTAGTTCAGATTGAAAATATTAAGTATGAATCATTACCTTAATTATTTTAAGTTCAATGGAGGTTATACTTTTTTCAGTGTACCCAGTCACACAATTTAGAATGTCTGGCTCTATGAAAGGAGAGATCCCGAAACGGTTCAGCCTGAAGGACATGATGATGTTGAAACTTGGATACCTTTGGATTGCAGTATGGAAGATATTATGAGCTTGATGGACATTTACATTGTGAATAATTTGATGGTAAAAATTGTAATCATTGAAGCTGATAAGCTCAAATTATAAAGATAAAATGTTTATGTTTGGAGGCTGTTTAATTTAATGAAAGTTTTATGTAATCTGTCTGCTGTTTCTTCAGAGTTCTTGCTGACATATACTCACTGCAGAATTCGATAATAAGATGGTTTGGTATATTAAATTCAGTCTGGATGACTGTCTCCATCACTTTAATTATTATGTTAATTTTGACAAAAACCCTTTTTTTGAAAATATGTAATTGTGTTTTCAGCTGCATCCATTGGTCCAATTAGTTTCTTAGATTTATCATTAATTTCGTGTGGTGGGTTTTAATAACAATGTGAAAAACTGAAAAAAATAGTCAAAGATGTAGAAGAGTTAATAATTGTTAAATTGAGGTTAAGTAATTTCTGATGATTGATGTGCTTGTTCATTAAAAAAAAAAAAACTACTTCAGGAAATATACTTTTAAATCTGAGAGACATGGTGCCACAATCTCAGTGTAAGTGACTCTGCCTGGCTCTCTACTCCCGATGTCACACTTCCCCCTCCCCTCGGCCACAGCTTCTGCCTCGGGTTAATGTGAATATATCGGTCCTGCAAGCAAACTATGATTTTTATTGTGATGAGAGAAGTTGGAAAATCAACTTGAATGTTCAAGAAAATTCTAGAAAAAAGCCCAATCAAATTCTGTTAAGTAGTTCTCTTGTTCGCTAGCTAAGCGGATGTTAGATTCGCCCCGAGGCTGAACGAGGAGAGCATTGCATACATTTCAAACTAAAGAGTGAATCTAGTTGTTTAAATATTCCTACACTAAAATTCAAAAGTTTTGTCTTAACGTTTTAAGATATTTCCCAATATGTGTACAATATACAACTATTACTCTGTTTATTTAATAACAACATTTATTTTTTTGTATACATAGAAAAGGAAGAATAATAACAGAGATCCCAACACTTGGCTCATTGTGGAGATGCTTTATCAGGAAGGAGCCAGCATGTCAAGAGCTTACAATTATTCATAGTGGCAAGCATAACTAATGAATCCAAGAGGCGTTCCTAGTAAGGCCATGCAAATACACATGAGAACAAGTGATCAATAAGAAAGAAGTGGTTTCTGTTGAAATGTTTCCCTTTTGTATGTTCATATGATTGAATAACAGAATACAATATGAATCTACCTAATTAAAAATGTTTACAGGAGTTGAAGAAAACATATCCATCACACTCACACAACAGGTTTCTGTGGGAACCAGCACTAAACAAACAACAACAATATCAAAAATGTCAATTTACTTTTGTCACATAAGTCATATTACAGACATCCAGTCATATGTTTACACCATAAACACATGTATTTTAGCTAAAATATTTTTAGATAAGCAATTTCCAGAAAGTCCTCTCATGAGTGGGTGAGGAACACATGTAAATGAGAATGACCTTTTGAATTGAAGACCTGCCTCCCACCTTATTCATTGGTCAGGCGTCCTGCCAATTAATAGCTCATTCATTGGTTACCATGATGCTTCACGTCATATCAGTATTGCAATTAGGAAAGGAAAGCGAGAGAAAACATTATCAGGTGGAAAGTATGCCTTGTATTTGTGAGACGCTTCAACAAGCAGAAGCTCAATTCAACAATGCAATTTCATAAACGGCCATTGCAAAACCCAGAAATATGCTATCGTGACTTACTGACCATCACATTAGGTAAGAGGTGGGTCTTCAACTCAAACGCTTGATCCTGTTTTATAGAAAAGTAACAAACTACTGTGTACTTGGTTTAAAGCTACTTGGGGAGGGTCCTGTGTCACCCCACTAATTTTGTTAGTCCCTTGTTTTTTTCCTTTTCTTATTGTGTTTCTCTGTTGGGGCTCTCTGTGTGTGTCTGGCCATTCCACATGTTTTTGCTGGCATAAGTAGTTTCAACACAATATAGAACTCTTTTTACATGGCAATTTCATGTTGGGCACTGTGGGGAGTTATGGTAATAATCAGTTTCTCTTTCAAATTTTCCTAAATGTGTTTTTTTGTGATTTCCCACCATAAAAAATTAGAAAAATATTTATGACAAAAGCTTAATTCTTTTTGAGAACACTTTTTTCTGGAAGGGTTTATTTAACAATATTTTATCAATTATAGAAGTGTTTGGGATGTTGTGAGCATAAAACTGAGAGACAAGTAAATTCATGCATGTTTTAGTATTGTTTTCTGTGTCACACATACATTCCTGGGAACCACCTTTGAAGCTCAGACAAGATAATCACTACCACCCTGGGATGAGAGGGTGCTGTCCCTAATATGATCTTATTTTTGCCTCAGTGCAGATCCAAACTCCAAGGAGGTTGCCTAGCACCTGACTGGCTTCATCCAGACTTGCCATGTCCCTTCTGTCAGAGATGCCATAAAAACAGACATGACCCAAAGAGAGGTGTCAGAACTCAACCAAGCATTGCCAAGGACAGACTTTCAAACTGCGAAGAGCAGAAGGTAAAGAACTTTTTTGTTGTGCCTGCAGCACTATTTTGATTTGTTTTATGAACTTATTAAAAGGCGTTACCTGGTTGGTGCCCCAACGTTCTCTTTTAGATGCTATGGGTCTCTATCGCGGTCACAGCTGTTTGTTTCAGTGTTGGTTGCCCTAGAAGACTATTGTGTCATAAACTATGTTGTCTCTATTGTCTATAAAACATGACATTCAAATTTTTTCTTGGACATTGCTACAAACAACCTGGGATAAGTAACACAGTATTCCTTTAAAATCTTATTTTTTTTCTTAGCCAATGCTACAAACAACCCAAGTTAAGTAACACAATATTCATTTAAAATCTGTTACACAAGGCTTTGTTGTTTGAAGCTGCTGGCACTAAGTGAAGATTTAATCTTTAAAGCTTGCTCTGCTCTGTCCATTTTTGAGAAATGGCCTCTGTTTTTGAAAAAGTATTTATCAAAAAGACCAAAAAGCAGTATTTATTGTAAAAAAAAAATGCAGAGATATTCCAAAGTGTTGAGGTATCAACCTGGTAAAATTTAATTTAATAGGCAAGCCTATAAAATGATGGATGATGACGTTTCCAAAACTTACTCAACAAAATATTAAAATGTTCTTTACTGATAATAGGCTAGTGCTTACATAGATTTATAAATACACAAAAACAGAAGACACAAACAGACATGCATCATTTAAATTTCAAAAGCACACATATCTATTTAAATGATAGTAACAGAAAGATTCATAAAAGTTTACCAGTAAGAGTAATAGAAATGAGGCTCACTGAGGATCTGCAAATCAGTACACTCATTGCAGAATTTGCTGAACTGTTTCTACTGATTGCTAGGTTCGAGCTAGGGTTCTGTCCCTAGACTATCCTTCCATGTTTAATTTCCCCCTTGTTCTGTCCATGTCTTTTGGGTTCCTAGTAGAGGAGACTACATTCAGGTGGTTGGTAGGCAAGAGAAATAAAAGACAAAGCCTGACTAAAACTCTTCACTCTGGTATTGTTTGTTTTATTAGAGTAAAATCATAAAAATTTATTAGAGAAAAATCATCTACATCATTTTGCTCCTGGTTTCTGCTTACAGTGTAGCATGTGCTATTTCTACACAGATGCTATATTTATAAATTGTAGCTGAGGTAGAGAAGGACTATCCAAAGGCACAAGAAAGAACAGCTGTTCTAAGTACGTCACCAGTCCTTCACAAGTTACTCTCATGCACATACCCATATAAAGGTAGATTTACGATCACCAGTCCTCCTAGAAGGCACGTCTTTATGATGATACAGAAACATGCAGACAAGAAGCAACTCTGCAGTCTCAAACAGCCAGTGACTGGGCAAAGATTCAAAGCCAGTCTACAGGAGATGTGAGATAGCAGAGCTATCCACTGTGCCATACAGGAAAAATAGCTGAACAGATAAAGATGGGCTAAATCACTGTGCACCCACAAAACAAAACAAAAAGGTGATTGCTAATTCTGAAAGTGGAAGAAAGTAAGAGGACAGTTACTTTATTAGGTTTGACATGTGGGATGCTAATGTAGATCATTTTAACTGAGAATGGCACTTTGGAGAAATGACGACGATGGAAAAAGCTCATAATAAACTGTGGCTTTGCTCAACCACTTGTTATATTTTTCACTGTCATGCGACTGCCTGAGCACCAACAATCAGAAGGTATCCCACACAGACATCTGTGCTCTCATTTATAAAACTGTGTGGATTCAAGCAAGAAAAAAAAAATCTGATTTATAAAACCTGGTGGATGCACACTTGTGTGCAACTAGCACTTTATAAATCCCAGTCTTCTTGTAAATAAGTGTATATGAGTGCACCTCAGATTCAGCCCAGTTGCCACTCTGAAACAACCATATATGTAGTATACTGATCATCCTCGCAGCCTTTCACCAGACATTCCAGTCAAATATAAGGTACTAACTGCAAGTCATCTGCCAACACTATTTTGCCTCAAACAAAAGGAATAATGGGTTGACAAAGGTCACTAAGCCATGATGTTTGCCTGACCTTGGCATCACAGATGACTTGTATGGTAATGGAACATAATTACTTACAGTTAACAAAAGCAGCGTAATTCTCGTTAATTACCCTTATTGCAACATAAACGCAGTCAATTCTGATTATGTTAGGAAAACTGGACACTGCTGCATATTGCCTTTATATTTTGGCCTGTGCACTCACACCATACAGAAACTAAATGTGGTGCCTCGTCAGTTGGTTTATGACTTCCTGCAAAGCCAGCATAACAAAGATAGGCTGAAATATTCCTGACCTGTCGATCAGTTATCCCTCTAATAAGTGTCTGTTACCAGAAATATATAAACAAGTATTGCATAATTTTGGCAGTCTGTTTTTCCAATGCTGGGGCTAAATCAGCCAAAAAGTTCCAAGAGAATGGCTCATGGGAGCCCAGATTGGCTCACAAGCCAGTCAACTATCATGGGGAAAAAATCCAGCTAGTCTCTAAAAGCTTGTTCCTTTTCCTTTATGACCATTTACATAGTTTACAAGCAGTTTCAAACAAGCCATTTTGTGTCAAACCATTATGCTATGAGTACAATACAATACAACTTATTTTTGTATAGCACTCTTCACTGAGTGCAGGTGCAGCGTGGTGTGAACAAATCTCAATTAAAATACTAGTATAGATTATGCTAATTACTAAATACAGAATTGATACTCATATAAATACATATATGTTAAAACACACAAAGAACAAGGTAGAAATGGATTAAACATAAGTGGATAGACAATGGAGAAGATAAAAGGAGAAAGTCAAAAATAAAGTCACAGACCTGGAGACTTCAGGCACCTGGTTGCCTTCCCACTCCTGGGTTTTCCATAGTGGGATTTCAGCTGGCTGTCCAAGCTGATGAGAGAATCTTTCCATCTGATGATTCCAAGGCTGTAGGGAAATAGGTGTAGGGCTTAAGATTTAGAAATTTTTGCACACAGGGAGTGAATCACAATATGCAGAATTAGCCCTCTTAAACTGGAACTAAAATAGTCTAAATATCATATTTATCACTGGACATTTAATGTTTGTCCCGTAAAAGCACATTATGATAATGGCATGATGATATGAATTATAACATGCATGAGATGTCATTTATTTGGCAAAATGTTGCGTATGGACAGGTCAAGGTTGCAGTAAATATTATGCGAGTTCTCCTGTGAAGTTTTCTTTTATACATCCCGACTTCTGCATGGAAAGTTGTATATGCACATTTTGGCACTCTTTTTGTGCATATGAAAGTTTTATAAATACGACCCTTGAAAAAGTGAAAAATGGATATTTTTTTACAGGCAGCACACATACATTTTCACTCAAGAATGCTTCTTCTTTTTAGATTCCTACTGTGTACATAGAAAGGGAGAGGTATGCAAGCCACTCTCACAACATTGATTCCTACACAGCATTCTAAAAATCTAATTTAAGGTTCCAAAGGGTGGCAGCCTATCCCAGCAACATTAGGTGGATGGCAGGACCAATCCCTGGGAGGAACCATCAGTTTATCACAAGGCACAATCATCTACATTGTGATGAAAAAAAATGTCAATTCACTTAAATATGACATTGAATGTGGAAGAAAAATTGGAAATCCTGGAGAAAAACTAATGCAGGCATAGGGAGAACTTTTCAGTTCCACACAGACATTGATCAGATGTGGAATTCAAACCCAGCATTCTGGATCTGTGAGGCAACACTGCAAAGGTCTGTTATGCTGTGCCACCCAGAGGTAGAGAAGAAAGGTTAATATGACAAGTAATACCGGCTAGCCATGCTTGTATTCACCAGTGATGTTTGAGGTTTCCACCAGAGGATGAGGGAAATCCCCATGGCTGCAGTTTTGTTACATTTGTCTCAGTCTGTCTTTCTTTACCAGTGATGCTGTTTAACTAAAAGCTGAATTTCATTTTGACCACAGCTCAAAGGCTTTTGTTAATAGAACGGTGTGGGTAGCACTTAGGCATTTTGACATCAGTGTTTTATGCATTTTAAGACTGAAATGTGAGTCAATTGCAGTAGTGGGTATATTTTATAACTGCCTCATGGTCTGTGTAGATTTATGTAATTTAAACACTTTAAAAAGCAGTGAGATAAAAGAAATAAAAAGCTTACGTAACTTGGAACGCCACAAGAATTCCTGATTAAAGGCTTCGAATGGTGAGGAGTTTCATCTGTCATATCAGCCCTAGCCATTACTGAAGCCAGCTATGCTTCATGTCTCCAACGGGAGTACTTCAAATTAAAGATTAGTATGATACTAATGTCTTAGGAGATGCTGCAAATGTGCAACTAATTTAGTTAAGTGGAACAACTAATTGATTAGCTTCTAGAGAGTTCTGGTCGCAAAAAGGAGACTTTGCATTACACTTATGCAGAGTGCTACAACCTTCTAATTAGGCAACAACTCCTCTCTATCAGATAATTACAGTACCTTTTATCGCATTTTGCCACCATAGCTTTTGTTAATATTTATTCTGTTACACTGTCAATTTCTATTTAGTATGATAAGGAAATAATAGATATTTAAAGTCCACTTTTTTGTTTAGCATTTCACATTTTTAGAGGGTATGAAAAGTGTTTCATTAATTACATGCAGGAGTTCACCTTTGACTTTAAAATTGGCGAAGTGGCTAAATATGATTATTTTTAAAGCTTGAGTGATTTTTGGTGACCCCTATTCTGACACTTCTTGTGTCTTCTTGCCTGTGATTGTTAAAAATAGTTAGAAGCTACATTTCTTTAATGTCACCATAATAAATTTTATCAGTATTCAAAGGTACACATTATTATATGGCTAAAACTTCAGCCTTCCTTGATTTCATATGTACCACAAGTATGTCTTTATTTTTTCTACTCAAAAAGAAGAACTGCTTGGTGTAAGCATCAAGAGTGCATGTAAGGTTCAGTGTCTAGGTGGATCCCTCAAAGTTTAATGGTAAAGTAATAATTTGAAGCAGCTGTTGCCCACAGTTTAGTCTGTCAGGATTGAATCCTAGCCTGGCTGTGATCTGTGGGGTGTTTGCAGGTTCTTCCTATATTGGTGGGGATTTTTCTCCAGGTACTCTGGTTTTCATTCCAATTATGAACAAGACTGTAAATGGTCACTGCATTGGTGATATGAATACTTAAGATTATGAAATTTTATTTATTTCTGGTTGTGACCACTATGGTTGCTTCACACGATAACTATGGTTGCAACCACAATGACTGAAGTCCCAGGTTCAAATACACATACAAAGAATTTACAAATGTTTCCAAAAGTGACACAGACACAAGTATTTTTTTTTTCTTCTCTCTTTTCTCTCTCCTTCCACTCCTACAGGCAAGGTTTGTCCATCTTCCACCTGACTCCAAATTTCCTGACCTGAGTGTACTTCCAAGTGCTAGAGCATAGCCCATTGGAAGCACTTCCGGGTCAAGTGGAAGTCCATGAAAGCAGGGATCACAAATCTGCACAGCAGCCCCTGGCAGCACCACTCAAACACAACAGGGCTGCTCCGCAGCACTGCAATTCCCAGCTTGCCCTCTCCATTTGGGTATCAAAGCCCGGGGTGTCACCATCTAGCATACTGAGAGAGACCATAGCCATGTCCTGTGGTCTACCCTTGTCCCTTCAATGTACTGAACCTCCAGTGAGGTAAGTGTCTCTGTTATTTGCCCACCAGGATGCCAACATATTCTTCATAATGTTGGCATCTTCTGCCAACCTCTTGCAAAGAACATGAAATGTTCAATCTTTTCTTCCTTGGTAATGAACTAGAGCCCATCCTGTACTGGATGGAGTGCCCATCCTGCACAGAGAAGACCATGGGTGCTGTCCATCATGTGGTGTATGTTATATATATTTTTGAACTCTGGGATGCTAAATATATAAATATTATAGTAAGAAATTATGGCTGTGATAGTTATTACTTTAAGCTTAATTGGAAAATAAGGCAGTAACCACAACACATTGAAACACAATACAACACATTCACGATTGCTTAAAACATGCACAGTAAAGTCCTCTGCCATTAGTCTAGCTGAATCAAGGTCAGATGAACATGGATGCTCTCCTGCGGGATTATACCATTATTTAACAACAAGCCATAGTGAGATTTCTTTAGGCTGAGGGAGTTAAACCTTCAAAGGATGTTAGCTCATTGTGAAAGTAAAGACATCATAATTCAATGAAAAGTTTCTGAGTGGGTAGAAAGGTTTAAAGAGGGAAGTATAAGTGTAAGCAATGAAACTCAATCTGGTCAATCATCAATACTGCGTACACAAGTCCACAACTACATGGCAAATGCCTTCATCAGAAAAGATTGATGGATTACATTGTTCACTGTTGCTGCACATTTGGATATCTACCTTGGATCTGCACATGCATGTTTACTTGGGGCACTGTAAAGTTTGAGCAAAATGGTTCCCCAAACAGCTTACTGATCTGCACAAAGAGATGGCACAAGGAGGCTGCAACCCAATTCCTGAAGAAGAAGATTTGAGTGTTTTGGGGCAAATCATGGGATCTATCACTGTGAGCTGGAAAGCAAAAGACAAAGCATACAGTGGAAACTACCATCTTCTCTAGTAAACAAGAAATTCAAACAACAACCAATAAAATCTTGATGATCTTCTTTTTGGACATTAAGGCTCCTATTCTGGTGCATTTTCATGAATACTGGCAATCAGTGACCAATGCACCATACTGTGCTATGCTTTGAGAGAAGCCGAAACCTGCAATTTGCAGCAAAAGAAGAGGAATGCTATCAAAAACAGTCTTGCTGCTCCATGACAACTCATGTTCCCATGTAGTGGCCACAACAGTGGAGGCAATGCAAAAATCTTCCACATCCCACTTACAGCCCTGATCTAGCACCACGTGACTATCACACATTCAATCCACTTAAAGAGGCTCTGCGTAGTCACAGGTTCACCTCTGATGAGGCTAAAGAAGGGGTGCAGACTTGAATTGAGGAGCAGCTGAAAAGCTTAGTCTCCCAAAGAATGAAGAAGATAGTGGAATGATATAAGAAGTGCATCGACCTGCTGGGAGACTACGTAAAAACGTGATACAGTATAACTGTTTTTATTCATCTGCTCACAGTTACCAGTACTAAAGGGAAGTGGCCTGTACTTTTTGATTCTCCTTCACGGTGTTGAAATTTAGCACAATGCCCGTTTTGTTTCATTGCAAATAATGTCATTTTGTGGTCCCATTGCCACAACACTCTGCATGATGCCTGGTGATGTCATTAATAAGATGATTTATGAGCCTGTGGCATGCAACAATCATTGTTCAAGCAAATGAATTATAACCTTTTTTTCTTAGTGTGTCAGATTTGTGATTTAGGAGAAAGAATTCTATAACTGTATTTTTCTAAATAAAGTTTTCAGTTAATGTTTTGTTTTGACAAAAGAGAGGATTGATTTTCTTGTTTTGACATTTGTACATTTGTCCTTTTCTGCCTTTGTGGCCAGCAGTTTGGCAGTTGAATTAGAGTGTGGGTTTGTGAATGATTTTATTTTCAACTATTGATCATCCTCTAAACCCAACGCCTTCAACAGAATGCCTCCTGAAAACTTCCAGGGAAACATGTAAGGCTTTTGCAGCATTTTTTAAACACAAAATAAATTATATCGAATGTAATATAATATATCCCTCCAAAGTTAATCTTGTTGAACCACAGCATGCACTTTTTTTGTGAATTAAATTCCTTCACTCTGATACGTGTGTGTGAACTATGTAGAATAATTTCTAAGCTACAAGCTTCCTCGTGTGTCCTTGGCCCAGTTCCAACTAGTTTTATCAAAGAAGACTCCAATGTGTCTATTGATAGTGCATTTGATATAGTTAACTTGTCATTAGATATTGGGGTCTTACCAGATTGTCTAATGGCTGCAGTTGTTAAACCCGTGCTTAAGTAATAAAACCTAGTCTCCTCTCCACAGTGGCCTTATATAACCAATTTAATAATGGGTAGGCCTCTCTGGTAGTTTCTTAAAGTGGTTTCAGTCTTATTGAACTGGATGAAATCCTTTGTTAGTTGTGGTGAATGTATTGTATACAGTGTACTGTAAGGATTTATTTTAGGCCTACTGCTTTCTTCTAGTACATTAGGCCTGATTATATCAAGACATAATGTAATCTACCACAGTTATGCAGATGACATGCAGCTTTACTTATCTATAGCACCTGATGACCGTGACACTCTGAGCTCTCTAATAAAATGTCTTATTTGTATGTCTAGATGGTCAAGTATTCATTTTCTCAAGGTAAATCAGGAAAAACAGAAATCTTAGAGTCTGACTGAATTGAAAATAATAAGGCTCTTAGAAATAAACCTGGTCCCTTAGCATTAAAATTTAAGGTTTAAAATTTAAGAGCTAAACATAAAAGAAATGGTGAGATAACCTTTTGCTGTTTTGTAGCAACAATCTGCAAAACTTAACCAAAACAAAATATGCCAGGCAAGCATAGTGGATCATTTAAAAATTCCTAAAACCCACTTTTTCATAACTATATTTTAGTTGTACTCCTAACGGACAATCATTACTAATTTCTACTTTTCGCAGCTTTCTTTTTGTTTTGTGTTTTGTGCCACCATCATCTGAGCGAGACACTGTGCAGCCTACTCTAATATTATATTGTACTGTCCACAAGATCTACTGCATTGAATCCTGTGGGGAAAAGCCTGGAAAAAATGACTTAAAAATATTTATGTTAGGTAGAATACTCAGTAGGGGCTGGGTGGCCAGCCTCCAGACATTACAATTTATTTTTAAGACTTACAATATAATATTAAATATTATATATGGATTCTACTTTTGTACTAGTTATTTATCTACCAGTAACGGTGCACTGCACAAATACACTTGGATTACAAATGACATCAACGGCCTTTTGAACCAGAAGAAAATGGCTTTTAAAGGCGGTGATCAGCATGAGCTCAAGCGCGTGCAGAAGGAACTCCGAATCCAGCTCAGGGCAGCGAAGGAGAAGTACAGGAGAAAGCTGGAGCAGAAATTTCAGAATAACAGCATGAAGGAAGTGTGGTATGGGATTAAGATCATCACTGGCTGCAGCTCGAAGCGGGGTGCCACCATCGAGAAAGATGGGTTTGACCATCCTAACCCACTCTCACCTCGGAGTACTGCACCCTCCACCCATCCTTCTACTGATACCAGCATAGGAGAGAGTTTCCACCAACCTACAATTACAGCAGGCCAGGTAAGGAGAGAGCTGAGGAGACTTTGTGCCAGCAAAGCAGCGGGTCCAGATGGAGTATCGCCACGACTGCTAAAGGCCTGTGTGTTGGAGCTGGGGAGTCCTCTGCAGCGCATCTTCAACCTGAGCCTGGAACAGGGGAGAGTCCCGAGGCTTTGGAAAACATCTTGCATCACCCCAGTCCCAAAGGTATCATGTCCTGTTGAGCTGAACGACTTCCGGCCTGTCGCTCTGACGTCACATGTGATGAAGACCATGGAGCGGCTACTGCTTCACCACCTGAGGTCACAGGTCTGCCACTCCTTCTACCCTCTGCAGTTCGCATACCAGGAGAAGGTGGGAGCAGAGGATGCCAACATCTATATGCTACACCGATCCCTCTCCCACTTGGACAGAGGCAGTAGTGCTGTAAGAATTATGTTCCTGAACTTCTCTAGCACCTTCAACACAATCCAACCTCTGCTCCTTAGGGACAAGCTGACAGAGATGGGAGTAGATTCATACTTGGTGGCATGGATTGCGGACTATCTTAAAGATAAACCTCAGTATGTGCGTCTCGGAAACTGCAGCTCTGACATTGTGGTCAGCAACACAGGAGCTCCGCAGGAGACTGTACTTTCTCTGGTCCTGTTCAGCCTATATACATCGGACTTCTAATACGAGTCCTGCCATGTGCAAAAATTTGCAGACAACACTGCTATCGTGGGCTGCATCAGGAGTGGGCAGGAGGAGGATTATAGGAAACTAATCAAGGACTTTGTTAAATGTTGCTACTCAAACCACCTACAACTGAACACCAGCAAAACCAAGGAGCTGGTGGTGGATTTTAGGAGGCCCAGGCCCCTCATGGACCCCATGATCATCAGAGGTGACTGTGTGCAGAGGGTGCAGATATATAAATACCTGGGAGTGCAGCTGGATGATAAATTGGGCTGGACTGCCAATACTGATGCTCTGTGTAAGAAAGGACAGAGCCGACTATACTTCCTTAGAAGGCTGGCGTCCTTCAACATCTGCAATAAGATGCTGCAGATGTTCTATCAGACAGTTGTGGTGAGCCCCATCTTTTATGCGGTGGTGTGCTGGGGAGGCAGCATAAAGAAGAGGGATGCCTCACGCCTGGACAAACTGGTGAGGAAGGCAGGCTTAATTGTAGGCAATAAACTAAAACAATCAAAACTCAACCATCTATTATCTAACCAGCTTATTCCAATCTGATCCTCACAAAGAGAGCCGGAAGAGGAACAATACAGGGACACCAATCAACCTAATATACATGTATGGAATGTGGGTGAGAAATCCAAATAATAAAAAGAAATAAAAAATGCTAATATACAAAGTGCACAAACAGAGTAAACAGACTCTGTTTTCTGAATTGTTTTCTGGAGGTGTGGGGCAAGACTGCTAAGTACTGTGCCATCCCAAGGAATTAAATTTACAGTATATGAGACCTCTTCAAGTGAACATTATCATTACACATTTTACAAAGAAGTCAGCATTTCACTATCATTACCCCGATCATAAATACATTTATGATCAATGACAAATAAACTGCAAGTACATCTCTACAAGTATATCTCTGAAAATACATAATACCAGTTGTTGTTTTTTTTGTTTGTTTTTTTATAATTCATAGAAAAGCTAACAATTTGATGTTGTACCTTAATAGGTCCCATTGCGAGCACTTATTTGTAACTTTACAAGCACTGGCTTTGCCAGACCTTTTGGCTGTCTAGTCTTTGTTCTCAGAACAGCACTCCAAAGAACAACTGGGTGTGAGGATAGATGATGAACCAGGGGTCAGACTACACATTAGCTGTTAGTCTTTCTCCAGTATTTCTATAGTAAAAATGTTTGAATTTCCCAGTAAAAAAGATGAAGGAAGACTGACATTATACCACCTGGTTGATTGCTCTCTATTACTGCTATGTGGCCATCATCTGCTTTTGAACTTCATTCAGCTGAGTAACTACTTTCTCCTGTTTAAATTTCCAAGGCACCTTCAGGTTGCAATGTGTTACCAGTGGTCTCCTTCTTTAAATTTTTCTTCTTCTTCCTGAAGTGTTTGTTTTCATCTGTTTGTCTGTTTTCAACCCCAAGGGGTCCAATTCTGCCATTCATTTTTTATTTTAAAATGTCATAAAAAATGAGAAATTATTAATGTTAGTTTGTGACATTATTCTAATTTTCCTGTGGATGTCACCATTTTTTGGCATTTGCAGTGCAGTGCAAGTTTTCATATTGATGTTCTCAGAATTCTCTAGGACTCCAAGACATCTTCAATGCCCCTGTATTACAGTCAGCAAAATCACCTTTGCATTGTCCGATATTGTATGAGAACTGTGTGTTAGTGGCAATTATTCTTTTGTTTTTTTCCTGGTGTAAATTTCTGACTTCCTGATTACAATTTTTGTTTGATTTTGAGTTGAAAGACAGGCTTTATACCTGGTTAACAAACATAGTATGACTGCGATTTATGTCTCCTCTCCAGGGGCCTTATTATAAAACTTTGCGTTGAAAACATGCAAACACCAAAAATAAAGGAAAATGCATATGCTAAAAGAGAATCGGATTTACAAAACTTGGTGTATACAGATTTCTATGCAATTTACTGTTTATAAATCACAATTACCATATAAAATATGCAAACATAACTGCACCTTAAACACTGCTCTAAAACATGGAGTGTGCCAATCAACCCCATACATGTGCAATTAAGATGCTGCAGAACTTCTCTGGCCGGTACAGCAGCCTCCCTCACGACATGTTGAGACCCTGCCACCTGAATTCAAGAGTATTTGGTTGCACTCCACATCTGAAAGTGCAATATCATAAGTGCCATTATAGTGCCTCTCTTCTGGGCTCTGGGGGTTCAGGAAGGACATAAGTTGCCAGTGTTGAAAGGATAGCCACTATCACGTGACACATATAATATGACTAGACATTAAGCCTGTTACAATAACTAGAACAGTAGTGCATAAACATTAGTAAGAATAGTCTATATTAAATGGCAAGGGACCTTGACCTCATTCTGTTTCTTGTCTTAATTTTTTTTTTTTTGCCAAAAATATTTTTGCAAGAAGCCTAAAGTAAAATACACGTAATAATAAAAATAAAAAAAAATGTACATGACAATACAGTAAGTATAATTAATATTGCCTTAGTGTAAAACTAAAACAATCTGTAAGACACAATATCTGAAGAAGATATTTAGGTTAAATTTTCTATTTTTTTACCTCATGAAATTTTTAAATACAATTTCATTATAGACATTTCTTGTAAATATTTTGTCTGAATTTGGAAACGGTTAACCTTGTTCAGGACCATCTACAACCTTGACAACAACATCTGGAAAACTTCTAACTCTTGATAATGCAACATATAACTGACCGTGGCTGAATACTGGTTCTGGCAAGTAAATGCCAACTTTTTCTAAGGTTTGCTCTTCTGAGTCTTTCTCTTTTAGCATTTTTCTGACGGTCATTTTGTTTTTCTTCAATCGATCTATTTGCTTGTATTTTTCTTTGTCTTTCAGCCTTTCTTTTGTTGATGTTTACTTGTTGAGCTGACCGTTCTTCCAGGAGATGTTGCTTATATAGGATTTGTCTTCTGTCCTACTTAGCGTGTCCTTTTTTAGGGTGGCATGTTGTTAGTAGATAAGTCCGTAATATTTTTTGTTACAGTAATAATGGCTTGAATTTGGCTGTAATATGCATCAATGTATTGTGTGTCTTTAATTTTCTCTCGCAGTAATACTGGTTTGTATTTCAGTAAAATGCCTGTAATTTTCTCTGACAACAATACTGGCTTTGAAGTTCATAATATGACTTTAATTTTCTGTCACAACAGTGGGCAATCAGAAGAGTGTCCCGAGCAACTGATGTAATGTGTGGTGTGTAGCTGATAATCGTGCCCGTGGTGTCTCCCCAGCAAGTAGTGTTTAGTTCCCCAGCAAGTATTTTAATCTGTGCTGGCGTGCAACTGATTATTGTATGTGTGGCGTCTCCCCAGCAACGGATTTTATGTGTGCGGCCGCGACTACCCAATCAGCACTCTCCCCAGCAATGGTGTCCTTTATTTCTTATCATGCGTGGCCGCGGCTAGGCCATTCACTGTGTGCCCAGTTTCCAGTGTGTGTGCTTTATTTTTTATCATGCGCGGCAGCGGCTAGGCCATTCACTGTGTGCCCAGTTTCCAGTGTGTGTACGTCCACGGTGCACATGGGCGGGGCACGATGCGATGCACGGCACGGCCCCACACATGCGCACTTCACCAGAAGGCACACACACACGGGCACCTGGATGCACACAGGGGTTTAATTAAAAAGGATGATTGATATTACAATGAATAACAAGGCCATATCAAAAACTGAAGGTTCAGCCAGTTACTTTACTCACTAGTCATTCACCATGTACAGGACCATCACATCTGCCAATACTACTTTGCCTAACAATGAATCACATGCTGAACCAGGCCAATAAGACACATTTGCCAGTCACATCATGGTATTATACATGACTTGTGCATTAACGAAATGTAACTACTTAAGGTTAACAAAAGCAGGGGTTCGTTCACGCTATGTGCCCTTATTACAATATTTTATGTTGGCAAACACATGCTATGTTTTTTGTATGTGCACCTACACCATATGAAAACTTGTCAGTTGTTAATAGCTTCCAGTACAGCAAGCGTGACGGAGTGAAGCTTGGCTGAGATATTCCTGACCACCCTGAGAAGTGACAACAAGTAGCCAGAATAAACTGACAAAAATCCTAAAAAGTTTTTCAATGCAAATAAATAGCATTGGCAACTTAAAAAGAAATTATAATACAGTCTGTACATCATATTCATGGTTTTTGAGGTGTAAAATGTTTGGCACATTAAAGATTTTGTTTATCCTAAAAATGCACAACATTTTTTTTCTTTCTGGTATAATTAATTTTTTTGCGGCGGACTTTGTGGTGGTCTGATAAGACCATTTGGGTTTGGAGGCCTTGCTCCTTTTAGGGACCGTGGGGCCAAGTGCTATGCCAGTGGACATGTCTGGTTATAACATGTGTCATAAGCACGACAAAAAAATCACACAAAAAAGTTTTTGGGCAGCCACCGGTATATCATTCCTGGCTGCAAAATGGATGTTGTCAAGGTATAGATGTGTACAAACAGGAGTCCACAACAGAACTGATTTGATAGCACAAAGATGGCGGCTTTAAGGGAGAGTGGAGGAAGTGACGTCATCAGTAGGCCGGGAGTGGCATCATCAGTGGCCCTAGAAACGGAAGTGACATCATAGGGGTCAGGTGGAATTTCCCGTAACATGTTTACAGAGAAGTAAGAGAAAGAGTTAGTGCACCCCCTGGTCTGGCATGGAATTACTCTCATTCAGGCCCTTTAGCTGCCTCCCATGCGCATGTGTCTGACACATGATAGCATTAAGAAGCTTTACCAGTGCCAGTAAGCTTCAAAGGCACCCAGAATGGTAGCTCCCACAAACCAAAATGATGTTGCCTAAAGAAAAAATTTAAAATGAAAAAATATCAGATACGAAAGTCATAAAATACAATGAACCCAGGGATTTCAAGAACCCTAACGTACAGAAAAATGATATATCAACGCAACACTAAACTTGAAATTAAATAAAAATCTACAATTTCACAATACGTCATTACCTTCCTTTTATTAGGTTAGTATTGTATGTTTATAAGTCTGCCAGTTACTTTACGCTTGAGGATGTTATTGAGGTTGTTAATGTGCTTACACAGAGAAGTGTAACGGTTTCTCTCTGAAGTTGTGTTATCCTTTTTCTTTGTTGTTCTGCCTAGGTGTTATTTCTGTTATTTTTGTAATAATTTAAATTATACAGTGGAAACCTCGGGTCATAAACGTCTCAGACCACATACAAATCAGGTTACAATCAAAAAGTTCACCAAACCTTTGCATCTGTTCACAACCACACACTCGGGTGACGAACAAGCCAGTTTCCCTTCTGGTTTGTACACGCCAATGATTTCCGCACGTGTTCAGTCTCTCCCTGTACATTCCCTTTGCAGTGAGCAAGAGAGAGTGTGAGAGAGCGAGCGAGAGAGAGAGAGAGAGCAGGAGCGAGTGAGCGAGAGAGAGAGAGAGAGCAGGAGAGAGTGTGCGCGAGAAGGCAGTTAAAGAATGCACCATGCTTGTCTTTAAAGAGACTGCAAGGTTAGTTTCCTCTGTTCAAGGTTTTCTCAGTGTTATTCAATGTTTTTACATTTAGTTTACTATTACACTGTGCATTCTATGATATAATTAACTATTTTTGTGCTTAAAAATCTTTAAAAAATATGTATTTACATACAACTCGTACAGTCCGGAATAGATTAATTGTATTTACAATCCTATGGGGGAAATTACTTCGGGTCATGACCAAATCGGGTTGCGACCAGAGTTTTGGAATGAATTATGGTCGTGACCCGAGGTGCCACTGTACTTGTAGTTTGGTTCCCTCTGTTAATTTAGTTAATTTTTCTAGTCTCTTCTGTATGTTGTTATTTTGTTAGATTTTTGTTTGACCATTTCACTTTCAGATTTCTGTGTTATTTTGTTATTATTTTGGCTCTGTATTAGAATTGAGAATTTTGGATCAAGGAATTTATCTATTATTTTAGGATCTTGTTACATTTGTGAGCTTAGGGGACACCTACAAGGCTCTGTTAAAGTAGGAGGTTCCATTCTGTGATGAGTTGATGCTAACCATTTCTCCCATTTTACCTGTAACTCTGAGGGGCAAAAGCCAGATGATTCCTGACCATGCCCCCGTCTTTGGAAGCCCCAGCCCGCTACTGTAAATTCCACCCCAGAAATGAAGAGGGCATTTAATTGGAAGAACCTGTTTCTAGGAAAAGGAAAGTCTGACCCTAAAACTGCAAGCACAAGATCGAAAGAGAAAGAAAAGAAAAGATGAAAGTGATTGGAGCTTATTTTTGGTTTATTTTCTGTTAATTGTTTACAGGGGTTTCCTAGACTTCTACCATAGTTCTTAATTATGTATCCAAGTCATCAATGAAAACCTCTCTTTCAGTTTTTGTTTTTCTTGTAATTTTGAGATTTTTTTGTTCTTTAATTTTGCATTTTTTTTTACGTATATTTTTGTTAAATTTTGTATTTTGATGTTCGGATTTTTAGTTCATTGTATACACAGCAAGGAGCCACACTTTTCTTTCCTTTTTGACTTTCTTTATTTTCCTCACATATTTCCTGATGGTTCTCTCACCATTTGGAATTCATTTGACATACAATCAAAAGGAAGAATAACAAACAAAATGAACAAAACTAAAATTAAAGAACATACCTAACTACATCATTATAAATATGCATTGCTTTAGGCATTTAAAAACATTTCAGTTTAATG
Organism: Polypterus senegalus; assembly: GCF_016835505.1. Lineage (NCBI taxonomy): Eukaryota > Metazoa > Chordata > Cladistia > Polypteriformes > Polypteridae > Polypterus > Polypterus senegalus. The sequence continues at coordinate 103,300,236 of NC_053163.1, read as the reverse complement.
AGTGTTGCAGAATATTATCATATAAAAAATCATATACACTTTATACACGTTTATTGACTACCATCATTACGTTTTTGAAGACATTAATTTATATGATTTTCTTTTACTGTCTGGATTTTGTTATTTTGTAAGGTTTTGTTGAAGTTAATGAGTGAGCATTTTGGACTTATTCTTGCCTCATGGATATTGCCATTTTCTATGCTATTTCTTTGGCTCAGCCATATTTTCGGGGTTTGTGGAGATGCTTTATAACATCATAAAATTGCCAATTATAAAAAAAACTACGGTACGCATTATCTAGCATTCTAGTTTTAGATTTTTACCTAACATCAAACAAATGAATGAAAGTGAGGGAAAGAATGAGTATTTTATTTTCAGGAAACTTTGCCTACTTTTTCAGTACATGCACACTGATTTTGATACCATTTGGCACACTTATTCTTTAAGGATATTTATTAGAAAAATTCAAGTTCCATTGAGAGTGTTCTAAGCAAATTTTTGAAATTTCAAAACCTCAACACTGGAAAGAATTTAAGATTTTTCAAAGTCGTCTATCTTAAATCAGAGAAACATTTTGTAGAACTTCAATCATGGTTTAGTTTTCTATTTCAGTTTTAACGTGAGAGAAGTTCCTTAAAATTATGTGTTTTGTATATTTTCATCTTTCATTTGTTGATAGCAAACTAGATCATAAATACAAGTTAGTGAAAGGATGGAGGAGCTGTGTGCTTGAACAACCTGCAACTGTGGTACACCAGCCCACTTCTCCATTTGCTGGAGGTAAGTTAACAATAAAAGTATATTTAAACAAAAATCAAATGTCACTTATCTAAAATCAGAATGAGAGGAAAAGAAGTATGTCAGCATTACTGTATAGGCACAGACTGAAAAAACATGTTCTCAGTATGTACAGTTTATTATGTTAAAAACAACCTTACTGCTGCAGTATCTGCACGTTATATTAATTCTGTCTCTGACACTGTCATTTATCGGCAAAGCTCCAGGCCAGCTTTTCATCATAGTCCAAAGCAGTCAACAATTTTATCTTGAGACCCATGCAGATTTTAGCTGTTCTTCTGGCATCAAGTCAAGTCAAGTCGGGGAGCATGCACTGTGACAGTGTGTCGCTGCACCCACTACACGATGAAAGAACTCAGGATCCCAGTTTGCAACCCCCCAAGCAGATCCAGTCCCACCCTCTGGAAATTACCCTCTATCTGCCGCAGCCAGGTGTTACATGGGCGACCCCTTGACCTGCCACTCGAGTCCCCAACAATGAGGATCTTATGAGCTGGATCACCCTCAGGGAAACACGCCACATGACCGTAGTGCTGTAATTGACGCTCCCTCACAATGCAGGTAATGTGCCTCGTTTGGGAGTCCATGAGCAACCGCTCATTCGACACAAAGTCAAACCAACGGTACCCAAGGATTTTCTGGATAGACACCGTACCAAAGGAGTCCAGTCTTTGTCTCAGGTCACTGGATAGTGTCCATGTCTTGCAACCATATAGCAAGACAGGAAGCACCAGGACTCTAAAGACTTGGACCTTCGTCCTTTTGCATAGATATCGGGAGCGCTGCACACCCCTTTCCAGCGACCTCATGACCCCCCATGCTCTCCCAATCCATCTACCTTCTTCATAAGAAGAGTCACCAGAGACATGAATTCAGAATTGACCCTCAACAAGGTCAACACTCTCTCCGCAAACAGACACACTGCTGCTGGCTGTGTTCAAGAGGTCATTAAAGGCCTGGATCTTGGTTTTTATCCAGGACACTCGCAAGCCCTGACACTCAGACTTCTCACTCAGTCTCTCGAGTGCCACGATCAGCGCCTCCATTGACTCTGCGAAACCACAACATCGTCAGCAAAATCAAGATCTGTGAATCTTTCTTCACCTACAGACGTCCAACAGCCACTGGACCCCACGACCTTGCCCAAAACCCAGTCCATACAAGCATTGAACAGAGTAGGAGCAAGAACACACCCTGTCGAACTCTAGAATCAACTGGGAAAAATGCAGAAGTCCTGCCTCCACTCTGCACAGCACTCACAGTACCAGTATACAGGCTGGCCATGATATCCAGCAACCTCGAGGGGATCCCGCAAACGCTCAGGATGTCCCACAGGGCAGCTTGATCAACTGAGTCAAACGCTTTGCGAAAATCAACAAAGGCTGCAAGGAAACTCTGCCGATATTCACGTTTGTACTCCATGAGAACCCTCAGTGCCAGGATGTGGTCGAGGGTAGACTTCTTAGGTGTAAAACCAGACTGTTCTGGTCACTGGTAGGTTAGCAAGTGATCACGGATCCTATTGAGGATGACCCTAGCAAGGACCTTGCCAAGCACCGAGAGCAGTGTTATCCCCCAGTAGTTGCTGCAATCCAGGCGATCACCCTTCCCTTTCCAGATAGGGATCACAAGTCCCATTTACCAGTCAGTTGGGATGATGCCAGTCTCCCAAATGGAAGCAAAGATTGCTTGCAATGCCAGGAGGACAGCCTTACCACCAGCCTGGAGAAGTTCACCCCGGAATCCACAGATCCCTGCATACTTTCCCCCCCTCAGCTGGTTCACCACCTGTGCAATCTCAGTGAGACTGGGTGGTTCACAGATAATCGGAGGATCAGCCTCAAGAACAATGGACCCAGAGATATCCAAAGTCCTAGCCGGAGGATCAACTTTGAACAACTGCTCAAAGTAGCCAGCTGCAGTGTCATCCGTAAGGACCGTTCCATCAGCTGCCCTGACTGCGACTCTCCGAGGAACCAATTCAGATGTGCGTAATGCTTCAATTCCTCTATTAGCAGGACGTGGGTCGCTAGACCACAGATGTTGTGTCACTTGCTCACAGATTCCTCTAACAAACGCCTCTTTATCTTTCCTCAGAGCCCTCGCAGCTGTCCTTCTCTGTTCCCGGTACAAACCAGAGTTGCCATTGAGCCATGCACTGCCACTCCTCTCGATGATATCCAGGGTGCCCTGCGAGATGAAACACCTCCCTCTGGGAACACCAGTAACATCAACACAACCCTCAGCAACATTCAGGGTTTTGTCACGGAAGGTCTCCCACATCCCATTAGGATCAGCAGTTGTATCCAAATCTGAGAGTTCCGCTCACAAATTGCGTGCAAACTCATTAGAAACAGCCTGGTTTTGGAGTCTGGCCAAGTCCAGGCTTATTTTCCTAGTAGGTGGTAACCTACTGGACCTAAGCTGGATCCTAAGAGTAGCAACAACAAGTCTGTGGTCAGAATTCACAAACTGGGTACTTCTGCAAGAGCCACCAGGGTCTGCCTGCGAATGTGATTGATCTCCTTCACTGAACCACCAGTTTTGGAGTACCAAGTCCAACGATGCGGTTCAGGGCACTGGAACCAGGATCCAGTGATTCGCAGCCCCTGACCCTTTGCAAAGTGGGAGCCGAGACAATCCTCATAGCCAGCCCTGTCAGTGCCAGTGGTTTCATTGAAGTCACCCATGACCAGAGGAGTGTCACCCTGTGGGCACCCATCAACCACAGAGTGAAGCTGCGAATAAAATGTCTCCCTTGCCAAGACATCACTGACCACAGTCGAAGCATACAGTACACTGAGACAAAAGACAAGGCACCCAGGGAGTGCCATAATCTGAGTCCCATAATATGCTCGTTGAAAGGAGTGACATCGAACACCATCGGAAGAAGCCAATCCGCTACAGCAACAGCTACTCCCTGAGTATGACAGCCATCAGACCGACCAAACCAATAAAAGGTATGTCTTTCATAGGCCTTTCACAATCAACAGCTAACAGGAGATAGATCAACGGCATTTTTACATCACTTGAATTTGAATCTACTCTTTATGTAACCTATTGAGCCACCACAAGCCTTTTTGGACTACGTTTTTTAACTATACAGTATTGCCTCGCAGTTAGGAGACTTGGGTTCGCTTACCAGGTCCTCCCTGCGTGGAGTTTGCATGTTCTCCCCGTGTCTGCGTGGGTTTCCTCCGGGCGCTCCGGTTTCCTCCCACAGTCCAAAGACATGCAGGTTAGGTGGATTGGCGATTCTAAATTGGCCCTAGTGTGTGCTTGGTGTGTGGGTGTGTTTGTGTGTGTCCTGCGGTGGGTTGGCACCCTGCCCAGGATTGGTTCCTGCCTTGTGCCCTGTGTTGGCTGGGATTGGCTCCAGCAGACCCCCGTGACCCTGTGTTCGGGTTCAGCGGGTTGGACAATGGATCGATGGATTGTAAAGTGAGGTAAAAAAGCATACATTCTGAAGTCCACTAATGAATATAATTGCATGCTATTCCGCTGTTCATTTAAACTATGATTCACTATTACAAATATATTAAATAAAAAAAATGTGATCATTGACTTTTTGAAGTAAATACAAAAAATGAAACTGCTCTAACTATAAAACCATCCATCCATTTTCTAACCCGCTGAATCCAAATACAGGGTCATGGGGGTCTGCTGGAGCCAATCCCAGCCAACACAGGGCACAAGGCAGGAACCAATCCTGGGCAGGGTGCCAACCCACCGCAGGACACACACAAACACACCAAGCACACACTAGGGCCAATTTAGAATTGCCAATCCACCTAACCTGCATGTCTTTGGATTGTGGGAGGAAACCCACGCAGACACGGGGAGAACATGCAAACTCCACGCAGGGAGGACCCGGGAAGCGAACCCGGGTCTCCTAATTGCGAGGCAGCAGCGCTACCACTGCGCCACCGTGCCGCCCAACTATAAAACCCAAGTTCCTAAATTCACCTGACTATTATGCCATGCGGACAATTTGTAACATGTTGGATTATTTTTGGTCATTGATTTTTTTGTAAGATAATCAGCTTAAATTCTCTTCATCTCCATGTCTAAAATTTAAAATGAAGTCCCCCAGTCAGTCAGTCAGTCATTATCCATCCCGCTATATCCTAACACAGGGTCACTGGGGTCTGCTGGAGCCAATCCCAGCCAACACAGGGTGCAAGGCAGGAACAAATGGCAGGGCACCAGCCCACCACAGTGAATTCCCCCAACTAGCCATTTAACAACTAGGTTATAACAGCTGGTAGTTGATTAGTAGCTGGGATAATTTCTAAATTTGCCATTTATTTATTTATTTATTCATTCATTCCATCTAGTGGATATGGGACTTTCTTGAGTGTGAGAGCCTATGAGCAAAGAAAGGTAAGTTTAGACAGGAAAGTGAGTTTGAGGTTCAGTCAGAAATAGTTCAGTACCTTCTAACAACAGACAGACAATCAAGAGCAATGACATTAAGCACAGGAGATGTTCCCATTCACAATCTATGCCAGTGAAGACAAGCTAAAAGACACCAGAATTCTCTATAGACAGCAGGCAGGTACATTAAAATAGAACACGTTTTCTGGGTGGCTGATTCCCTGTGACCTCAGCATAAAAATGCATTAACTAAAAACAGAACGGTGTTTTAATGGTCTTGTCTGAGTTTAAATTCAGAGCATTGAAGACAAAGTCAGAATCTGAGTGTTATGTGTCTGTTACCAATGAACTTACAGATAAAAATTGTTGTCCTAGAAACTGAGTACTACAAGATAAACATATCAGAGTTAAAGGTACACCTGCTTCAACTTCAGGTTACCGTGACATTAAAAAAACACTATGATCATTTACATAAACCAAAAGGAGCAGCTTATATTTAAGTAGATTTTGATACATGTTTGTTTTCGACTTTTCTGCTCTCCTTTAGAGTACATTGACTGTTGTTTCCAAGTGCACACAGATATTTTTTTTTTTCATTTTTCCTCACCTGCTTCTGCCGCTACTAAGGCCTCATTAGCTTGTAACACTTAATTGGCATAATATTTTTGCGACTACCGGTATTATTCAACAAGAAGACCTACAGTGCTACTAAATACTTATTTAAACCCATAAAAAACATTTTCTTCTTGCAACCATATTTAGTTTGTCTTGTTCATAGATGGCTTTTTGTAGAATTTTACTGGAAGATACTAAAATGTCAGTATCTATTTTTTTTAAATTATGGTTCTTAATTGGCTTGTGTTAGAGTTTGCATTAGTAGGACTTGAGATGGACTGACATGTGGTAGAGGGCTTTCTTCTACCTAGCGCTTATCGCGTCTGAGGACAGTGATGTCCTGATTTGAAACTGACTCCATGTGAGTATGGGTTTGTAAATAAGTGGACTGTGTAACAAATTAGCATTCAACAACAACGACATTTATTTATATAGCACATTTTCATGCAAATAATGTAGCTCAAAGTGCTTTACATGAGGATGAAAGAGTAAAAAGACAAAATAAATAAGAATTAAAATTAGCGAACACTAATGAACATAGAATAAAAGAGGTGTGTGTTACAGTAATCTAGTCGACTGAAAACAAAAGTGTGAACTAATTTCTCAGAATCTTGCAATGTTATAAGAGGTCTAACCTTTTCTATATTTAAGTGAAAAAATGCTGTCCTAGTAATCTGATTAATATGTGATTTAAAATTCAGGTCAGAGTCAATAATTACCCCTAAATTCTTTACCTCCGTCTTGACTTTTAATCCTAATGGATCAAGGTTATCTATACTAATAAAGGGCAAAGCCCTCACTGACTCACTCACTGACTGACTGACTCACTGACTCATCACTAATTCTCCAACTTCCCATGTAGGTAGAAAGCTGAAATTTGGCAGGCTTATTCCTTACAGCTTACTTACAAAAGTTAAGCAGGTTTCATTTCGAAATTCTACACGTAACGGTTATAACGGTCGATAACGGTTGACAACGTCTGCCATGTTGAACTTTCTTATTTATGGCCCCATCTTCACGAAATTTAGTAGGCGGCTTCCCTGCGCTAACTGAAACCGATGTACGTACTTATTTCGATGGTATGACGCCACTGTCGGCCGGCATATTGAACTTTCCAACGTCACTAATTTTCCAACTTCCCGTGTAGGTAGAAGGCTGACCCCATCTTAACGAAATTTGGTAGGTGGCTTCCCAGCGCTAACCAAAACCTATGCATGTTCTTATTTCGGTGGTATGACGCCACTGTCGGCCGCCATATTGAATTTTCCAAATGTCACTAATTCTTCAACTTCCCGTGTAGGTAGAAGGCTGAAATTTGTCAGGCTCATTCCTTACAGCTTACTTACAAAAGTTAAGCAGGTTTCATTTCGAAATTCTGCGCGTAATGGTCATAACGGTCAACAACGTCCGCCATGTTGAACTTTCTAATTCATGGCCCCATCTTCACGAAATTTGGTAGGCAACTTCCCTGCGCTAACCAAAATCGATATACGTAATTATTTCGGTGGTATGACACCACTGTCAGCCGCCATATTGAATTTTCCAAACGTCACTAATTCTCCAACTTCCAGTGTAGGTAGAAGGCTGAAATTTGGCAGGCTCATTCCTTACAGCTTACTTACAATATATAAGGCCGTCTGTCACTCCGGTCTCTACATTCCCTTCCTTGCTTCGCCACGGGATTAACGTCTTCCTGCTGATAACTACAGCCTTTTTATTTAATCCACGGCTTCTCCGCTGTTTTATTGTTCATTTATTATGATTTAGTTATTGTGTAGGTATTTTAGATTTACTTTACATTGTTCAGGTACCCATTTCCTTTATCATTCCAACCGTACCCCCATTGACATGTCTATTGAGGTGATCACCATCGATCAAAGAACTGTCACCTACCGAGTGGTTTCCATGCCCGGAGATGGCACCTGCCTTTTCATATTGCACGGCCATATCAGGCTCACTCTTGATATCCGGAGGAACATTGTGTCTTATTTATTGAGTCACTGGGACAGGTTCAAGGTGTGGACTGATGGCGGTACAGGAGATAATTCTACTACACAGGAGCACTATAAGAGTGAAATGCTTAAGCTCTTCACCTATGGTTCTACATGTGACTTGATGGCTGCCGCTGAATTGTTCGGTTGTCGCTTTCAAGTGTACCGAAATGGCCAAATATTTTACACCTTTCCACAACCAACAGTGCCTCTTAAACATCTTAGATTCACAGGTGACGATTTCAGTAGTGGACACTTTGATGTTTATGAATGTTTAAACTCTCAAAAGCTGGATGTGAAGTTATCGATGAAACTGGTTGTATGCTTACAATGCTTGACAGATGCCGAATGTCACTTCAACACAACAAGTCCTGCAAATACTGTCGTAATTGAAACAAACCATGAAACTCAAACTAATTATGACAGCAGTAATACAAACTGTGAGATTTCAGACAAGATTACTTTTCACATGGCCAGCTGTACGTTGCATGCTTAAGAGTAATCTCAGCGCACAGCTTGGTCATATTATAACCGGAGGGCCGAACTGACAATGTGGTATACAAAGAGATCCTTAACAAATAATTATTGGTATATTTTCCCTCAGTTTAAAAAGGTTTAATTTTCTTCTTAATAAAAATTTTAAGGCAGTACTTCGCCGCTGCAAAGCGCGGGTATTTTGCTAGTTTCTAATAACCTCATTATATTTTAAGTTATATTTTTGCCAATCACTAAAATTTCTGTTTTCTCTTTATTTAGTTTGAGAAAATTACTACTCATCCATTCAGAAACACAAGTAAGACATTGTATCAGTGAATCAAGAGAGCTGGGGTCGTCAGGTGCTATTGATAAATACAGTTGTGTGTAATTAGCATAGCTGAGGTAGCTCACATTTTTCCCTGAGATAATCTGACCTAACGGAAGCATGTAAATCGAAAAGAGCAGTGGACCCAGGTTAGAACCTTATGGAATACCATATAGAATATCATGTGTCTTTGAAGAATAATTACCACAACTAACAAAGAATTTTCTACCTGCCAGGTAGGATTCAAACCAATTTAAGACACTGCCAGAGAGGCCCACCCATTGACTAAGTTGATTTCTAAGGATATTGTGATCAATGGTATCAAATGCGGCACTCAGATATAAGAGGATGAGAATAGATAAATGGCCTTAGTCAGAATAAGTGCACATGGAAAACAACTGTTTAGTGGACCTGTTGTGTTAGCTTTCACTGCACGAGTTTGCCGGAGTAAAGTATTTGGAATAGAAGTTTAGGGGGTAGTCATAATTAAGGCACCACTTCCACAATGTATAAAAGTGTATAAAAGTGGGCCTGGGGAAAGAATCATGAAAAACAATGAAACAGTACAGAAATTGAGAAAGTATGGCAAAGAGAAAAGAGCAGGATTGAGCAGTGGCCAGTTTGATAAGAGAAGGTGGCAAAGCAGTCAGGGAAAACTCTAAGCTAAGGCTGTCTCAGAGGCACTCCCAGTAAGGATGGATTACTGTGCTGCAGATACCTCAAGTGATAGTGTTGCTTCTAGGGATCCCGAGGGATGGTGAAAGGGACATGGGTCATGGAGGGGGCTTCTAGGGATCCTGCAGATGGTGAGGAGTTAGGGAAGATGGATTCTGGCTCAGTGCATCCCATTGGATGCAAAGTGATGGTGAGCAGAAGAGGAGTCTTAATCGGGGTTGCTTTCACTAAGGTCTTGAACCCACTGAGCATGCCTGGAAGTTGGGTGGGCATGGCCAGATGAGAATATGAAAGAAAAAACACTGGGATGGAGTTTTAATGAAGATTCTAACTTTTGATTTTATCCTTGGATTTATTGTTTATTTATTAACTTTATTTATTGGTATTTAACTTCCTCACTGGGCATTGGATTTTTTGAATTATTTATTTAAGAAGATTTTGCACTTCACTGTACACTTTTTTTGAATAAAAGCACAATTCACTTTGACACCTATTCATATTGTTCTGTGTCTTCATTTATTCTATTCCATCTAGTGTCCTGAGTTCAAGAAGGATTATGTCAACTGTTGGCAACCCAGGCATTACAAACCCCATGACTACAGACGTGTATTCTTCATATAACTAATTATGTGTGTTATAAAACCAATTTCCTCTCCATTAATGATTATGTGTGTTGTTTTAAAGAGATTGAATACTTCTGTGATCAATTATTGTGGGCTTTATAGTTGTACTTATTTTAGACTACTTTGTGTAGATCTGTTTTTACTTTGACATTAAAGAGTTTTTTTCTATTCATCAGCGTTAAAAAGCCAAATTAAATCCAGTGTGATTCAGTGCTGTATAACAATAAAAGGTGAAGAGTTCCATGGGGTGAATACTTTTATTGGTACTGTATCTGTGATAGTGTAGGTCAAATCACTCACTAATACAAAGAAAATGGTCATTGTTTCTAGAGTGAAACTCAAGTCTTCTTTAATTCTTCTTCAAATCTTCTTTAATTGACTCCCATGTTAGAGTGGTGAAAATAATGTGCTCAGGATAATGAAATATAACATACCGTTTCCACTTTTGTGGCCCTGTCTTGAACTAAGCAAGTTAAGAATATAAATGGATTGATGAATAGACGGATGAAGGTCTTATTTTGCTAAACATCTGAATGTCTTTACACTGAATTAAATACAATACATTTAAACAACAACCTTCTTTCTAAGATTTTCTATAAGGACTGGGTGTTAAAAAATAATATTCACTTTTACTATAAAGTAAATTTAGACTCTGCTTAAATAAATACTGCTGCTGCCTCTAGGTTTTGGATTGCCGAGTCTGAATTCCACTACCTGTGTTTATTTTCCAGGTGTATTTTCTAGTGTCCTCTGGTTTTTCACTCAAAGGATAGGTAGATTCATTCTGTCCCTGTAAAAATAAGTGTGGCTGTGTACATGGCAGTTACCCATCCTGATGTGAATTGTGACTTGCATCCATTTCTGTTGGCTAGGCTCTGCCTTCGACAGCACTGAACTGCATTGAGCAAGCTTAACAATAGGTTCATAACTACCTTAATAGTGGTGTCTTCTATGGTTTGGTGTGATAAATTCAAAAATGTGTACTACCCATAATACTTAGTACTATTTAAAAAGGAAAGTCTCCACAGCCTATTTGTAGAGTCAACAGGAATACATTAAAATGTTAGACCTAACTATAAAGAGTGGCATTTAAATACAGAAGCATTTTATATCTGAGAAATTCAACTCATTGGAACGCATATTATTTTATTGTTTAATATTAGTAATGGAAATCTATAACTTTTACTAAATGTTATTGCTTACTCCTCTGTGCAATAACAGTAGATTTGTTCAATGGACAATTAATATTTCCGCATTATTAAGTTCAGATACAGTTTTCCTCCTTCGCTTCAAACATTTCTTTCCAGAATTACATTTAAGACTCTCCTGGTTCTTATCTTGAGGGATTTCAACAATGTGCTTGATTAACTTGCGATTAATACAGAGGTATTGTGCCAGAAAAAGAGCCCTAATTGACAGCTTACTCAGCCTCTGGAGATTTAAGCAATAAAGCTTCTATTATTTTGGAGATATAGAGGAAAAAAATTAATTAAATTAGAAACGGAATTGCAAGATGTTTAATTTTCTTTCATTGAAGTGTCAAATATTAACACATTTTAATATATTTATGAATGTTATCAATCTGAAAAAAGAACATAGAAATATTAGGCTCAATGAATCATTAGGAATGGGTAGAGTATTTTTACAGATGATCACGTAAGTTTATTTTATAGCTGTCTATACCAGGCAGAAGGTTAACGTTTCAGTTCAGCAAAGTACAGAAAAGAACAGAAATTCTTATAAAATATGATTTCTTTGTTAATCCTTTATTTTTAACGATTAATATCCTTCACATTTTTCAGGATTTATTTCATTTATTCACATAAAGTATGCTAGACAGTGCACATAATATATGTATAAGGAATGTCATTATGAATTTCATTATTTAATGTAAGGACAATAGAAATGAAAGGGCAAATAATTTGTTGCATAATAAAGTGTCACATAAAAACTAGCCCCTCCAAATTATAGCATCTAAAATGTTTTATAAAAAATAAAATCCCATTAATGACATTATTTTAAACACCAAGTGTAATATTCTGTTTTGTTATAAAAAAACTTAGGGTTAGGATTAACTTATCAAACCAATTTAGAAGTCACTTTATGCTTAATACAAAAATACTCTTCGCACCTTGTTGAGATTTGAGGAAACTCATTTTCTCTGCTTAAACAATGTTTGTACCTGAAAAGTTATTTTTAGCTTTTGAGTATTTTATACTTTTTAAGTGTAATTTTGTAGTTTTATTTTCAAGCCTGAGCTTGGCAACTAATATATATGCGCTAAATAATCATGTATTATTATAGGAAAATATCTAGGAAAGAGGCATTAGATAAGGCAGCTCATACGAAAATAAAAATAATTCAAATGAAAAACACGTTCACCTTTTTTTTAATGAGAACTCATACTGTATCAAAGTAGAATGTGAATGGAAAGCAGCAAAGATGAACAAAGTAACAACCACCATTGACTAAAAACTTTATGTTAATAAGGAAGCCCTCCACAGGGTACACACTGATCACCTTTACAGATTAATAGATAAAAATATTTACAACCATTAAGTTTGGAACAATAGCTAATTTCTTCTGTAATCCAGATATGCCTCCATTATAATGTTTTATCATTCAGTACTGCCTACTTTTGATATTGTTCACACGAGTTGTCAAAGCATTCTGCAATACAGGTCTGAGAATTTAGTTGGCCTATCCATTACTTTTTAGTTTTATTTGTCAAACCCTTTCTAATATTTTTTAGAATACTGAAGACAATAGGTCCTTAAAATTAGACATGGTGTCCCACAGGACTCTTTTTTCTATGTATATTTTGTGTTTGTGGTAGCATTTGGTTTGCCTTGGACTGTGTACATTTCCAAATATCACAGACCTATTTATGGTCATCTTTTGGTAAACTTAACTTTTGTTTTTAAACAGAATAATCCTTTTCAGAAAGGAGTTGACCTAGGAAGTTCAAATTTCGACTTGTTTCTATGTTTGTGTGTAGACATTGCACATTATTCTTTGTGCTTGTGCTGTATAATTGTTGTAAGTGAAAATGAAAATGAGCAAAGAAGAATAAATTGAAATATCTAATATATTGAAGCTTAATACATCTTTTGTCTGCCTTCTGCTTTATGGTTTTATCTGACATCTAAGTGTGTAATTAGCTTTAATTTTTAGTAATGATTGCTCTATTTAGTGATTTGTGTCTGATGTGTTGTTCTTTCATGTACTGTTTTGTGGCTGTATGTTTCAGCACTACTGTGATGAACAACAAATACTTTTAATTGTATTATAAGGTATAATGATAAGAAATTAACCTGAACTGAATTTAAAGAAATGTCAGACATATTTCAATTAGAATATACTAAAAAGAAAATATTAAAAGAGTTTATCCTTGCCTTTACCGTGCAGTTCTGCTGTCGGTAAGCACTGGTAGGTGTGTGTTGATATTCACATAATGTGTGTTACATCAGTTAGTAAGATAAAAGGGAATGCACACCCCACTGGTACAAATGGCGCTAATATTGAGATTTAGTAATGTTTGACAAATATGTCTGAGACATTTCTTTATTTCCTACACATTTATTAAAAATGTTATATAAGTTTTATATACGCACTCTACAATAACAGAATGCTTTTTCACTGTGTATGATTGGGTGCTATTTTCAGAACAGTTTTGTTTTAGTCCTTGTATGGAGTAGATATGTCTAGAGGTAACCGCCACAATATTATGTTAGCACTTTTTAAATTATTATTACAAAATACAATAAACTAGGGGCATTGGCACTACCAGGTTGGTGGATTGCAACTGGAAGTCCCATAGGAAACCAAGAAAGACAGCCACCTTGCAGAAGAGGGGTGGTATGTCGTGTATGTATGCTGGGTGCTTCAAAGGTTAATGTGGCCAGTGAGAGTGCCTTTCCAGGCAAAAAGAGCAATTTCCTAGTCCTGTGTTTGTCTGGTGACAGAAATGTGAAAATGACTAATAGATATTGTAGTCTTGGTACAAGCAAGTGCTAGTTGATCAAGCTAACTTTTATTAGAGAGGCAAATCATAAATCATGTTGAATGTTAAGTGGGGAACCTGTAATTCTTAATTTAAGATGTAATTTTAAATGTCTTTTCTTTATTTTTGGGTGAAATATAGATAGAGACTGTCTTACATAGAGCATATCTGATGCCTTATCAAGTGATGCATGCATAGTGAAATGCTATTATGAGGAGGCATCCTTGGATGCAAATGCGACATGAAAACACAACATGCAGAGGCAAACAAAAGAACAGAAGCAATAAATAAAATATTATTTTTTAGATAGAGATATATCAGATATTCAAAATAGCACTGTAGATGCATTTACCCAAAATTACGAAAGTTCTGCAGCTTCAGTATGCTTCATGGGATTCTAGCAAAAGTAAGACATGTTGAAATGATTCCACAGACAAAATATCTTCGTCTTTAAAAGCTTTCATAAAAATTCAAGGTAAAATAGTTCACATAAAAATAGAGAAAAAAATGTATTTAACAAACAAAAGTTCTGTTTAAAGCTTATATATCTTGTTTCATTCTTTAAGTTTGCTCATACAGTTGAACCATTTCTAAACAGTCAAAAAACTGCATGCCTATTCCATTTACTTACTTCAAATGGTCTATCAGCCCTTGCTAGCAATGGGACCAGTTCCAAACTGACTTAATTGATACTCTGTATTACAGATATAGCTAAGAAGGTTCTATCTCATGTTAACTTACAGGGGGTAAAAGCAATACCATATTCAATAGCTATGAAAGAAAATTCTATTCTACTTAAATAAACATTAATATAAGTTTAACTTAAAGGTTTAACTTTCTAAGATAGGCTCTTGCCAGCACTAAATATATGTAATCCGCTGAAGGTCCTAATGACCAACATGTTGTTTTGTTGTTAATCACAAGAACAAGAAAATATGAACACATACCTCCTGTTCTTAAATCCTTACACTGGCTCCCGGTTAAGTTTAGGGCAGATTCCAAATTCCTCCTTTTAACATATAAAGCATTAAATGGCCAAGGTCCCACTTACTTGTCTCAACTTATCACGACTTACAAACCAGAACGCACATTAAGATCTCAAGATGCTGGCCTGCTTATTAATGCAAGGATTAATAAAATAACACTGGGAGGTAGAGCTTTTAGTTACAGGGCCCCTAAACTGTGGAATGGTCTACCTGCTACTATAAGAGATGCCCCTTCGATCTCAGCTTTTAAATCCCGGCTTAAGACTCACTACTTCAGTTTAGCATATCCTGACTAGAGCTGCTGATTAACTGTACAGACTGCATCTCTGTTGTTAGTCATTAGAACTACAACATAAGTAACATGATAGTTATAATTTGATACTAACCCTCACCTATTCTGTTTCTGTTCTCGGTACTCAAATGTGGCACTTGGTGCAATGGCCCACCTGCCAAGTTGTTGTGCCTGCCTAAGGTAAAGTCATCCCTGATGGAGGATCGCTGGAATCATGCGAAAGAGAGGTCTTCTCGCAAGCCTCTCTCTCATTGTCCCTGTGTAGCTCCTGACAAATACCACTCACAAATGGAATATCCCAGTCACAGCTCATCTGCCTAAACAACTGATTTGTTTAGGCAGTTTAATACCTTCCTGCAGGCAATGGCTAATAGGCTCATATATGTCCAAACATAGTCACCCTTGGAAAGCTGGTTTGATACATGTTTCATTCCCCCTTGTCATAAATTTCACATCCTGAATTCGACCTTAAGATTGGGGGGAGTTGGTTAGGTAATCAGACCATTACTGTTCTCATCAATAAAGTAAAACATGCCTTTTGAAACAAAAGCTATGCTTTGTCTAGCTTGTAAATAAAAATATACAAAATATTTGTCAAGCTTTATTAGAACTAAGAGCAAGACCATCAAATGTTTGGGATACTTTACAGTCAAAAGAAAACTCATGCTCCCAAGCATTGAGAGTTCATGTAATGTTGCATTTTGGGGCTCAGGTTGGAGGCAAGGACACAGAGAAAGCACATGACCCAGAACTGGACAGATCATCCATCCATGCTCCAACCCGCTGTATGCTAACTACAGGGTCATGGGGGTCTGCCAGAGCCAATCCCAGCCAACACAGGGTGCAAGGCAGGAAACAAACCCCGGGCAGGGCGCCAGCCCACCGCAGGGTGCACACACCCACACACCAAGCACACACTAGGGACAATTAAAAATCACCAACGCACCTAACCTGCATGTCTTTGGACTGTGGGAGAAAACTGGAGTACCTAGAGGAAACCCACGCAGACACGGGGAGAACATGCAAAGTCCATGCACAGACCTGGGAAGTGATCCCGGTTCTCCTAAATGCAAGGCAGCAGCGCTACCCGCTGCGCCACCGTGCTGCCCCCTGGACAGATCAGAACCATGTCATTTCTTTGAGGAAGACAGCTGACATGCTACCTGAGGAACTTAGTTTTTCAATAGCAGCTGCAGCCTCAGGGGTGTACAAACACTAAGTGCCATTAGAGAAGGAGCGCGAGTTCTAACCTTGTATCTCTGTAGCAAAGGCACAAGCTCATGTGTCCTATGCTTGATGCACATTACCTGGCAGTGCAGCTCAACTCCAAATAGCTCATAGCTCATTCCAAACATGTTTATTTGCATTGAAATAGGGGCATAGAGCAGGCCACAAAGTTAAACTGAAATCATTGCCAAATTTTTCAAAAAATTCATTCACAGTTTTGGAAACATCACCTCATGTTGAAATCACTTCTTTTCAAATAAGTCTTGAAGGCTTGTGTCTGATTGGAAACTATATCCCAATATCATATGCTAGTTAGGCATTGATCTATCCTTATCACGGAACCCAATATGGGTGACAAAAGTGCCTTCTACTCCATTACATCACGGCCAGCCTGCACCATTGCTATTACCCAGCTGGACTGAACTTGTATATTTGCCATAATGCTGGTATTCCTTATCCCTATTGTGGCTGATGCCCCTTCGCTGTATATTCAATGGGAGCAACCATGGACTGTTCAATACCTCCCCCTGGACCCTAGATGGCCATCCCCCTGGGTTGGTACGGTGCGTCGGTTTCCCGCAAGGCTCCATGGGAATTGGAGTTGAGTGTAGCCCTGTTGGGTCCCACAGGTGCCGCCAGGGGGTGCTGCAGCTGGGATTCCTGAGCCCATATGTTCAGTGTATTCGCCACACCAGGAAGTGCAGCTGGAACTCGGCAGTCATCCACCTGGAGCACTGGACTATTAAAGGGGCTACCAGCCACCACTCAAGGGCCAGAGTCAGGAGGAGGAGGATGAAGCTTGGAGGAGGAGTGGTGGTGAAAAAGAGGAATGTGGTGTGGTTTATTTTGTGTGTTTTGGGACTGTGTTGTGCTTGTGGGGATCACTGGGAAGACGTGCCCCACAGGTGAAGAAAAATAAAGTTCTTTGTTTTTACAAATGCCTCCGATGTGAGTGTGTGTCGGATCAGGCGCCTATATAGCGCCATTTACACTATATAATATATACAGTACTTAAGAGTAATTCTCATCTTATTACAAAGTACACACAAAGATGCTAGAGTACATACCGTTCAGTTTAGATAAAGACCAATAGAAAACCCACACAATGGTGGACGAACATGCAGACTCCATGCATAACAAAATAGGGCCTGAAATAAAACATTCAACAAGTAATATATGTTTGAGTTAACTGTCATACTTCTATTCTACCGTAACACTTTCTCATTTATTACACAGTATATTAAAATAATGTAATACACAGTATTTCTAGTGCTTAGTATAATGTCTATGTGGTGTTCATTGTACCCTCTTATGCATCCTGGAGAGAATGCTACATTACACATGCATTAATCATTCATTTTATCATATACAGTATGGTATTTTTTTGCAGAAACTCTTTCACTTGTCATTCTGCGAATTCTTAAAAGCAGTCCGTGTAATACTCTCTGCAAAGAACAATGACTTCTTCACTATTAAGAAAACAAAACAGGATTCTGGCAAAATTAATCCTATCTTTATGTACAGCAAGGATAATTTTATTTAAATCATTCAATGGCCATGAAAAGCATGTTCCTAAAACCGTCTACTTTTCTATTAAGCGTACAGTTGCTGTCTACTTCATATGAATTTGATATGATGCAGGTTAGTCTGTAAGTAATTGAATTTGATTCGCTGATATTTGTAAAATGCAGCCCAGAAATATTTCTGCCTAAAACCTATAAAGCCAATGGCTATTTAAAGGTCTTTGGGAAGCTTAACATAACTCTTGGCACTGATCAGGATATCTTCTGTCCATATCAATTTTCCATTTGCATGCTTTTCATGATAGCCTATTTAGATTTTGCATCATCCTAAATATTCTGTCAGGAAAGTATTAAAGCAGTTAAATAGCTTTCTGGGATTTAATAGCAGACCTTCAGGGAAAATAACCCTGACAAATTAGTATTTTGTTCCATTTATTAGAGCTTTTAAAAGGTATTGTGACTCTGAACAACGAAAAAAAAAATGCAAAGAGCAATATAAACAGCTTTTCATTATTACAGCTTTCAAATCACTGTTAGAAATGGTTTAGTGAGCTCATACTTTAACAAAGAAACATTTTACAATAACTATAAGCTATTGGACTTATCAGTTGTTTTTTTGTTATTTCCACAACAAAATTTAACTAAATATTGCAGAAGTCTGATGAATGTCAAGGCATTAACTACCAAATTGTAGACTTCAGTTTTCTTTTTATTAAAGTTTCCAATGTTATGTTTGCATTGTATTAGTTATATCTGTATTATTACTTCTTTCTCTTCTTTCATATACAGCACATTGTTCTGATCTTTGCTTTTTTTTGGTTTGGTTATTCAATGATTTTCTCCATCCTTCTAAAATCAATAAGTTGTGTTGTCCGTTCTGCAAAACATTGTAAATGTCAACAGGCTGGCCTGTTACAGAACTTCATAGAAGTAGAGCATAGTCCTGCTAAAAAATTGAATTACAGTAGGATACTCATGGTTTGCATCTTCTTGGCAACAATGTTGAGAATCCTATAGCTTTCAGACTTTGCCTTTCTCATATTACAGTGTTGTGACACCACATTCTGTGACTTGTTCTTTATACATTTGTAAAGGGGATAATTTAAACTTTTCAGTTAATGGATGTCAGGCAATAGGTCGTAGTCTGTGTTTGGTCAAGGTAAAAAGAGTTCAGTATATATTGGAAGGTTGGAATACAAAACACGATTCAGAGTGTTTTATATAGTTAGATTATGCAGCTTTGGACATCCATAAGAAATAACCTTGAGCTTGTGTGTTAATGATTTTATAACATTTCTGGGCGTACTTTTAATGTGTTTTAAAAATTCTACAATTTCAGTGCATTCTGCCAACAGAGATTTTAACAAGTAAGTCAGGTGTTCTGTGTATGTTTTCAAAGGGCTTTGTATCTGGCAAATAGAGTTTTACTTTTAATTTTTTGATTGAGGATATATAATCTGTAACTAAAGATACATACCACCTGTAGTGTCACCAGTGTCTTGCTGTTGTTAATTTAACAGCAAGAGGATAAATAAGTAGTAAGTGTATATTGTGTAGAAATTACAAAATGAACTCAGTGAGTGTCAGCATTTAGTTTGGGAGGAAGCTTTGAGTTGCTTGATAGAAGTGGGTGGAAAAGACCCCCCTCTCCAAAGGCACACCTTAGCAGACTGTTGTGGAATGAGCCCGTGGCTAAAGGTCTTCCAAGACATACACTCACCTAAAGGATTATTAGGAACACCTGTTCAATTTCTCATTAATGCAATTATCTAATCAACCAATCACAAGGCAGTTGCTTCAATGCATTTAGGGGTGTGGTCCTGGTCAAGACAATCTCCTGAACTCCAAACTGAATGTCAGAATGGGAATGAAAGGTGATTTAAGCAATTTTGAGCGTGGCATGGTTGTTGGTGCCAGACGGGCCGGTCTGAGTATTTCACAATCTATTCAGTTACTGGGATATTCACGCACAACCATTTCTAGGGTTTACAAAGAATGGTGTGAAAAGGGAAAAACATCCAGTATGCAGCAGTCCTGTGGGCGAAAATGCCTTGTTGATGCTAGAGGTCAGAGGAGAATGGGCCGACTGATTCAAGCTGATAGAAGAGCAATGTTGACTGAAATAACCACTCGTTACAACCGAGGTATGCAGCAAAGCATTTGTGAAGCCACAACACGCACAACCTTGAGGCGGATGGGCTACAACAGCAGAAGACCCCACCGGGTACTACTCATCTCCACTACAAATAGGAAAAAGAGGCTACAATTTGCACGAGTTCACCAAAATTGGACAGTTGAAGACTGGAAAAATGTTGCCTGGTCTGATGAGTCTCGATTTCTGTTGAGACATTCAAATGGTAGAGTCAGAATTTGGCATAAACAGAATGAGAACATGGATCCATCATGCCTTGTTACCACTGTGCAGGCTGGTGGTGGTGGTGTAATGGTGTGGGGGATGTTTTCTTGGCACACTTTAGGCCCCTTAGTGCCAATTGGGCATCGTTTAAATGCCACGGGCTACCTGAGCATTGTTTCTGACCATGTCCATCCCTTCATGACCACCATGTACCCATCCTCTGATGGCTACTTCCAGCAGGATAATGCACCATGTCACAAAGCTCGAATCATTTCAAATTGGTTTCTTGAACATGACAATGAGTTCACTGTACTAAAATGGCTCCCACAGTCACCAGATCTCAACCCAATAGAGCATCTTTGGGATGTGGTGGAACGGGAGCTTCGTGCCCTGGATGTCCATCCCACAAATCTCCATTAACTGCAAGATGCTATCCTATCAATATGGGCCAACATTTCTAAAGAATGCTTTCAGCACCTTGTTGAATCAATGCCACGTAGAATTAAGGCAGTTCTGAAGGCGAAAGGGGGTCAAACACCGTATAAGTATGGTGTTCCTAATAATCCTTTAGGTGAGTGTACCTCATGGAGGGGATAGAGGGGATTTTCCCTAATGAAATAAAATTTTACCAACATCCATTTTTCAACAACAGCTTCCAATGTCTCCAGGGTTACTGCTGTGAGGTAGGAGGCTTTCCTGATAAGTTTGTTCAGGCAGTGAGTGACTTTTGAACTCAAGTTGCTTCTCAAGAAGACAACAGCATAAAACAATACACTTGGGTACTGCAGTCTGACAGAACATTTCCAGCAGTGTGTGCATGTATCAAAAACCGTTCTGGTACAATCTGTGAAAATTGTTTTATCTTGGTCTGGCATGCAAGAAAATAAAGTATGCTTTTATTCAAATTAATTTTGAATTCTAATATAGGACTTCATTTAAAATGGTTATCATACTCAGTGTTGAGTTAGGGTCCTACTAGTCCTTGGATGTTCATCTACATATCTGTATTAAACTAGATAGAGTTTTGTCAAGAAAGAAAAAGAAAAATAAACTTTCTTTACACCCTACACTGATGGATAAAGCGAAAAGAGGAACTTACCTCATCATAGCATCTGGTATTTGTAAAGAATTGAAGCTTTGCACATTCTGGAACTACTGTCCCAGTGTGAAAGGGGAACCCTGGTTTGCAGAGCCAATCACCCGCAATACTGTGTATAACTTCTTCCAAACTGTTTTGTTTTAATTTTCCATTATTAGTACATTATAATTACAGTACTACAATAACTCAAACAGGATTATATGAAGTGCTGTAAATTATATTGGGTGTTGTATATATTATTATGGATATACAAGGAGCACATTTTGTTAATTGTTTTACAGTATATTTTACTATCTTTATTTTAAATGGTGTTCATAGAGTTGTGTAAGGAGATATAGATGCAAATGTAATCGTTTTTATGTTGGCCTGCAGTCATGTAAACCTCAGATCAATGTATATTAATTTTCACTTATGTAAAGCTCCAGGTTCACTTTTTCATATGTTCTGGCCCTGTTCTCCAGCTGCATCTTTATCATCCTCCATTCCCACCCCTATTTTGTTTTCATCAGACATTACTATTTCCTGTTCTCCAGGCACTTTTCTACTCCTACATTTTTCAATGTACAGCTTTTCATCTTTTAATAAGAAGTTGATTATATTAAACTCTATAGCTGCTAAAATCCTCCTGCTGTCTTACTAGAAAAACCAAGATCAATGTTTAGTACACGCCTGGAGGTATTTATTTAATAACAACTCTTTTAGAACTTTTAGCTGCTTGCATTAATCTCTCTTTTTCAGCCACTATATCATCTCTTGAAAAAGGTGTTGCACTTAGCGGTATTCCATTAGCACAGGGCTATTTTGTTTTCTCTGCTTCTTTTATCAGTCATCTTTGAATGGTGGGACTGTCAGGTCTTTTTTTTCTTTTTTGATGTTGATGACTTTTCTCATTTGCTTGTATCTCCTTTTC
The DNA here is from genome assembly GCF_016835505.1 of Polypterus senegalus. Taxonomy (NCBI): domain Eukaryota; kingdom Metazoa; phylum Chordata; class Cladistia; order Polypteriformes; family Polypteridae; genus Polypterus; species Polypterus senegalus. The sequence continues at coordinate 103,277,959 of NC_053163.1, read as the reverse complement.
TTTAATATTAGTAAAAAATGTAGAAAAAAATAAATAAAAGCATATTCATTATGCAGCCAAATATGTTAATGTCACTGTAAACATTCAGTATGAATTTATTTATTTATTTTGTCGTGGACCCAAACATGTGCCAAGTAAACACATCCAACACCATTAAATTGTCATGGCTAGCCTGAACTGTTGATTCCCCACAGGATGTATTAATGGGCTCATGGGGGTTTTCATCATACGGTGGTCCTTCCATCAGGAATCATAATTCATCAAAGAAAGTTATTTGTCCCACAACTTTACAATTCAGTGTTTAAGTTCCTTTTACTACAGTAACTGCACATTCTTTTCTTTACTGATCACTTGTTGGCTTTCATAACACATCCATGACAAAGTATGACGAGTTGTGTATTCTGTTGCTGCGCCTTTAGCAATAGTAAGTTTTTTTTTAAAGTGAAAGGGTTCTGATGAATGCTGTTGTAAAGCACAGACCACAGGTTATGAATAAGCTGAACATTCTTCAGACATTAATGATCATTAACCTTTAATGTAACATCCAGAGACCCCCACACTTGACCCACCTTGTGGCTGCCATGTAAACACTAGGGAAATTGCACTGTGGAAAAGCAAATCCTAAATACTAATTCAAATACTAATTATATCCTATGTGAGGGATGGCCGGCAGTTCACGTCCCGCCGGAATGTCCCTGAAAGAAAAGAATGGAAGAAGGCAGCCTTTTCAGGGCACTGCATCCCCCGGGACGCTAGGTGGCAGCTCCCCTGGATGGCAACGGTTCCCCGGATACTCTCTCATCCAGTTCATTTCCTCAGCCCTGTTGGGTGCCGTGGGTGCCGCCAGGGGGAGCTCGCAAAGAACTTGGGGACAACCCGGAAGTACTTCGGAATAATGAGGACGGAAGCCCACAGTACTTCTGGGCTACTTGAGGAAGGATGATGTGGCGTTTGACCCGGAAGAAGAGAAGGAACACTTCCAGGTCATGGACTCTTTAAAGGACTGGTGAATACCCAGGAAGAGAGAGCCGGAGTTGGGTGGTAGAGTGACAGAGCTGCTGGGAGTGGAGGATTGATTTTTGTATTGATTATTGTTTATTGTATAATTATTGGAGAATTGTGGTGAGTGTGGTGTTTTGTGCACTGTATCTGAAGAAAGATATTAAAGTTCTTCTTGGTGCTTTTTACAAGTGTGTCTTGGACGTCTGTCTGTTGGGTTTCACAGGGCAACAGCGACCCCCTAGCATCCACACCTAGTATAAATCATTCAGCTTTGACCACATTCACACATCCCTTTAAGTTAAGAGGGCCTTCCTTGCATTCACTTATTCACTGATGAATAAGTACATTTTTGTGCTGCTTTTGAATTTTAGTAGTGAATTTTCTGTTTTATCTGGCTTGCATCAACCTGCCCTTGAGGTTCTCAAATAGCCAAAGCTGCATGTGTCCTTAAATGAAATGATATGGCGGCCATTTGTTTTTCAAAAAGCTCAGAATTAAAGGAAATATATCAGTTTCTGATTATCTTTACTGGTGTGCTTTGATCATTTTTAATGCATTTCTTATTTTGTGCTTTGGAGTTTGGTTCTTGATATATTTTATTTTATGCACACATCATGGCATTTTCTTGCCCTAATTAGAAAGTAACTGGGGTAGAAGGCACCCATGCAAAGTGTGTTGGATCAACTACCTGAAGCCAGCACTTGCAGGCTCTTCAGTAAGTCTTCTGAATGAGCTTTTTTCAGGTTATTTGCAGATTTTGACACAGTTGCAGCTTGTTGTTAAGCATCCCTGTAGCTGTCTTCACTAAGAACCCTCCGTTTCATGATGTAGGCCTTCAAAAATCTGAATTACTTTTATTTTGGTGCCAGTGATGGTCCCTGTCTCAAAAGTGCAATTTGTGTCCTGAGGGATGTGATTGATTTTTTAAGTGAAACAGTTCTAGTGCATTAGCTTAAAACCTTTCATAATTTTAAAGACTTGAACCTAGTCCCACATGGCCTTATCTATCCAAGATTAAAATGTCTTTATCTTATCACAGTAGACCATTGTCTCTTCTTTACATAGCTTGTAGTGTGGCTGTCTTCTCAAAATCTCTTATAAATGTTTGAAAATAATGTATGCTAACTGAAACTTAATAAAATATAAAACACATTTGCTTCACTAATTGTTTCTGTGCATTAATTGAAGGATGAGGATGTGCACATGTAAAATCTTAAATGCCTCTCAGAGTTTCAGGTATTGTTTTTGAAAGTGTCTTAGGAATTATTTTACAGATAAAAATTTGTAAACAGAAAGCCCCAGGCCACCACTGAACATGTACCCAAGCATTCGAAGTTAGGAAACATGAGATACTGAACTATTCCATATTTTGAATTTAAATAATGTGATAAGTTGGTTAAAGTAGTTTGTAGATATTTTAAGTTTTACTTGATTTCTTAGACATTGTGCTGTTTATGTCAATCAACCTTAGCCTTTGAGTATCAGTGATCTAAAGAGCTGGTTTAGTGTGTCTCTGCCTTTTCTTCTCCTTTACTTTCTAATGTTTTTAGGTTTATGATTTACTTGAAAACTGAAATGTAGGGAAAGCAAAATGACAGTTGCTTAATGTGTATGCATTTCTTTCCTTGATAAGAGGTAGTTACAGCTGCAAAAAAAAAAAAAGCCATTACATATGCTGCGGTGTCAATTATGAAGCATTTAAAAAGCCCAAGAATAGGCTCTGCAGTAGCATGCTCATCATAAATTCACCAGACTGAAATATTTTGTACACTGAGGTAAAATATTCTTAAATATATAACAAATTAACCAAGATGTTGCAGTGATTACAGTAATCATCATTACCTACTAAGAATTGCGTGTTCTTGTGGGTACTGAGTGCCATAACTGTAGTAGGCCATTGTTGTTTTGAAAAAGCCATACTTGAAAAAATAAGCACGAGAAGGGTATGAAAAGGTTGTTTTTGTTCTTTTGTTCCTATTTGGCATGCTGCCACACTGAGTAATGTTTCACAGTTTTGAAATCACAAGTTAGAATTTTTGCCTGAATGGAGTTAGTACTTACTTTTTTGTGTATATGAATTTCTATTTTTTATTACATTTATTTTAAGTATTTCATTACAGTATACATATCTTATATATAAATGTCTACGTGTGGAAGTGTATGTGTCTGTCTGTCAGGCCTGGAAGTGTGAGGCTACAGCATGAGGCTCAACAACAACAACAACAACATCTATTTATATAGCACATTTTCATACAAAAAAAAAAATGTAGCTCAAAGTGCTTTACACAATGAAGAATAGAAAAATAGAAGACACAATAAAAAATAAAAATAAGTCAACATTAATTAATATAGAATAAGTAAGGTCCGATGGCCAGGGTGGACAGAAAAAACACAAAAAAAAAAAGAGCCTTAAAGGCGACCACAAGTTAACAAGTCGGAAGAAGAAAAAACTATGAGGCTACAGCATGAAGCTGAATGAAAGCAACTCCATCACCAAAGTGAGACCGCCAAGGGAAGACAAACTCGCTTAGCCCGTGATACTCAAGCGAGGCGAGCACATCGGAAAAATGAAACTTCCAAGGAGAGAGAAACTTGCTTAGCCGCTGATAGACAAGGGGTTCGAGCATATCTGCAAAATGAAACCACCAACTCATTGCATTTAAATTTTTATTCTGACATCTTCAATAGTTTCTAGGAGCCTTACACAGCTAGTATATTATAAATCAGGAAGTCATACAATACATCTTATTCAAATTAAATTGGAAAGCCTACATTTATAATTATTTACTTAGCAGATGCTTTTATCCAAAGTGACTTACAAAAGAGGTAAACATAATTGAGTAATATCAGGCCAGGGCCTGTTTGTTCAGCAAGTGTAATAGGACAGGTAAGTAAAGCGGATTGCCACAAGTGAAGAGATGTAATAATTTACAATAATAGATTAAAATCGATAAGGCAGTTAAACTTAAACAACAAATAACCAACAATATAAAAGATCACAGAGCATAAGTTTTTTTTTCTTCTTCAATCAATTAGATAGATATTCACAGAACAGATGGGGCTTCTTAAATACATTAAGGGAGTTTTTTTTTGTTTTTGGATTTTTAAATGGAGCTTCCTAAATTTTCAATATATTCTTTCTATATTTAGTTGTAAACAGCAGGCAATTTTGAATTGTGTTTTTTTTTAGTATACCATTTTGTTTTACTTTTGCACCTCTTTTGCTAGGTCATGCCTCCCAGAAGTCATGTCATATGACATCATTAGTACAACACTGCTTAAGCGGCTAAATCTACAAAAAAAAAAATTGTTAGGGTGTTCTGGGTTCTCTGTATGTTTTGACTTTCTTGTCTTGGTTGTGTTCGTTGTTTTGCTTCTTTTTACTTTGTTTTATCTCCTAGTTAATTTCTAAACCATCAACCTTGCAATAGCAACTTTTGCATCGCTGGTATAAAAAACACACATTGAGAAATATTGTATTTTACCCAAAACTTGATTAAAATGCTGTCTCAGTCTATTTAGTAGTACAGCCTTCTTTTGGCAAGCTGTCTTATAGACTGGAAATGCTAAATTTATCTTTATCATAGCAATTTCGATAGTAGAGACGTTTCCTTTAGTAACGATTTAAATTGCATGCATTTAAAGAAATACATTTGTTATGGTCAAGCCAGGGTTCCTTCTCTGGTACAGTATGTGTTTAAAGTACTTCTTATTATCTTCTTTGTTTTTTGTTTCTTATTTTCATTCATTGTTTTCCATTGTTTTTTTGTTATATGGCTCTGTTAATTTTGTATTTGCTTAATTATGTGTTATCTGGTATTTTGATTCTGTTTGGATCATAATTTGCTCTCTGTGTGTGTACTGCAATTGTCTCGTGTTCTTTATATTTTCTAGGTGGAACACCAAGAGGCAGGGTCACTCATCTATCACTATTAAGGAACCAAAATCAGCCCTATAAAAGGCAAACTAGAAACTGAAATTAAGTGCAGTACCTAATCACAAGAGCTTAGATTTTTTTTTGCAAAAAAGGAGAAGAAGAGGGGGGAGACGTGTCCGGAGGCAGGAGGAGAGGAAGATGTTGGCAGAATGACTGGTAAGGGAAGAGAGTTAGCAGATATGATGGAGAAAAGGAAGGTTGATATATTGTTCATGCAAGAGACTAAATGGAAGGGGAGTAAGGCCAAATGGATTCAAATTGTTCTATCATGGTGTGGATGGGAGGAGAAATGGGGTAGGACTTATTCTGATGGAACAGTATGTCAAGATTGTTTTGGAGGTGAAAAGAATGTCAGGCATTGATTATAAAGCTGAAAATTGGAGGTGTGATGATGAATGTTGTTAGTGCATATGCACTGAAAGTTGAGTGTGCAATGGGCGAGAAAAAAGATTTTTGGAGTGAGTTGGATGAAGTGATGAGCAATGTACCCAAGGGACAGAAAGTGGTGATTGAAGCGGATTTCAATGGGCATGTTGGTGAAGGGAACAGTGGAGACAAGAAGGTGATGAGTAGGTATGGCGTCAAGGAGAGGAATGAAGAAGGTCAGAGGATAGTGGATTTTGCCAAAAGGATGGACATGGCTGTGGTGAATATGTATTTTAAGAAGAGGGAGGAACATAGGGTTATGTACAAGAGTGGAGGAAGATGCACACAGGTAGATTACATCCTATGCAGAAGAGTTGATCTGAAGGAGATTGAAGACTGCAAAGTGGTGGCAGGGGGAAAGTGTAGTTAAGCAGCATAGGATGGTGGTCTGTAGGATGACGTTGGAGATCAAGAAGAGGAAGAGAGTGAGGGCAGAGCCAAGGATCAAATGGTGGAAGCTGAAAAAGGAAGACTGCAAGGTTGAGTTTAGGGAGGAGGTGAGACAGGCACTGGGTGGCAGTGAAGAGTTACCAGACAGATGGGAAACTACAGCAGATGTAGTAAAGGTGACAGCAAGAAGGGTGCTTGGCATGACATCTGGAAAGAGGAAGGAGGAAAGGAAACCTGGTGGTGGAATGAGGAAATACAGGAGAGTATACAGAGGAAGAGGATGGCAGAAAATTGGGATAGTAAGACAGATACAGAAAGTAAACAAGAGTACAAGAAGATAAGGTGCAAGGTAAAAAGAGAGGTGGTGAAGGCTAAAGAAATGGCATATGATGAGTTGTATGAGACGTTGGACACTAAGGAGGGAGAAAAGGACCTGTACCGATTGGCTAGACAGAGGGACCGAACTGGGAAAGATGTGCAGCAGGTTAGGATGATAAAGGATAAAGATGGAAACGTACTCACAAGCGAGGAGAGTGTGTTGAGCTGATGGGAAGAGTACTTTGAGAGGCTGATGAATAAGGAGAACAAGAGAGAGAAAAGGTTGGATGATGTGGAGATAGTGAATCAGGAAGTGCAACAGATTAGCATGGAGGAAGTAAGGACAGCTATGAAGAGGATGAAAAATGGAAAGGCCGTTGGTCCAGATGACATACCTGTGGAAGCATGGAGGTGTCTAGGCTAGATGCCAGTGAAGTTTTTAACAAAATTGTTTAATGAAATCTTGAAAAGTGAGAGGATGCCTGAGAAGTGGAGAAGAAGTGTACTGGTGCCGATATTTAAGAATAAGAGGGTTGTGTAGGACTGCAGTAACTACAGGGGAATAAAATTGATAGCCACAGCATGAAGTTATGGGAAAGAGTAGTGGAAGCTAGGTTAAGAAGTGAGGTGATGATTATTGAGCAGCAGTATGGTTTCATGCCAAGAAAGAGCACCACAGATGCAATGTTTGCTCTGAGGATGTTGATGGAGAAGTTTAGAGAAGGCCAGAAGGAGTTGCATTGCGTGTTTGTGGACCTGGAGAAAGCATATGACAGAGTGCCTCAAGAGGAGCTGTGGTATTGTATGAGGAAGTCGGGAGTGGCAGAGAAGTACGTAAGAATTGTACAGGATATGTACAAGGGAATTGTGACAGTGGTGAGGTCTGCGGTAGGAGTGACGGATGCATTCAAGCTGGAGGTGGGATTACATCAGGGATTGGCTCTGAACCCTTTCTTATTTGCAATGGTGATGGACAGGTTGACAGACGATATTAGACTGGAATCTCCGTGGACTATGATTTTTGCTGATGACACTGTGAACTGTAGCGATAGTAGGGAGCAGGTTGAGGAGACCCTGGAGAGGTGGAGATATGCTCTAGAGAGGAGAGGAATGAAGGTCAGTAGGAACAAGACAGAATACATGTGTGTAAATGAGAGGGAGGTCAGTGGAATGGTGAGGATGCAGGGAGTAGAGTTGGCGAAGGTGGATGAGTTTAAATACTTGGGATGAACAGTACAGAGTAATGGGTATTGTGAAAGAGAGGTGAAAAACAGTGCAGGCAGGGTGGAATGGGTGGAGAAGAGTGTCAGGAGTAATTTGTGACAGACGGGTATCAGCAAGAGTGAAAGGGAAGGTCTACAGGACAGTAGTGAGACCAGCTATGTTATATGGGTTGGAGACGGTGGCACTGACCAGAAAGCAGGAGACAGAGCTGGAGGTAGCAGAGTTAAAGATGCTAAGATTTGCATTGGGTGTGATGAGGATGGATAGGATTAGAAATGAGTACATTAGAGGGTCAGCTCAAGTTGGATGGTTGGGAGACAAAGTCAGAGAGGCAAGATTGCGTTGGTTTGGACATGGGCAGAGGAGAGATGCTGGGTATATTGTGAGAAAGATGCTAAGGATAGAGCTGCCAGGGAAGAGGAAAAGAGGAAGGCCTAAGCAAAGGTTTATGGATGTGGTGAGGACATGCAGGTGATGGGTGTAACAGAACAAGATGCAGAGGACAGAAAGATATGGAAGAAGATGATCCGCTGTGGCAACCCCTAACGGGAGCAGCCAAAAGAAGAAGACCTAATAATATCCGTAAAGTGATCAAGAGAATAGTAACAGTTACAGTGACAAGTATGTGCAAATAGGAGACATCTTCAGGGCTCTCAAGAGGTAAACAGTTCAGAGGGACATCGACTGGAAGACCAATGATGGCACTTCCTGTTCTCCAACCCAAGTCCCGTCCCTTCCAGGAATCAGCATTCTAAATCCATCCAGAACAGGAAGGGGGCAGTCAGTCAACATGACCCATCACACCTCAGCAGAACCCTCAGGAAATCTTCTTTAGTTTTATGTTATAGCACCCTAGCACACTTGTATATATTCATATTTTCCCATACCTGGCAATTAAAATGGGTCCAAGTGGTTCCTCAACCCTTTCTGTGGTTTACAAAGGTCTCATTTATGTCACAACAGGAATCTGTTAAAGGCTTTTATAAAATTTTTAAAAGTTACAGTAAAATATGATGGTTTTGAGATAGATAAGATAGAAGTGTATTAATAATATATCCTCACATGCAGCAATACCGGATCTACTCTCTCAAAGGAATTGGAACAAGTCCAGTGTGATTTATTTCTAAACAGTTTAGGTGGCTGTGATGAATATAGTGATTTTATTGCTTTTTGCTCTGGCTTTCGACGTTTTGCAACTGTTTCTTGCATTATTCTTGACAATTTCGATTTGGATCTTATTTGCCTTGGATTGCCTTATTAATTAATTTTGCTCCTTTTTTGTATAATCCTATTTCTTTCTTTCCTAAATCCTGCTTTTATATAGATTTTCCATGGCCTTGCTCAATGCCAGCCAGGGGTTATATTTTTGAACTTTGAGAATGAAGTGCATTTTGGCAAGATGTAGGATGAATCTTGCCACTCAAATGTATCTTTTCTGGACTGGCTGGTGAGATTCAGACCTGCTTCTCTAGGTGTGTTTAAAAGCCTCACACTACGTTTGGCCATTTGTGAGATTAAATCGTAACAGTATTGATGGAAGGTTGTGTTTGGGTTAAATATTTAGACCCTTTGTTCAATTTATGCATTTATATACAAATCTCTGAAGGTATAAATACCAAACTTATTTAATATGCTAAATACTGTATATTTTAAAGATGGTGCAAATATATGTTTGTGTCGTAAGGGTGCAATTTAAAATAAAATGTCAGGGACCTGATGCGTCCTGCACTAGAACCACATTGTGAGTATTGAACTTCCTGATTTCTGGTTATTTTGAGATAACTACAGGTAAATGCAGAGCAGAGCAAAGCATGCAGGGTGAATTTAGTGTGAGTGTTCTGCCCCACATCTTGTTAGCTATTATTTGTTGAGCTATGCCCCCCCTTCATCTTGTCATTTATTAACACACCAGTCAGTCATGTCCCACACTCACAGTGGTGCTATAAAAGTCTATGAAACTCGCATAAAGCACATATGTCCCAACTAAACATTTGAATACAATACACCTGTGGTGCCTGAGGTTTGTTTCCTGCCTTGCGCCGTATGTTGGCTGGGATTGGCTCCAGCCGACACCCGTGACCCTGTAGTTAGGATATAGCGGGTTGGATAATGGATGGATACAATACACCCCATGTGTTTCATGTAGGCACCCCATTTATCTCTTGTTTCGGTCACGTACGAAGCATATCTTTAAGGTATATAAACCAGTAGGTCTGGTTAGTTGTGGTACGCAACAATTTGAACCTCTGTCTATACGCTTTTCTTTTTTTTAATCCAACCGTGGAAACCACTCTCTTTGTAAGTGTCTTTTAAAGCTTTATTGTTTAATGTACACTGCCTGGTTTGTATTGCTTTGTAAATCATTCTTTATTGTCTTTGATTGTACACCTGTAAATGCCTGTATGTTTCTTTTTTATATATTTCAGTTTACAGTGAGGTATGTCCAGTAAAAGCCTTCAAGAAAGCTCGCTCACCCCTTGTCGTTTTTTATGTGGATGTGCCATTGTTTAAGCTTCTTGCAGCCGAAAAGTGAGATTTCCTCTCCATGGTTCACCAAGCAGGTACAAATTCAATTCTGTCTCATATCTTGAATAGTATGTATGCTCTTCTTACTGTTAGAACTGAGAATGACCTAGCACCATAACCCCCAAACTCTATTCCAAATTGACAAAGTCAGAGTTGGGTAGTTTTCTTTTTTTTTTTAAGTTTTGTTGATATATATGAATGAACTCAAAAACTTACACATATTACTTCATTTAGCAAAGTAGATGCCTTCCAGGATTTCAGTTCATAATGAGAAACTTTTTTTATCATAGGTAGCTGTACTATATAGGGAATCAGGAAACACATTACAATAACTGGGTTGGAGTGGAGGCGTTGTTTATTCCACAACTAAAACTGCTGTCACCTACCTTGTCCACCCTCCACCTTCTGCTGTTGCCCTGATCCTCCGCTGCTCCTTTCATGTGTCTCTGCATACTCTCTTCTGCCTCAAAGCTTGCCTACACAGTTGAGCTGCCGGCAGTACCTTGCAACTCAGTTCTGGTCAGAGACAACACCATCTGCAATCACTTTCATCAACAATACATTTCATCTCATGTCAGAATTGTAAGGATGTTTTAGCAGAGGAAATTATGGTAAGTACCTTCTATTTGCACCCTATCTTTTACTGGCTCCTTCTATAGTTAGGTGCCAACCCCAATGATTCTACTATAGATATTTTTTCTCTACCTACTATATAATCTGCATTTTATTTAAATAAGTACAGTTAGTGTAAAATATCATCTATAAGTACTCACATATAATAATTTGCATTCTACAGTAAGCACAATATTAATAATAGACAGTGACTACTGCTTGTTGAGAGAATGTACAATGACTACCACAGCATCCAAACAGTGAGGTACATATGAACTTGTAAATGTGCTGCTCTACGTTTTATGTTGACTTCCCTATAAAAGACCTTCACAGAGAATTTATTTGTAGAAGTATTGCTGTACATATTTTTTTAAATTTTAACTGCTGTTAGACATTTATAGAAACCCATACAAATGTAAGATGACATCCAGCATTACCTAAAAAAATAATATGTTCAACTTTATTATTAACCTTGAATTCTGAAAATTTGCTGAAGTATTCCAACACATTTAGCAGATATGGATGTTGTAAGTACTAATAAGTAATATAAAGCACTGTCTGCATAAAAAATACATTTTTATTCATTGCTGATAATTCCCCAGATCTCTGATTCTTTATCCATTTTCTCATAAACAGTGAGTCATGACCCAATTTTTAGTGATGGGTGGCCACATGATTGTGTATTAAAATGTGCTGGACTTTGTCCAACCATGAATTCTGTTACGAATGATATACCACCCTGTATTTAGAGTTCTGTTTATCGTGATCTGAGAGTCTATGAACAATGCATATGATATATATAGTGGCGTGGAAGTGTGTGTGTGTCGAGGTAAGGACAGAAAACTAAATGTCTACATGTGGAAGTTTGTGCGTCTGTCTGTCCGGCCCGGAAGTGCAAGGCTGCTATAGCATGAAGCTCAGAGAGCCGGCAAGGTGGAAGAAGAAAGTGACTCTGTTGCCAAAGTAAAGCCGCTGAGAAAATACAGAAACTCTTTTGCAAGTGAAAACATCGGCCAAACTGTATCCTTTTTACTTTTCCTCCCGTAGCTAATACACAAACCAGGCGAGCATGTCGGCAAAATGAAACCTAAGAGAGTGATGCCCAGAGTAGTTCCTTTCAATTACCTGATATCTCTACATTTCAATTTTTTTCTGACAATTTCAATAGTTTCTAGGACCCTGGGCTTTTTACAGCATGGGCTTACACAGCTAGATATATATATATATATGGTACTACGGTAGTGTTGTGTGTAAAATGCAGATTCAGTGATCATGTGTAACTGGTAAGTGTCAGAGCCAGTGCCAGTTCCTCAGTTCTATCCACAAAATGTGACACAGGGCAACAGCAAGACATACATAGATGCTGAACAATCACCAAACAGAATAAAAATGACAAATAATACATAATCAAATTAACAATGAGTAAACAAAACAATATTATAAAAGACAATGGAAAACAATGAAAAAAGACAAAAAAGAAACACAAAAAAAGAAAATTAGATATAAGCCGGGGAAAGCCAGAGGAGGAACACTGGCTTAACCATTAAAAAACTGAACAATTCTGACTTGCTATTGTAAGTCCTAGATAAATGGAGTGTGTAAAGAAGTAACAGTAGTTTCATAGTTGCAAGATTTCAGGAAACTATTATCAGTAAAGTTTGTGAGTAACTATGATGCACTGAAAACAATGCAGAATACTGTCATTTAACACTGGTTTTAATATTTTAAATTTCAAGCAAATACAAGTTTGTGGTTACAGTTATTGGACAGTTACAAATGATAATGTACATGGTTACAGTTAGTGGTGCTGTTGTGTGCACCAAAAATCTGCAGTGCTTTACCAATAGATTTACACCTGGATAATACTATGGGTCATTTTAAAAAAACTCCTAAAAACCCACTTTTTAAAATTGCATTTTTTAGCTGCTTTTATTCAGGAGTTAATATAGATAACAAAACGTGGTTCAATGCCATATTATATATTTGCCAATATTACTAACTTCTACTATTCTCTGTTTTTTTGGGTTGTCTATGGTGGTAATGCTGCAACCTGATCAAAGTACTCTGCAGTTGTGTGTGATATGTGAAGGTATATGGATACTCCAGTTCTTGATGAGACCCACTGCATCTAATCTTCTAGGAAAACAGTAATAAACTATTTTAGCACATTTGTATTTAGTAGAATGTCCAGTAGGAAGCTGGACAGTCTTTTGGCCTGAAACTCCTGCAGGTTTTTTTTCTCTAGCATCTTGCCAGCTAAGGTGTTTGTTTTAATGTCCTCCCTGGTCATCTTTTCATAACATCCAACATACCATTACAATCATTACAGACTTTAAAAAATAATGTAACTGTTTAATCCATACATTAGAATGCTATTTCTATTAATTATTTATCTGCATTATATAAAGTTATACTTATTTTTATATAGTTTTATTATTTTTGGATTTCATCCATCTACTTTATTCTTTGTATTCATAGTTCTTTCTTAAATGTCGTGTAAAGCATTTAGCATTATGTTTTTTTAAAAGTGCTATGGAAATAAAAGTTTTGGTTATTTGCTATTTCCACATGCCTATTAATGCAAGATGGAACAAGTTTTTTTACCTCCTTGTTGTGCACTATTTTGATTCATTTTATGCTACATATGTTGTATACAATCATTTAACTCTTCTAGACCTTAATGAAGTTTATCTCTAAACACTCAAAGCTCCTCAATTATTAAATCTTTCTGTCACGTACTATATTCTACCTTTTTTTTGTACAATGTACCAGCAAAATAATAGTGACACTTAACATGGTGTTTTTATGAATTTCCTTCTAGAACTCTAATTCCTTTCCAATGAAAGGCATGCCAACATTTTTGTGGTCTCCTGTGCTCATTTTCTTCCCATCTTCTTCCCAAAGGTATACATTCTCAAAACATGGGAATAATATACAAGCTTCTTGCAGTGGACTGCTAGGCTAGCACTTCAACTCTGTGGCCCTGGTGCCATCAAGCAGAAATAGGAACAAACAACATATCATTATTATTGTCATATTTTAACATTGTAATTGTGTAATTTTTTGTCTTTACTTCTCATTCAAATTATTAAAATGTTAACTTATTTTTAACTCTGGTAAAGTGCATAAACGGTTCATTTTCATTTTTTCAGGCATATTTTGCAGTGCATGCATATTTGAATAGAAAGGTAATTATTTTTCCCTAACTTATTTCTTATGGCTGTCCTTAGACTCTCAGTCCCAACATAGTGCATAAATAAAACAGATGCCATCATACAATGTGTTTTAATATCTGTCTTTTCTCTGTTTGAGATTAGGTTAATTTACAGGACATTATAATTTATGTGAATCATTATTAAAGAATCTTGTTTTAATATCTATCTAAACAATACATATATTAATGGCCTGTTGCTTTTCAGTAATTCCAAGTTTATTCTGTTATTTTACTAACTGATAATATAGCAGCAGGATTGTATTAAACAGTATGTAAAAATTATTTTTATGCATAACTAAATAGTACAGAATTAAAATAATTTTTTGATTATTTTTGACTAAAAACAAAACATACATACATGAATATATTTTTGTGAGATGCTGGAATTTGTCACCTTAACAGTCAGCAGGTATCAGGTGCAAGACAAAGACATTTTGCACTTAGCTGCCAATGCAAAGATCCACATACTACATGTTATTTATAGCTTGAACTCAAAATTCACAAAATTCTTCCCTAAATGCAACTGTTATGAACTTCTGAGCAGTGGTTTGCCTGCTTTAAAAAACTGAACTTTAAAAGCTCAAAGTTGAATAGCTAAAATGCACCCAAAAAGATCTTAAGAATACTGAGTGCAAATTGTTCATAGATTTCCATAAAAATCTGTTTTTGATTTACAGTGTTCAAATAATTTTTACAACACACAAACACATGATTATAAATGCTTCCACACTCAAAACATTTTCTAGGGATATCAAAACAAAATTAGAAGTTGTTTTTTTTCAATACTTTCTTCACATCTGAAACATGGAAGGTCCAGCAAGATCTTTTATATAACCTTCTAGTTACTCTGTGAGAATCAATAAGATGACAAAAAGAGAGCGAGAAGTTACCACACCATGCTGCTCACGGGCTGTCTGAACATAGTGCCGAATCAACAGATTTCCCCTATAATAAGTCACTTGAGCGCAACTCAAGTATCAAGACTACAACAACAGGAAGTAAACATGTCCATGATCCTGTGCTCCAGTAATACCAGATATTCTTATTTTAATGACTGCAATGAAGGCTGTTTGTTTCAAGAAGTAAAATCAGCTTTAAAGGTGAAGAGCAATTTTTCTGTAATATTCAACTATTTTAACTTTTACTATCTGTTTTAAAGTGTATGGCAAAAATCTGTGATTTACACATCAGACCAGACAGGATTTAAGAGACTGTCTGGTTTTAATGGCTGTGCTCCAATCCAGAAGTGTCTGTCAAGATTAATTTTCTGTTGAGACAAATTTTGACAACTTTCTTTATTTAGCAAGACTACAAGGATACATTTATTTGCAGTCACATATTACATGCCGTCATTGAATATTGACTGTAAAGTAAGACTGAAATCAGAGCAATTATTAACTAGTTTTGATATTTTTCGAATCATTGATACCATTCCAATTTAAAAGAAATTTTTAATTAAGCTAGCAGGAAAATCAGTAGGATACTGTGGAAAACCTGTGGAACGTAAGGAATAAACTATGTGAACATTGCAGCTGTTAGGAAATGGTGATGTTTAATTTGAAAATCATTTGGGTGGATAAATCTATTTCTGACAAAAACTGTAATGATTAGAAGTTCCTAAGATAAATATATGCGTGCTGATTAAAGGATATGTATTTTTCAAGATAAAGCTCTTTCTTCACAATTATGGAATACTGCAAATATGAATATAGTTGTGAATATGAATATAGTAGTATATGTGTGTAGAAAAATATGTCTTCTGCTATATCATGTTTGCTTACTGAATGCACGACTAACGCAACTAATTGTTTTTCACAGGAAAGCAAAAGACTGAAGAAATAAATCTTTTAGTAACATGATGGCAGCTAAAAGATTTGCGGCACCATAAAGTTGAAAGGATAAATGGACAGATGTAAGTACCTCATAAAGTCATGACCTGTATTTAATATGTAGCAAAAAAATCTTGAAGAGTGATTACCAGGTAATGTTGTTTTATAGTCTACCTTAAGACAGCAAAGAACACAGCAGCATGAAGACTTGTTTTTGGCTTTAGACACATCATGTACGACATTTAAAATTTGGCTGGAAAATATCATCACAAGGGAAAAGGCTGGTGGTGGTTTACAACACTTTGTAAAATGGACCATAAACTTTAAAAATTGGTTCTGGCTCATGCAGGCCACTGTTAAACCTTGAAAGATTTAAGGCAGGGAAAATGTGGCAGCGGGCTGCTCATAAAGAAGTGGGATCAAAATGACCTTCTTTTGGATCTGTTTGATAGACCCTTCCTAACCAGAGATGGGGATGAATTATGATGTACCATAAGAAAAGAGCTTCTGGGCCTTCATAATTCTATTGGCTTTAACTGATGCTGATATATCTGGGATATTGGCCAGCCTTTCAATCCGGATATGATGAGTTGGATTCACTTTCAAAATGCTACATGCTTTTTTGGTCTTATTTGCCATAATTCTTTTCAATGTTTTAAACAGTGTTTGTTGTAGTACGCTTCTCTTTCTAACTGGTAGATAACTGGGAGGCAGTATGACAGATAGGAACACAAAGAGGCTGGACAAACTTGGGAAAGCTGGTGCTCAGTGCTGGGTAGGACTGTGGACTAATTTTCAATGGTGGTGGAAAGGAGTATGGGAAGGAAGGTATAGGTCATCCTTGACAATAGAAGTCAGCCTCTCCACAACATTCTGACAGGTCAGAAAAGTAAATGTAGTAGTCAGCTTTCTTTCACTGTGCTGTAGAACAGAATGCTTTAGAAGATCATTTGTTCCTACTGCTGTGAGATTTTATAACGCTGTTGTCAACACAAGTGATTCATGACCTGGTCACCAATCTGCCTTCGGAAACAACAGTAACAATTGATGCACTTTTCACCATTTATTTATGTTTTCTTCTTGCTTTTTAAAATAATTTGTAACAATTTTTACTAATGTGTTGATCTACTGGACACTTGAATTTCCCTGAGGGGATAAATAAAGTATCTATCTATCTATCTATCTATCTATCTATCTATCTATCTATCTATCTATCTATCTATCTATCTATCTATCTATCTATCTATCTATCTATCTATCTATCTATCTAGTATCACACACATGCACATGAGGGGCAGCTAAAAGGACCAAAAAAAGGTAATTCCACGCAAGGCCAGGGGGTAGCGAGGTACAGTAAACCTTTCTCTCTTATCTCTGCAGACCAGACACGGGAAACACTGCCAGATTCAGATTTCAATTCCAGAGCCCCAAAAACGGCACTTCCGGTTCCTGCTCCAGATGACATCACTTCTGCCAACCAGCCATAAATGAAACCCAATCACCTCTTTGGAATCAGATCTGTTGTGTACAGTTTTGTGCAACCAAAGCATCATTTTTGCAGCCTAAATCCAATATATGGGTGGCTGCCCCTAACCTCTTTTGGTGTCAAGGTCTATTTATTTCACACTATTTAAAATAATAATAAATAAATAATAATGAAATAATAATAAATAATATAATAAAAATATCAAGTGCAGGGTAGTTGTAAACACTGAACACTATATTCTTTCATCAGTAGACATGTACAGATTCATAATCAATTTACCTTTATTTAATATGTTACCTTTTGTAAAACAAAATACAGTTATATTACAATTCAAAACTAATCCTCCTGAGCCAAATACAAAAAAGTTCAGTGAGTAATTATTATGATATGTTGTTTATCTTTTTTTTTTTTATTTCCTGTGAGCTGTGCTCCTTCAGGTGGTTTATTTTAGATTCCAGGAAAGTGCTCATCCGCTTTGTGCATACAATCACCTCATTAACCTTTAGGAGTTCATTTCTATTTAAGTATTTGGAGAAACTCCTACCACAAACCTGTTATTAGTCTTGATGTGCTTCTCAGGTCAGGTTCTATTTGGTTCATCTTTGCATGCAACCATTTTTTGAACCCACCTAATTCAAATTTAGGAATAGGGAAACCTGGATCCTGATCTGCCATCACTGGGCACAATGTAAGAACTCATGCACGCACCTACATGGAGCAAAGTTAGAGTTGTGGATAATCCTAACATATCATTTCTTTTTAGAAAATGTTTAAACATTTATCATATAAAAAGGTAATACGAAAATATGTAAGTCTGCAGGATTTACAGTACATACCTAAATACTCATACAGTATCTGAACATTGTAAGAAATGACTAAAGGATCTCTGTTTCATGGCCCAACTAGTGACACCAAATTAATGTAGGGAATTAGGTGTCTCTGTTTTTGATGTGAGGATAAGAACTGATAATGTTAATCAATCACTTAATTAATTGTCGTCGGTGATGTTGGTAATTTACTTAAATAATTTGGTAAGGCACTTTGATTTTCTTACCTTTCTCTGTAGGAGTGGTTCCCACACATTAGACTTATATCAAGGTAACTGAAGCACACTCATTTTAAGAAACAGAATAATACAATTCATTAATAAATACAAGGATTTTACAAATATAATAACTTTATATATTGTCACAACACGTGCACATGGAAGGCAGCTGAAGGACTCACAAAGGGATAATTCCATGCCAGACCAGGGGGTGGCAGGGTGCATGTATCATCCCTCTTTTTCATCGGAAAACCAACCAAAAATTTCGCCTGGGCATTGAGGACATCTGGTTCAGGGCCTGATGATATCACTTCCGGTTCTGGACTCAATGATGTCATTACCAGTTCCGGTCCTGAAGACATAATTTTCAGTTCCTGCTCTGATGACATCACTTGCACTGCCCGGCTTTAAAACCGCCATCCTTTCCTATCATGGTTGTTGTATTATTGGACAGAAGTCTTTTGAGACCTGTTCTCTGGAACCAACCTTTCAATTTTGGCATCCTAATTCAAGTATATAGGCGGCTGCCCCCAAGTCTCTTCCTGTGCCCGTACAATAATTTCAGAATATACTGACATGGAACACAGGTTACAAAACAGACAAATGTGCAGCATCTAGGAGGCTGGCTGTTTAATTGTTATTTTGAGTTCTAATTTGTCTTGGCACAGATAACAAATTTGAAGATATCAAGTCTTTAAGAATGATGTCTGATGTAACGTGGAGTTGTGTGTTGTTGCTCTGGGTTCAAATGGAGGACACTTTTTGCATTATAGTGCACCCAGTACCTAGTCTGTTTGTGGTGTAATGTGATGTTAATTTCCTTAACTTGCTGTTTGGTTTTTTGCTGCACCCTCAGCAACTTCATAGGGAAAAGCATTACTCTTCCTGGCACAAATGTATAGGTTGTGAAGCTCACTTATTGAAATAATGGCTGCATCTCAGTCTACTCAGTCTGAGCTCGGTCACTAACACATAAAGTATGGCTTGGCAGAGTGAATCTTAGGGCTGGTTTCTGGTGTGTAACTCAAAGACTCTATGGAGAATAACTTCCAGGCCTAAGAAAGTCTGTAAATTTCAGAGAGTGGGTGGCTTCTCACCCCAAAGAGAGTGACTCATCAGCTTTCAACTCACAAGGAGAACAGATTGTCAGCTTTCATATTCCCTTAAAAGAGAATGAATCATCAGCTTTCAGGTCCCCCACCCAAAAAAAAGAAGAATGCAAATAGTTATGGAGGATGATGTAATCTATTGTGATTGGATCAATCTTCCAGTTACTGATTCAGTGCCTGCTTATAGGTTAATTATTTTGTCAAATTACATCCGGCCAGAATTCAGTTAACAATTTCTGTACAGCCTTTTTTATTCTCATTTTTCTTCCCCTGGCTGAAGTTCAAATGTACTGTATGTTTTATGTCTGTATTCTTCCTTTTTGACTCTTTATCATTTATGTTGATTGTTAATGTTCCTTTTGTTGATTGTGTGCATTATTCTTTGTTATTGACTTTATTTATGTATGCTGCCTGTGTTTTTAGAACTTTAAAAGGATTTAGACAAGAGCAGGCCATTCAGACCAACAGAGCTGGCTAGTTCTATCCAAAATAACATCAAGACAAATTTTGGTGATTCCTGAGTCTGCCACAGTTGAATTTGTTGAATTTCCTGATTTTAGACCTACTAACAATGTGTGGATTACTCCAAAATCTGGAAGCAGGCCCAAAAAGAAGGGGTAAAACCTTCTAAAATTCAAACACTTGGGGAATTGAGAGGGGTTTCAGACAATGGAGGCATGTAGTTCAATTAGAAACCTTCACAATCTTTTAGAATATTTGTTTGACATATCAGGACATCTTAGCTATTAGCTAAAAGAATGAGCCTGATGGACAGAATGGTATTTTCTTGTTTGTGTATTTTTTTAAGTTCTTATGAATTATTAAAAACCCCTGGACCAATATAATAAAAATGTGTTCATTTATAGTAAAGAAAAATAATTTTCAAGAGATAACAAAACAAAAATAGGTTAAAAAAATATGTTTTAAAATGTCAAATCAAAGACAGCACAACCATTCCACAATTCCAAATCTTTATTCTTAAAACAAGCCAATGTACTTCCAAATGTCAGAAAATTAAAACAGGGAAATGGAGCCGAGAGAGACTGAAGTTGGAATTATTGTCACATCACTAGTACTGTGGTAAAGCTGGGGTCATTCTGACAGCTGTGCTGTCCCCCAGACTCAACACATGAAGGACAAGGAATATAACAATTAATAACTGAAGTACAAAGCACATACATAAACATAAATACACAACATTTTTTAAAAATAAAATACAAAACGGAGGATAACAAATACATTTCAAGAAATATAATCCACAAAAAAATACATAAAGAACAATACAATAAAGACAATTATAGGAAAGACACATGATGAAACCCTGCCCATACCATAACATTGTGATACCTAGTGTGTTGTATAATGTATTTTGGTCTGTTTTGCTTTCATGATTCCATTTTTGAGGATTAAATTTGTTCCCATCTTCTTTTTCTTTGTTCACAATATGTGCTTTGGATGTGTCACATGACCAAAATCGAAGTAAGGCTATAAATATGTTTATTATGCGTTTTTCCTCAGTGGATACAAAATGCCTTTCCTGTATAGTTATCTTTATATCCTATTAGGCTCTTTTAGACAAAATTCTTTTTGTCTTTGACTTTCAATTCTCATTTTCCCTAATTGATTCTTGTTTGTCAGGTATTTCTTTTTTCCGGGTACTGACTCCTTTCCTATCCTGGCTACATTTAAGTCTATGTTTATCTTCTCCTGGCCTGTTTGATCACTCATATTCCTCAGACACTTGCATGTCTTGTTAAGAAACATTAATTACAAAACACCAGAAAAATACATAAAAAAATAAAACTAATGATATTCATATGGTGATTCATCCTGACACAAAACAAGTCCAATGATATTCATATGGTGATTCATCCTGACACATATATCCATACAATAAATATTTTGTGCATGCTATAGAGTACAATGCAAGAGGATAACCCATGGAGTGTGGTTTTCTTGTACCTGTATATTCCACCCTTCATATGACTCTGCAAATTTACTACTGCTGAGCACCAAATCTCTATCAGTGGAGTTAGTGGCAGTACACTGAATGACCAGGTCAGAGGTAGACCCCTTTATTTTTAGAAGAAGCCAAAGCTTGTGCAAAGATTTGTTTATTTGGTGTTGAAAAGGATGCAACATCTTTTGCCACAACACTTTGCTCAAGAAGGATGGTCCAAATTACACTAAAATCTGAGACAACTTGTGTCCCAGGACAGCTACAGCACTCATGATCCATGGGTGCTTGATTGCTGCAAGACCAGCGGCCTCATGTATAACTAATGCATATGCACAAAAATGTTGCATACGCCCAATTCCACTCTCACTTCAAGATGTATAAAAAATGAACTTGGTGTAAACCACACACATTTTCACAGCAGCCTCTCACCATGCGCACCCACGTTTCTGCTTGGTTTTGCAAACTGGTGGCACCCAGCGTTAAAGCATTGCTACTGTTTCTGTGTCATCTCCCTTTATTATTCACATCCATAATGCAGGATTTATCAGATACACCAAAGTTAATTACATATCGTTTACAAATTTAAGGCACTTGATTGTAATCAACCTGTAACAATATAATGGTGCATGGAATGGCCAAACTATTCCAAATGCCATAGCTGCATTAGTGTTGTTACTCTCAGTACACCAAAGAGAGTATTTTAATCTGTTTCTTGTATTTGTGTTTGGTATCACAGCTGAACAGGTTGTGTCGAGAGTGCAGAGGATTACAGCTTAGAGCAGAGGATACAGCTTCCAGCCCTGGAGGATATTTATAGTGCACACTGCCCCAGGAAACTCTGTATGGATTCTGCATGGATTCTACTCACCCATGCCACAGTCTATCTGAACTTCTCCAATCCACAATCACTTCAGAACCTTTCCCTGAATGGATATCAGAGAGACCCAGACTTCCTGTCATGGAGATTGGAGTCCAGATTCTGCTACCCAGGGACAGGAAACAGTGTGCTGTCAGAAGCAGAAACCTGTCAGCCAGTGTAGGTAGAGATAAATGTATTGGGTTGATGTTCTTCTCACTGAGACGAGAAGTTGAGCTTCATGGATTTAGTATTTACAGAGGCTTGGGTTCAACTGCTGGATACTGACCTTCTTTTAGGATTTTGGTTGTTCTCAACCTCGCGTTGAGGTTCATTGGTTAGATGGTGATAAGTTTTGTCTCTTTTTGACACAAAGTCTTTGCCTAGATATCTGCATATATGCAAATGGAAACCTTTATTAAATGTACATTCTTAGGACTTTATTGTCAGTTGTGTTGTTTGCTAATTGGGGATAGTACATTCTGAATAACAGATAAAAGTAATTCTAAATATTGATTATAAGTCAAGTTTCAGTCTTAATCCCTTCCTTCTGAGCTGTCTTTCTTTAAAACCATATATATTTTAGCAGTTGCTCAGATTCTTTACCATAATGCATCACAGATTTTCAGAAAAGCTCATACCTATAAACATAAAAGTGTAATGTTGTTAAAGTCTGGCTTTCCTTTTATCTGCCAGGGTAACCCAGTAGATTTGTACTTCTTGCCCTTGTGTCAGCTATTGATTCATTTCATGACCTTGAATAGTCACTTAACGCTATTTGTGAGCAGACACATTGTGGTCCTGGGATGTCACAATAAAAATGCAAATTCTAGCAGCATGTGGCTGAATTGATTCCAACCGTGCTAATTCAAGACATGACCTCAAGTGAGTTATGTCCTGTTCTGCTGATGACACCTGAAAACCAAGAGCTTCATACAAGTGGCTATTTAATGGAAATGGTGGCACTGTATACCTGAACAGAGAATGGTTTATGTAAGCATGAAATGCAATTCTCAGTGGTCACAAAAACTGAGTAGATGAATCGATTCTTTAAAAAACCTATACAATGGTTAAAAAAATACAAAAAAAATGAAAAAAAAGTTTTTATACAAGGTATTGTCAATATTTATGCCAGCACCCTTGGCCTTTTGGTCAAAGTGCTCCACACAGTGTGAAGTTGTTGCAGAGAATTCCAAATTGAATTGCTTTCAACAACCAGTAAGGCAATTTGAAATGAAAAACACATGTGTTCCCTAAGGTTTATTTACTTGTTTGAACTACATTATGAATATACAAAAAATGATATATGTATTTCATTAATTTCATAGCTAACATGAGAACTCACATGTCATTTACCAGCAGAAATACAGCTCACAATCAATCCTGTAAATATCCATTATAATCTCAAAGTTTTATATTCCTTATTGCAGTACTTTTTTAACTTTATTGTGCATGATTGTCTTTGTGTGTTAATTAACACTTTAATCGGGACATTTTAAAATTCACACATCATTGATGACAAGTACATTCAATTGGATATTCACCATACAATCACTTCAATTGCATGAAATTGTATAGTCACTGAAAGGACATCAAATTATGTCCAAAACATACAATTAAATAGTCTCCCAAATTTATTGAAATGCAGCATTGCCATCGATTTCCACGTTGTCTCTTTCTCCATCAGTCCATTCTGTTTCTTAAACTGGCTTTTCGCTGGGGACTTTGGTTTTTCCTCACATCCCAAAGACATGCATTTTAGATTAACAGATGATTCCAAATTGGCCCAGTGTGTGAGTACTGGGGTATGTACACACATCCCATGCTGTAAACATAAAATCTGCCATTCACCTGACAGGATTATGTTTAACAAGGCCTTCTTAATGATAAAGCTGAAATGATAAATTTGACTGGTATATGTGAATGGATGTAGACCATTTGACTGTGGAAAGCAGGTTTACTGACTTGTAGCAGTACTGGAGCTGTTCAGATTCACATTGTTGTAGGGACTGTAATTTGTTTTTTTTTTTTTGTGGGGATTCCAGGAACACACCCAGCCTTGGACTTCATACTTACACACAGAAACATAAAATAAGAGCAGATAAGTTAATAAAGCTGTAAATTTAATAAAACTAAAACATAAACAACAAATAAACAGATAACTCTCCATACTCCTGTACAGCAATAACACGATAAACACCTAACAATAAACACTAAAAACCAAGTGCATTAACAGTCCAAATGCATCAGTAACGGATGAAGTGGAATGGAGGAAAAGATGACGATCAAGTGAACAGCTTACTGTAAGTAATGTATTAGGCAGTTCTGCCAGTAGTCCTGATGCAGCGAAGGATGATGAGATTTGGGGAGCGCTCTCTCTGATGAATGACAATGGCCAATCCAACACTACTGACACGACAGGCATGCATGGGACAGTCCATACATCCTTACAGGTTTGTCGATCCAGGATAAAAACGATACTTACTGCAGACAGGACAGACAGGTGAGCACAAACACCAAAAAACTGGACTTTTTTCACTGTTTAGCTGGCTCCCTTTTAAAGTTCCTACTGGCCCTTCTTGTACGCAGCAGCTCCAGTGCCCGTTGCAGATTTGCAATCATGGCAATACCCTCAGGGGAGCTGAGAAATGAAGTCCTTAAATCCATAGCGCCATGAAAGGCTATAAGTAAATGCAAGAACTTGGAGAATTATGTACCTAAAATGTTTAATCTGAATTTGCTCCTATTTCTGTCTAAAAGCAAGTTAGAAAGAAATAAAAACTTGCAACAAATCTGTTCATCCACTTCATCATCATAACCAGGATCATGGAGGTCAGAGGCCATCAAGAAAGCATTTGATGTAAGGCAGGACCTAGTATTGGATTGGTGTAAAGTCATTTCCCAATACACTTAAACACTCAAACAAGCTTACTCCTACAGAGCAAGTTGAGGGTTGACACATAACCCAACACACTAGTCTGCATGATGTGAGAGGACAACTCCATACACAGTGTGTGGGCTGAGATTCAAACCTGGAAATCACGAGCTGTGAGGCAGCAATGTGTCTTAGTAATACTGATCTCCATTCTATCCATGTTGTAAAACTGTTTTCCAGTTCTGTATATTTCATGTATTAGGGACACATTGTATTAAAAAGAAATGCTCATTTAAAACTATTAGAATGACAGTGACCTAATACTGTATATACATTTTCAACCATGTGTAAAGATATCCAAGGCCAACTTCTTACACACTTTTACTGAATGGTAAAGCAACAGTAACATTTACTGGTAATGTTGCCAGCCCTGTAACCAATCCTTGGAATTAGCTCTTGGCAACAGGAAGGCATATTGCTTTGGGAATGACATTCTGTTTTATGCTGGTTTGGCTGCCCATTTAAAAATGCTGGAGTATAGAACTGCAGGGCAATTAAGAATCAGTAGGGGGAGCTCTGTAAGAAAAGCTTCAGGAGTTCTCTGGGATATTCCTGATCTGAGAAAAGATTTGGGTCGTTAATCCAGAATGGACCCAAGAAGTTGCCTCATAAGTATGTATACTAATGTATATATATATATTTAAGTATATTTTATGTCTTTATTGTATTGTTCTTTGTGTATGCTTTTGTGGATAATGTCTCTAACATTTTGTAGTCCTCCTGGTTTGTGTATATCATTGTTTTTGTTCATTTATGGCCATGTATTTTAATGTACTTACTATTTGTCATATTTGTTGTGTTAGCTGCTGCAACAAAGCACAAAAAAGGTTGAGCAGGCCTTAAAAAAGAACCATACAAAAGGCCAGATTTGTCCTTAATTTGGGTCAGTGTCTAATGGATAGGTCTCATTCCCATGGCTGCTTCACCCTAAACTTAAATGGAAGGCTTTCTGGCCTGTACAGGCCCAAAAACGGGGCAGAGGCTTTAAAACCTCAAAAATCCAAGAGAGAGAGAGAAAACTGAACAAAAAATAAATTGGGTCAAATTAATTCATATGAAAAATTATATTTAAATAATAAACAAAAAGATGAGTACATTGCCTGACAGACTAATAACCGGTAATTTATTTCCTGACGCCACTGTAAAATCAGGGTGTTATTTTAATATACTAATTACATGTATTTTGTTATTGAGCAAAACACAATAAAAAATTATGTTTTTGTAAAAAACGAGCTATCTTGGAAAATACATTTCTAGTAGTTGGCAGTCATTATAAGCAACAAAGAAACCTGAACCAAACCAACAACCCTGTCTTTACCGAAACAAAATTCCTTGCCTTTTGTGGGTTGGTCCTCCTGACACCACAGCTGAGATACTTCCCACCCCAGCCTGGTGGTTAACACAGTACTATGAGGTGCTGTGAAATTAGTTAATAACTTCTGTTGTTTGGCTGTTAAGGGTTTTTAGACTTTTGTTATATGTTCATGCTTTTCTATAATCTGGATCATGATTCGATTATGGATTAAGTTTTAAAATTATGGACTGGCTTTGACAGTGGTTTTCTATGTTAAGGCATACCTTTTTTCTTATTTTGCCTTTATAATTTTTTTTCTAAATATATTCTTCAAATATAAAGAATCGTCATTTTAGTTAATGAAAGGCAGGCATTTTGTATGGTTCTCTTCTTCCTTTCTGATATTCAGTTGAATACTGAAGGTTTTGCCATCTTTTGTTGGGCCAGTGCTGGCCAAAAGCTTTCTTCTAGATTTTGAAGTTCAGGCTCACCTTTTGTTAGGCTTCACTTGAGCCTTGAGATCTTTGAGATACACCTGTCCCTTAGTTTTGTGGGACCTAGCAGATCACAATACCATACAGTCACCAATCAAGTGAGCATGGAGCTAGGCACAGAGGGATGGCAGGGCCTGTGTGTCAGGAAGGAAATAAAGCATTGTGGTTCGAGAAAAATGAGAAAGAGGTGAAAAGTTGGTGAAGTGTTTTGAGAGGCAAAGTGGATCCCTAACCCCACAGGGCAAGAATAGGGCCTTTACTGTGTTTATTTGTATTCAGAAAAGTTCTAGTTTTGTTGTTTTCTTATACTGTTCTTATTGTCACTTCTGGAATAATAACTGTTATGCACATTGCTTTGGTGGCCTTGGGAATTGGTTATGACCATTATGTTTTCCTATTATTTAGTTTTCATTAATGTTTGTTCTGCCTGGTATGTTAAAAGGCAGAGACAGTATATTTTTAGCACACCGAGAAATGAATATTGCTTGGGAATGGCTGGCAGAATGAAGAAGGCTAGTGGTTTATGATAGAGAAAGATGGAGAGTGTTTGGTTTGATACAGTGGTGAGAAACAGGTCAATGACCCCACCTAATAGACGGGGTAATTACTCTATAAAATAAAGCCCAGCAGATTTATGGTTGTCATCATTGATCATCAGAGGTAATTGTGCAGAGGGTGCAGACCCATAAATACCTGGGAGTGCAGCTGGATGAAAAATTGGACTGGACTGCCAATACTGATGCCCTGTGCAAGAGAGGACAGAGCCGACTATACTTCCTTAGAAGGCTGGCGTCCTTCAACATCTGCAATAAGATGCTGCAGATGTTCTATCAGACGGTTGTGGCGAGCGCCCTCTTCTACGCAGTGGTGTGCTGGGGAGGCACAAGAAGAGGGACACCTCACGCCTGGACAAACTGGTGAGGAAGGCAGGCTCTATTGTAGGCACAGAGCTGGATAGTTTAACATGAGCAGGCTCCTGTCAATCATGGAGAATCCACTGCATTCACTGAACAGGATTATCACCAGACAGAGGAGCAGCTTCAGCGACAGATCTATCTATTTATCAACTTTATTACTCCTTTTTGTTAATTCCTAACTCTTGTACACTTTTTTCCTATAACAATACCTCTTTTTGGCCTCTTGTGCTTTCATTCTGTGGTTCAGGAAAAACTGAGAGCACCTCCTATCTTTTATACTAGTAAATCTTTCAGAAATAATAATTAATTACCAGAATAACAAACTCAGAAGATAAAAGTTGTGGCTTCTTATCAAAAAGGAAATACTAAGTCTAAATCAGACTGAACAAAGATGCCAGTGAGGATTAGTAAGCAGACAGTAACAAGACAGCCATTGCTCAATAAATGAACTCAGCTTCACAGGCAATACGAAGTAAAAAAAGTCATAATGTTTATTTATTTTTTTAACAGATTTTAATTTTGTATATGTTGGCTATTATGGTTTTATTATGAATGTGAGGGCTGCTAACCAAAGCATTGCTTATTTATGGCAATATATATTGTAACACCACTGAGTATTGTATCAACCCAGGGATGATATTGGTGCTGAGGTAGCAGCTGTATGACCTGGGATTCAATTTTTAAATGAACAGCTTCCGTGCTAGCAACAGAGGAGCCTATAAAAAGGGAATGCCTACCAAGGTTGCAAGCCATTCTAGTATGGCTAAAATGAGCTGCCCTTCTAAGAGAAGCAAGCTATTTACAGAAGCAATAAAACAGAAATTTGTTGGGAAATACTACATTGATGCGAGAAGTTGGGCAAGTCGAAGACATGCAGATGAACAGGCAAGAGGCCCCTACCTCTGCAGCTGCAAACAAGGAGGCTCACCTGCCCACATATAATGGTCACATCACCTCCAGCAGTGCAGGATTACATATCCCTGCTACAGCGCAGAACTGAACAGCACTTAATACCCCTGCTGTGCCACCTGACAAAGCAATTCTCACCACTACTGCTGCTGTGCATGGCTGAGGAGCTGCATGGCTTGGAAGAGGCTGCCAGAGCCAGTGACATCATTAGGTTGGCACTGACCAGGATAAGCACCACAGACAGTCTCTTGGGAGGGAATAGAGATAACCCTGGCAGTGGAAAACATCCTACATATAACAGTGTGGAAATGCAGGAGCCACTAGCGGGGAGAAAACTCTGCATGTGCTTTGAGATCTGAAAGGGCAACAAGTAGGGACAGCACAATATGGGAGCGATAGATAGAGAGAGAGGAGTGGCCTAGAGTAAGTACGTAATGCCTCCCATTGATTATAACAGCAAATTTACCAGTGTTTAATTAACTTTTGTAGTGTCAAAGTAACTCCTAAAATTGAATACATATCCATTTTAAGGAAATGTAGGAATCAGGCAATGCAGCTACTGAGTAAGGCCATGGAGTGAATGTGACTTAGTGTGGTGATGGCTAAAACGGTGTCCGCCTGTGTGTGTCTGGGCCATCCTATTTCACAGTGGCGTAGTCGGCAGGATGCTCCACCTGGGTCGAGGTGGGGACCTGTATTCCTGATAAAGTCTGTGAAAGGCCTGGCACAACACGGGAACCCACCCACGTGCCGCAGTGGCGGCGTGCACCCAACCCCGCAGCAACGAAGTGCAGCATGGACCAGTGGAGGTCCATTGGTGGACTTTATGATTAAGGGGCGGCCCACCGACGCGGGGCCCAGGAAGGAGGCTGCCGAGAAGGTGAGGCTGTGGTTGCGGAAGCCGCAGCAGCAGCGGAGCTGCCCGGAGAGACGCTCTCCTGTGAGAGAGGCACTGGATTGGACAGCGTGTCCTGTTCTCTCGCCAGCAATTGGTCGAAGGCGAGAGCAGGGAATGTCCATCCCGTGCACCCAGGAAACCCGAGTGGGCCGCAGGGAAAGGCCCATAGAGAGCAGTCGGTAAGTGGAACTACTCACAAGGTAAGCCCACCGCTGGCTGCTTCTCTCTCCTTGGCGGCGATTTTACAGGAGTTGTAAGAGGAACTGCGCCTTGTGCTGTCGCCGCCGGCCAAGCGATGTGCCCTCTGGGTGGAGACGCTGGAATCAGGAGGGACAGCAGTAGTGTTGGATCAAAAGCCGCAGGCAAGAGAGGATCGGCGCACTGCGGGATCTCTTGGATGGAGAGGCACAGCGGGGAAGGTAAGTGAGACCGACCCCGTGAAGCTCCAGATGCCAGCAGGGCTGTGTCTGCCTTCTTACAATGGGCAGATCCAAACCGCTGCGGCATCCCAAATTAAGCGGAGGAAGCGGCTTGGGGAAGCCAGTTCCTCCGACATGGGAGGACGTCCAGAGACAGAGGAGAAACACGCAGCTTGGGAGGTGGACACAACGCCTGAGCCCACTAGTGGTTCCGTGGCGGGGACTGCGGACTGCTCGTGCGGGGAAGCCGAAGGAGGGAGCATCAGGGTGCCGATCGGAGCAGAGAGCGTTGGCCCAGCTGAGAAGATGAGCCGAGGGGCTGCGTCAGGGCAACGTCCCCGCCCCTTGTTTTTCTGTTTCCTTTACAGGGTCGGGCCCTAGGCTGCAATGTGTCGGCTTGATGCCGAGGTGTTCTCATCTTTGCGGAATGGTCCGCTGGTCCCGGGAGGTCCCAGCTAGTGGGGGAGTACTGTCACAGGTGGCTGGGTGCGGTTGGCAATCAGCTGCCTATTTAAGGAGCCGCCGCCCTGCAATCAAGGCTGGAGTCGGGTGAGGAGGAAGACGAGGTCGTGGCAGAGGAAGCGAGGAGAGGCTCGAGTGGTTTGTGTGTGGAGACAGTGACTATTGACTTTGGGGAGACTGGGGGTTTGGTGGTGGTGCACTTGACTTTTGTAAATACTGTTAATAAACGTGTGGTGATGGCTAAAACAGTGTGCGCTTGTGTGTGTCTGGGCCGTCCTATTTCACACTATCTATCTATCTATCTATCTATCTATCTATCTATCTATCTATCTATCTATCTATCTATCTATCTATCTATCTATTTTGTTTATTTGCACCGGTTTGATTTATATATACAGTGGATTCAAAAAACATTCAGACCCCTAAACATCCAGCACACTTTATTGTGCTCTTGATTTAATTTTAAATAGTTAAATTTGACATTTTTGTCCACCCTTCTACACTAACACTCAATTACTCATAATAACAAAGTTAAAAAAAGCTTGCAAATGCTTCCTGATTGCACTATATATTGACTCCACATATTTCACATTCTACTCCATATCTACCAAAATTAATGACATTTTTCTCTGCAGTACTGAGCAATATATACAGTATGTATGGATGCATATTGTCACAAATTCATATCAGTGGATCATCCTCTGGGCTCTTCTGAGGTATACCTTTCCGCCCCGGTTTGCGAGGGGGCTCTGGCACTAACCTTATCCTCTGAAGGCAACTAACTCCACCACTTCTGGTGCCCCACTACATATCTTGTGGTTCCCAGAAGGAGACATCACTCAATTCGAGAATGCACCACAGGACGGAGCTCCTTCTCACAGGTTTACAAGCTAGGAAAATTTTCCTCATGCTAGGACCCTAAGATTTGTTTGTTTAGCTCCATTGAGCGCTCATTTTTGTTGGGACTATTATCCTAATTAAACGGGAACTACTGGGTTGAAACTCCAACGCTCTCTCTTTGTGAACCTGCAGTTTCTTCCAACGACCACAATATGTAATGTGTTTATTGATATTGCTGTGCTTGTCCTCCATATTTTTTTTTTGTGCTTTTTTCTTTTGTTTTTATTATTATTCTACAGGTTTAGCTGCAAAATAATCAGGTACCAACAACTCATTTGCAATGAGCTAGAAATCCTGAAGATTTTGGAGCTCTTGTTGTACTGAAAAGATTTGTGCTACAACTTCAAAGCGAAATGAAAAGGAAAAAAAAAAATATTTTTATAACTAGGTCAAGAAAACTGGTTTCTTCAGCCATGGTACATAGAAATAAAGTACAAAGAAAGAAAAACAAATTAAACTGAAAACAAAAGACGTGCCTGCAATAATGTACATCTTCTTGAATGAGTGGTGATCTGATGCATCCTGGCATGCAGTCAAACACTGAAATCCCTACAGCAAGCAGAAAGAATCAAGCACATGTATAGATTTCAGCCACGCCTGTTTGATAATGAAATGAGAACATTGGAAACTTTGCCAGGGAATAATTTTACAAGCTTCAGAAAGGAACAGAGTGATTCAGCTTTCATCATTGTGCATATTAGGTTTGTTTGCTTGCTTACGGTGTCTGTTTCCCATTTTGTTTCACCCCAAGTTAGACAGATACAGTTATGTTACATTTCCCCACCTGGAAAGGGTTGACTGCTGCTTCTTGGTGACACATTGTCCTCATTCTCCAGATGAAATGCAGAAGCAACGGAAATGGCTAATGAAATGTTTGGCTATGTTTTAAGAACTGTACAGCTGCACAAATGACAGTATCTGTGTTCAAGGCTGTCTATAGAGAAGCAGCTGGATGCATCCTTGAATTAAAAGGCAGATTCTGCTCTAACAGGGTAATGAAGCACAGTCTCTATGATTCTGAATAGACAGCTAATCCAAACAAACACAATTTTCAAATACCTGAACAGGGTTAAACCAGCAAATGCCATACATACGTAAATCTAGTTCAATATTATAGGGGGCCTGAGTGTATCCCAGAAACATAAAGTGCAGAAATGATCCAGAATCCAGAATATCCCATAATGTATTAGCTACAGTCCAAATGCAGGAATGTCCACAGCAGGTAATGCTTCTTTTCATCCCAGTGGCACCTCTGCAGATTTGTTAGCTCAGGTATTCACTTCTTTGCCTGTTCTTGGCATGTTACATTCCTTGCTTTTCCAAGAAAGTGTGTTGGGCTTTTGATACATTTTACTCAGTATCTACAGTTTCTTTCTGACATATTCTCTAAAAATGAAATATAAAATATTACCTTTGTGAAAAGCAGAGTGTGCTTGGATGTGCTCATATTTGGAGACATACTCTTAAATTTTATATGGTAAACTATTTTCAATGTATATAATGTATAGTCAAAACTCATAGTTGCCAAGGTCCAAATCATCCTTTTGATTTCTAGTTTCTGACATCTCATATGTCACTTTGCCATTCAGGAGCAATGATAGGAGAAGAGATTCATTAAGGACTTTTAAGAAAGACAGTCCAAGAGAATATTCTGCCTCTATCCTGCAAAACATTTCTACAAAGTAGTTATTTCATGTTACATGGTAAAATAGCTTAAGCTAAGTATCTGTTAACAGAAAACAACATATGGAGTAATTTAAGGTAATAATTCAAAAACATGGCAACTACTAGAAATAAGGAGAGCTACAGAATATACTGGGCTAAGGGTCTATTAGGAACTCAAGTGATGATCAGTTTTATTTACCTCTTCCTGAATAACTCAATAAAGCTTAACAACCATGCCAGAGTAATCAATTCTGAATTAACAAAAGAGATCATACAGTATGTATACTGCATAAGCTAAGAGTTTGGCAATGTTCTTTTTCTTCTACCATCCATAAAACTGAATGTTCACTGAAACACGCTTTCTACACTTAACCGACATGACCTGCATCATCCCGCAGATGCTACACTCTACTATTGATAGCTCTAGGATGAATGATTTGACAGTAGGGAAGCAATCCTGAAAATATGTTTCAGTGGAAAGATAATTGTATCAGAGGAATTTGCATAAGTACAGAAAGAGACGCTTTGTCGTTATTGAATAGAAAATTAGATAATAGACATGTAATTTAATGTTACCTCTCTGTGAAATATGCTACATTACCTCACACTGAGTAATCAAATTACTACAGATGTAAACTCCATCAATAAGCGCTGTTTGAATTGTCGCTTTTTTGACATTCCTCTTTTTTAGAATGAATTTGCCAAATTTACTGTATCCAGTAAGTATATGTATAAATCCAGATACATATATATAAACACATTTGTTATAACTGTAACATGTAGTTTTCAAAGGAAGAAAACATGGAAATTAAGAGAGAAAGCAATTTCAAGAAGTGGCTTTTACAGTATGTATATCAATAAAAAGATAGTGTTTATTATTTACTGAAAAACTGTAATCTATACAACTCTAATCTATGTAATCACAACAGAAAATGAAATTAATAGTTTAAATGGAATACTCAAAAAAATAAGGGAGCACTTAATCATCACATCCTAACACCAAGTCACTTAAGCTTTAGGGATCTTAATCTGTCACATTAATGACTGTGAATCAACTTCACCAGCTTTGATGCAAATGAAAGTGACAACAGGAACCCTGGAGAGGCAACAGCAAGACAACCCCCAAAAAGATTTTTCAGGTGGTGGCCACAGACAATTGCTTTCTCCTTATCCTTCCTGACTGAGTCTTCACTAGTTTTGCATTTTGCTAGTGTCCTTGTCGCTAATGATAGCATGAGGCGGTACCTGAAGTCAATTCAGGTTGCACAGGTAGTCCAGCTCCTCCAGTATTGCACATCCTTATGTGCCATCGCAAGAAGGTTTGGTGTGTCTCTCAGCACAATCTCGAGAAGATGGAGGAGATACCAGGAAACAGGCTGTTGCATGAGGACAACTTGACAGGACCATAGAAGTGCATCACCCCAGCAGGAGGACCGGTATCTGCTCCTTTGTGCAAAGAGGAACTGGAGAAGCACTGCCAGAGCCCTACAAAATGACCTCCAGCTGGCTACTGGTGTGCATGTTTCTGACCAAACTGTCAGAATGGCCAGAGTGTTTATGCAGTTCCTGGATGATGAAGGCATTGATGCTTTTGACTGGACCACATATCCCCCAGCTCTCCTTGTGTAATGGCCAGTCTCCTGGTATCTCCTCCATGCTCTTGAGACTGTGCTGGCAAGACACAGCAAACCTTTTTGTGATGGCACGTGTGAATGTGGCATCCTGGTTGATCTGGAATACCTATGGAACCTGAACTGGCTGCAGGTACCACCTGATGCTACCAGTAGTGACAAGGACACTAGCACAACACAGATCTACAGAGGAATCAGTCAGGAAGGATAAGGAGAGTGTCTGTGGCCAACACAAGTAAAACTATTCGCTTTTTTGTGGGTTGTGCTGTTCCCTCTCCAGTGCTCCTATTGTCACTTTCATTTGCACCAAAGCAGATGTAGTTGATTCACAATCGCTTATGCTTCCTAACTGGACAGATTGATATGCCTGAAACTTACCTGACTTGGTGTTAGACTGTGATGATTAAGTGTTCCCTTAATTTATTGAGCAGTATAGTTAATTTATTAATGCAGTTAATGTTTTACGGCACAGTTCTTGTTTGCAGTGTTTTAAAAGTGATGTCTTGGTCTCTGCTTAACACTAGAATTACCTGAGCCTACGAGAAAGCTTGGAAATCCGGCCCACCTTAAATCCATTTTCACCTCTCCGTGAGTGTCTTTTGTCCTATAAATGTGCCGATAAGCAGCAAGCAGCCTGGTATCCCATTCCCCCGCACACTGCTGCAGTTCAATTCGCAAGGAAGTTTCTCAGTGTTAATCTTCAAGTGAAGTGCCGGAGCTTTATAGGGTAAAAATTACATCACCATTTGGAATACATACATTTCATGTGTGTTCCATGTCAACAACAATCTATGTAAAAACGTCATTAATACAGAAACATTTTTCATATTTCAGTAATAACTGAAAAAATGTAGACATGAAATGTATAAGGTGTGAAGCCTGAAATACAAATATGAAATAAACACTTTCACAAAAGGTACAAGTATAACAAAACAAGTGCACTTTTATTCAAGAATTTAACCGAAGATAAAAGAAAGCAGGTTACGGTAGGCGGTTGATACGACAGCTTCTGTAGTGCAAAGCTAAGAACTGATGCCATCCAATCAAGAGGTTGCGGTTTCAATATCAGCTGCTTCCCACATTTACCATTTTCAGTAGTGAACTGCTCTTATTGTTAACATCATACAATAAAAGCATACATTTGATTTGCGTCTGTAAATTTATAGTTAAAGTTAGCAGGTTTTTTTCAGTTTTATTCTCTCACTTATGTTCAAGCTCCCACACACCCCCCGGATCTGACGCCGTTTTCAGATAAAAACGTGGTATAACAAACAAACTTGTTTTATTACACCCCCTCTTTATTTGAAAACCGTGTCAGATCTTGTGCGTGAACAAGACTGGGAAAACTGTGGACGTGGATGTGAGTGGTGTGCATGACTGAGAATGACTGTGGATGTCAATTTTTTTTTATTCAGTTTTATTCTTGAGTGCTCCTGCTCACGCTGAATTAGTATGCACCTTCTGATCCATGATGTCAAAGAAGCACTGACAAAAAAGAGAGACTTGGGTATATATGACATTTGGAATAATTCATTTTATGACCTGTATTGTACATTTTGGAAAATGTTGACCACATTTGTTTTTTTGTTCCAATCTTGGCCAGTGTCCACATGGTGCTGCATGTTGGTATTTCTTTTGAACTCCAGAAGATGCAGAGGACAGCATAGTACAGAGAGGTCAGTTACGCGCTATATACAATCATCAGATTCAAATGTTAACAGTTCCCACACACACCCAAGGGCCGTCTTTACGACATGTGTATAAGGTGTGAAGCCTGAAGTCCAAATATCAAATAAACACTTTCACAAAAAGTACAAGTATAACAGAACAAGTGCTCTTTTATTTAAGAATATAACCGAAGAAAAAAGAAAGCAGGTTACGGTAGGCGGTTGATGCGACAGCTTGCATATTGCAATGCTAAGACTCCCAATCAAGAGGTTCTGGGTTCGATGCTGGTAGCTTCTCAAGTTTACTGTTTTGAGTAGAGAGATGCTATTATTGTCAATATTATACAATAAAAACATGCATTTAATTTGCATCTGTAACAGCCGCTGCAAATTTATAGTGCTTGTCAAAGTTAGTGTTTTTTTATTCAGTGTTATTCTCTCAGTTGCGTTCACGCTCTCCCTGATCTTTCCTTGAAAGAAACAGCATGGCTTACAGAGCTTGCCAATGCTACACCATCCAGATCTAAACACTAGCGTGATGTATGTGCCCAAAAAAAGTCTAACTGCATTCTCGTGCCACTGCTCGCGTACTAAAGTGTCAGCAGGTATTTTTCATGGCATTACACGTGTAATTTGTGAGCTTGCCCTTGACGATCAAACAGAGGAAGCTCTGCAATATACGTACTTGTCACTTTATGGTGTAGGAAGATAAGTACATAAATCAAGATAAGTAACATTCGATCTGGCTTTTATGTAAGTAACTTATAAATGTTTCTTATGTAAAGATCATCACAAAGCATAATCACAAACATGAGTTTGCACAATACGTTGGCGAGCTCCGTAAGCCTTGCTGTTTCTTTGAAGGACAGGTGATTGGCAGGATGATGCTGGACCTTGTCCTGTACCCAAACGGTGCCATCTTTCACTTTTACGCCTGGTGGGGCTGCGTTGTTCTTATATGTGAGTGGACGTTTCTTGCGGGGAGGGCTTCTGTTCTCTTTCTCCGATCTGAGTTCACCTCTGTTATAGTGCATCTTTATTTGAAAACTGTCGTGTAGTAAATAACAATCGATCTGGCTGCTATGTAAGTAACATAGTGAAAAGTCAAGCAAAATGACCCCTTTTATTGGCTAACTAAAAAGATTACAATATACAAGCTGTCAAGGCAACTCAGGCCAAGGCAAGATGTAAGTAACATATAACTGTTAGTTAATTTACTTACTTCCTACAGCGTAAAGTCACAAGTAGATTGCAGAGCTATAGTGCTTCTTTAGGTGAAAACAGTAGTGTCAGATTTAGGATCATGAACGCGACAGAGAGAATAAAACTGAATAAAAAAACAAAAACAAAGATAACCTTTATGAGTATCATACATTTACACCGGCTGTTACAGACTAAAATCAAGTGTATGTTTTTATTCTAAAATAGTAATAATAAGAGCAGCTCACTTCTCAAAACGGACTCGTCGGGGATCAAACCTGTGAAGTTTTGATTACCAGTCAACATCTGATACCGTTGCGCAATCGAAGGGATTGTAATAAAGGCGTATCAATGTCGTACCCTAACACGGATTCTTTTTCTGCAGTTATATTCTTGAATAGAAGCGCACTAGTTCTGTTATATTTGTACCTTTTGTGAAAGTGTTTATTTGATATTTGGAAATCAGGCTTAACACATTATATACTTCATGTCTACATTTTGTCAATTATTACTAAAACATGAAAAATGTTTCTGTTTTAACAATGTGTTTACTGTACATAGATTGTTGTAGACATAGAACACGCATGAAATGCATGTGTTTCAAATAATGATATAGTATTTATAAAAGGTGTGATTTTGCTTGACTTCTCACTCTATACAACTCCAAGCAACAGACATGCAGGTGAACAGACTTGAGCTGAGAAAACTGTGCGCTGGTGGGGGATGTGATAGCTGGCTGCTTGCTGTTTTCTGCTTATTAACACATTTACAGGACACATAAGATGCTGATGGAGAGGTGCAAAGCGATTTAATTTGAGTTTTTTTGTAAACTCTGGTAATTCTAGTGTTAATCGAGTTTAGGGTCCCATTGGTGGGATCAGAGTCTATCTTTCAATCCTTGTGAGAAACATCCCAGGCCAGGATATAGCCCTTTGCAGTTCCCACTCACTTGTTCATATAGCTATTCTCACCCACTCAGCGGCCAATTAAACAAACTGTTGTGTGTTTGCATGAAGGAAACAATGACAAAGAGTTGGGTATGGGACAAAGAACTGTGGGTATATTAAGGCTAAGTCAATGGTACAGCACAATACACCACCCTTCTTTGTCAGCTGCTCACTCTAGCTCTCTGCAACTGTACCCTTGTAAACCATGTATCTCTCCAGGTTGTTTTTTTCTAATAACTTTCTGTCATCAGACTGTAACATCCACATGTCTCCTACAAGCTGTGAAAATGAATAGGGCTACCTATTGGCCTATTGTGAGTATTTAGAATATCACTTTTTACATTCAGACATCAATTTACCACTCAAGCCAGCATGTCTTTCTGGATTTGGGAAGAAAACCAGAGTACCTTGTAGACACTCTACAAAGACATAAAAGGACTCTACAAAGTCAATGAATCCAGGACACTGCAGCAATACCCTATGTATTTGTTTACCTAGGAAAATATGAAACCTAACTAGAAACCTACACAGTAACTTACCACAAAACATCATAATTAGCAAGTACAAATTCAGGCAACTCTTTGGTAATGGCTGATGATAACCTTTCATCCCTTAATAAAAGACATAGCAGCACTTGAAGCTGTT
The DNA here is from genome assembly GCF_016835505.1 of Polypterus senegalus. NCBI lineage: Eukaryota > Metazoa > Chordata > Cladistia > Polypteriformes > Polypteridae > Polypterus > Polypterus senegalus. The sequence continues at coordinate 103,239,042 of NC_053163.1, read as the reverse complement.
CAGAGGAAAGCACTCAAGTGAATCTTAGTTCAAAAGAGCACACTTGACTCTGACAGGCTCAGGGAGTTAAGCCTTTTTTGTCTGGAGCAGAGGAGACTACAATAGACTTGTTCAGGTTTTCAAAATTCTCCAAGTCATTGATAAATTTGATCCGTCAGATTCTTTTCAACTAAATAGTGAATCACATAGTCAAGGACACCAGTGAAAATAAAGAACAAGTATACTTAAGACTGAAGTCAGGAAACATGTCTTCACACAAAGATTTGTGGAAATCTGGAATAGTTGAAGCAGAAACCCAACTTTCAAGAAGTATCTGGATGAAATACAGTATTGTATCAGCTTAGCTGTTAGCAAAACAAAAAAACTTTGCAGGCTGAATAATCTCCTTTTATTTCAAATACTCTCTTTATATTAAACTTTAATAAAAGGTAGTATCTAATCTCAAAAAAATTGACATTTAAAATGTAAGTTGCTTTTCTTTAAAGAAATACATTTGTTTTTAAATTAAATAGTTCACAAGTTACTTGTATTTTATGATATGCCCAAGTCAATTTTTATAACAAAATTCCACATCTCACATTTTTGTAGCTTGAGAAAGAATAAGCTAAAATCATTTGCAACTTTCTTCCTTGTTAAATCATCCACTTTAATAAAAGGACAAATCCCTGCCTGTGTGTCCGTGCATCTGTATGTCTGTCCAGTTGTAATATCTCTGTTATTTGCTATTTGGTATGGTATCTATAAAACCAGTGCAAATATTTGTAATGCACCAATTACTAGAATGAAAACTGCAATGCATTTAATTACTACATGCATTACAAAATCCATTCCAAGTGATGGTGTACTGAAAACATTAACACTGAACACATTCAACAGGGAGTAATTGCCAAATGGATAGAAATCATCTTATCCACCTTAATAAAAGGCCAACTGTCTGTGTGTGTGTCTGTGTTTCTGGGCGCCCTTCTGGTTGCTAATGTTAAGATGAAAAAAATTAAAATATACAAAACATGTAGAATAAAGGACAAAAAAGATTAAATGTACAGTATAATAAAATACCAAGTAAAGAGATAAAAGTAGGAAAATTTGTTTTACCAGATTATTTTGTTATCCAGTGTTATATGTTGGCAACATCAGAGAGTGGTCGCAACTCTCAGGCCACGTGAACAAGATTCACTGTAATGCTAATGAGTGATATCTTTTATTTGTGGGCAATAGATGAGTGAAAATAACAATAAATCGGCATGCACTTTGGGAAACCTGATCCCTGACATGACTAAGCTAGAGTCACTAAATCAGGCAAATCTGGTACTGAACACCACCGCATTTTCCCAGCAAAATACAGTACTTTGAATATAAGTGTGGTTGGTTCAACAAACAATGCCAAAAGGAATCAGCAAAATACGTGATATCTGAAGAGGAAAAGGCTGCCACGAGGGAAAGGGACTGGGTATGTATTATTATATTAGACCAAATGGACAACTTATGTATCAAAAAAAAAAGGTCTAGATAGACAGATAGATAATCCCAAGGGGAAATTCACATAATCCAGCAGCAGTATACTGATACAAAGAAACAATATTAAATTAAATAGTAATAAAAATGAAAAGAATTAAAATAAAATTAATGTTCGCATTTACTCCCCCGGGTGGAATTGAAGAGTCGCATCGTGTGGGGGAGGAACGATCTCTTTAGTCTGTCAGTGGAACAGGACAGTGACTATACTGATTAAGTACATTTTAACACATCCAGGTTGTGTGGCTAATTTTTTAATGTTTAGTTAACTGACTCAAAGCCTAAGCTGATGCCAACTGAAATGACATAAAATCATACAATGAACAGAATGTCCGCAAATCCATCATTAAAGCAAGAAGTCATAAAAATTGCTGGATTGATGTTAATCAATAAATTAAATGATTATCTGTTTTGTTTTGGGCAAAATTTTATTTTATTTCCCTTGCTTTTTATGTAGACAGAGATCCCAGACATTAGACTTGGATTAGGGTTAATTAGCAAAACATTTGTTAATTCTGTTATGTTTGTAATTATGTCCTGTTACTTTAAATGTGCATCGATTCCATGTCCCATTGTGGACGAAGCCTCAGGATGTAGGGCCACCCTGACATTACTATTCCTGAGCCATCCCTTTAGCTATTTAGGCCCACAGAAGAGGAGGCCCAGGTAGCTCAGGTAGTGGATCATCATATTTCTGGAGGGGTTCCTGTGTGAGTATTGGTAATGGTTGGATTTCTTGGTTTTGATGATTTTCTTGTTTCTGTTCTGTGGATGCCATTTTGGACTTGTTTGCCTTGGGGTTTAGACAAATAGTTTTGCTTTATTGAGCATTTTGTTACATTTTTCTATGTCTTTGTTATTAAATCCTTATTTGCGAAGTT